>NC_083369.1:24118032-24424896 GCF_030254825.1 Meriones unguiculatus
TCTCCAGAGGAGTGACACTGGTTATACCAGCCAATTCAGGGCAGGCCTCATGTTCAGGAGTAGTTGAGCAACAGATATTGGACTCCACAGTTTTCCTTTTGTGTTTTATGCTTTTATTTTTGGTTAAAGTTTGATGATTTTTTTTCTGTTTTTTTTTTTTCTGTTTTGTTTTCTTGGTGTGTGAGGGTTTTGTTGTATTATACTTTTCTTTATTTTTGAGAAAGAAGTTAAAGTTGGGTGGATAGGGACAGGAAGATGATATTGAAAAACTGGGGAGAGGGGAAGAATATCATCAAAATACATTTAAACTTAAAAACTTTTTACATAATAACAATATAATAAAAAGAAAAAAGAAAGCTCTGCCTATAAAATACTTTATTAACTGCTACAAAATGGATTTTCAATACTTTAACCCTTTAAAAAGATATTTAAATGCTAAATACTTATAAATGTAGAGTAAAAAGTTACTATTATAATTGTGCTTTCAACTCTTTAAAACAAATAAACTATTCTAACTCCCCCCCCACACACACACAAAATAAACTTAGCCATGGCTGAGCCACTACTATTGGACACATTCAGTCTTTTCATGGTGTCGATGGAAAGACCATGGCTCAGAGAGGTTAGTGACATGCTCAGGCCCATATAGCATATTTCTATTGGTCATGAGCTTGGGAACAATGCTACCTACTCTTAGACCCATTGGGTTGCTACTAAATTCAGCCCTCATGAGCACTTCCCTCTTCCCATTGATTTCATTCTTAATTATGTTTTGAATCCATAGGCATATCCCCTCTACCTCACCAAACTTGCCCAGGCCAGGTCCTCTGCTGCTCCCCTGAGATGCTGCCTGAGATCCTTCCTTTGTGATATCCAGGTGAACCTTCCAAATGCACATGCTGTTTTTATTCACAACTCCATATTTCTGCTGAATTAAATATGAACTCCTCAGTCTGCCATCTAGGGCCACCTACATGAAGCTCCCAGCTATGTTCCCAGCTTCAACTCCATCTTCCTGCTTGTAAATCTCTTGCTAGTAAGTTTCAGCACATGTGAACTTGGCAGAGATGAATTTCCAGTTCCATAGAGTTGTGAGTTTTCAGGGAATTGCTGTATGTAAAACTTTTGGAACAGAGCATGGGTCATGTTAATGTGGGTTCAACCGATTAAAAAAAAAACAAACCAAATATGCAGACTTACTTTATCTATGCCTACCTCCAGTGTGCTTCCTGATTGTGGGTCTCCAGTCTGCCAACACATTTGTCCTTCAGCTGCTACAGCTGGTAAAGATGCTGTCCATGAGCCTCTTCGAATGTCCTCTGCCTTGGAACCCCATCCTCACTCTAGTACATCCTCTCTCATAGCTGCTACTTTCATTTGGTGCTAAGAATGGAAAGCAGAGACCAGTGTGTGTTAGGTAAGCCCTTTACCACTGATCTAAGTCTCCTTCTTGAGTAACCCAGAAGTTCGTGAAGGCGGGCAACATGGGACAAAGAAAAAAGGTTGGGAATAGGCATCAGGCTGACTTTAGCCTAAGTCTCAGACCTGCAACTTACCAGCTGTGCAGCACTGGACAAGTGACAAAACCTCCCTAACTCTCAATTTTCTCAATACTAAAGTAATCCTTACTTGGCAGAGGATTAGAAGGTTGGCCCAAGAGGACAGAGCCTGGCAGTGTAGGCATTCTCACCCCCTCCTTTTTTGTGTTAAAGACTCAGAGATGAGCCTAAGTGGCTGAGGACTGGCCTACCCCTGACCTGAGAAGCAGCCCAGCTGACTTCACTAGATCCAGAGTCCTGTCACTCTGATGGCTCTCACCTGGACCAGCCTCTAGCGCTTCTCAGTGTAACCAGAGATGATTATAACATAACAAGAACCAACTATCATTTTTGATTGTTGGCATTTTGAGACCAAATCACACACTGTAGCCCAGGCTGGCCGAGAATTTACTAAGTAACAAAGGGTTATCAGAAATTTATGGCAATCCCAATCACCTCAACCTGCTGAGGCTGAGACATCATATATAGGCCTGAGACATCATATACATTTCTTTTTCTTAAAATAAAGCTCACCATTGACTGAGGAGGGATGACTACCCTTGAATGCCTTCTAGCATTTTCATGAGAGACACTTTCATGGGAGTGACAGAGCAGAAGCTGCTGCTTCAGTCAGCTCTGGAACAGCTCTGCACTTGTTCCATGTATCAACCACAGTGAGGCTGACAATGGCAACGTTGGTAATCTCACCTCAGGATTGCTACAAAGGCAAAACTGGAACAGTGAAGGTTGTATAGGAAGGTGACAGACATGGCTATAATTCTTGTACTGTCAATGGCTGACTGGGATTCCTTGGGCCAGTGTCTTCCCAGCCTTGACCTTCAGATTTTCAATTTCTATAATGGCACACTCTCAGTCTCTATTATCCCTCTCCTGAGTGAGCACACTGGCCCCTCACTGATTTTCCTGCCCCTCTCCTTTCCTCCTGCAATGTACTCCTGACACAGAAACAGCTGGGATCCTGCTAAAACATATCTCTCTCTTCTCATTACCTACAATAAATGCCAAAGACATGGCAGTGATCTAAAAGACACTGTGTCATGGGTTTCCCAACACGGCTGCTTCTACAGGGTTTTAACATGCTAGAGTCTGGCCCTCAAGCCCACAGGTTAAGTCTGATTGGTCGTAGATGAAGTTTGGGTGTGTGACATTTTAAAAGCTTCCCATGTGTTTAATCTTCATTCTCAGCTGACTAGATTTAGAATCACCTAGGGGACACAGCTTGGGTTGTGTTTGTGAGTGTATTTTCAAAGAGGTTTAACTAAGGAGGGAAGAGCCACTCTGGATGTGGGTGACTTCATCCTATGGACTAGGAATTCCCAAACTGAATAAAAAGGATAAAAGAAGGAATACAGGTGAACATTAATATCTCTCTCCTTCCCTCTCCCATCCCCTCCTCCCCTCATTTTTCTCTCTCTCTGCTTTCTGTCTGTGGACACAATGTGACCAGTACTTCATGCTATCACTTCTATGGGTTCAGTGCCATAACAGACTATATCCCCTCAAACCATGAATTAAAACAAACTTTCCCTTAAGTCTCTTTTGTCATGTATTTGTTCACAACAATGAGAAAAATCACTAATCCAGAAACTTGAAACCAAGAACTGGACCATTTTTGGTAAACTTGCTTTTGTGGTTTGCAGACCTTCGGACTGGTTTGTAAGAAGAATGTGCAAGAGTTTGGAGCTTTGGGCTAGAGACTCTCCAAAATGGTGTAAGAAGAGCTATGTGAGACATTCCTTGGAGATCAGAATGCCAAGAGAAATGTAGACAGTAAGGACCATGCCCATGAGGTTTCCAAGTGGGGCAAGGTACTATCAGGAAGTAGGGTAGAGGCCATTCATATTATAACCTAAGGTGGATCTGATTGTATTCTGCCTATGTCCTATGACTTGAGTGAGTGTAAATTTAAAAATTATAAACCAATTTATTTTGTGAAGGAAATTTCAAAATACAGTATTTATTCTGTAGTATGGTTCTGGCTCATTTCACTTACTCAGATTTACAATGAAAGAGAGCAGAAAGACATGAAAGGTGTACAGTTTGGTAAGAAAAGGAGCTTGAACCAGATGAAAGTTGACAAAACAAGTGCAGAGAAATCAGCTTTAATTAATAAAGACATTAGCACAAATAAAAAGGAACCCCTCAGTTTATACTGGGACAATAGGAAAGGTACCCCCAAGGGCAAAATCCTGCCCACCAAAGGCACTAGCTTGTAAAAATGAAAATTCCTTTGAGTGGGGAGCCTGAACTGAGAATTCCACATAAGGGTTCCCTAATCAAAAACAGCTGTCTAAGTAAGTATTTTTCCAGATTTGGTGGCAAAGACACCCACAGACCATTGTAGTTGTATTCCAAGGGGACTAGGCTACATCTCAAGCTGGCAGAAGAACTTGGCATCATCCATATGGTAGATTCAGGGATGAAAAGTTATGGTTAAAAGTGACATGTTTTGGGTGTCAAGATAACAGGTAGATTTTTCATGGTTAGTTTTCATTGTAAACTTGAGTGGACTTGGAATCACCTAGGAGATACACCTCTAGGCATGTCTGTGAGGGCACTTAAAGAGAAGGTTGACTGAGGGAGAAAGACCTGCTCTGAGTAAGAAGGTGAAAGGAAGCCAAATGAACATTGACCTCTCTGTTTTCTGAAGGCAGAGGGAATGCAAGTAGTTGCTGCATACTCCTACCACCATGCCTGTGTGCCATGATGGATTGCATTCTATCAAAGTATAAGCCAAAATAAATCTGTCCCCCACTAAGTTGGTACTTGTCAGGTACTTGGTCATAGCGATGAGAAAAGTAACTAATATGCCAGTTGATTCTACGTATAGGCCAAAATTGAGACTCACTGACCATAAGACCTGTCTCCACTACTAACCTAAACTCTTTGACCACTAATGCTAATTTCTACTAACCCTCTCTTTCTGACTTGTGGCTGGCTCACTCTCTCTCCCTCCACTACCTCCCACACTACTCTGTTTTATCTACTTCTCTTGCTGCTCTTCAAACCTTCATGGTGCACCACCACTGCCTGAATGCCTGTAGGTTTACTGTCCCCATTGCTTGGCATGCTTTTTTCTCTTGCCATTACTATATCTACCACCCTTGCTTCTTTCAATGCCTGCTTAGATGTCACCTTCTCAAAGAACGATTCCTAATATTCCCAGATAAAGTAAGTCTACCTGTCAAGTCTATTGCTCTGTGGTAATTACTCTTTCATTTTCCCCATCACCCTTTTAACTACCAGACATACTGTGTATTCATTTGCAACTCTCCACTAGGAATTCAGCTTCATGAAGGAAAGGGCTTTGTCCTTCTCATTTTGGTATCCCCAACGTATACAATAGTGCATGGCACATAATAAATATTTAATAAAGCTGAGTTAAATAGACAGACAAACAGATGCAACAGAAAAGGAGCTTGAGAATTAGGCCCATATAGATTGGAACTATCATATTATTTGATATATTTAGTTTTCAGCAAAATGTGTATGTTCAAACAAATATTAAAGTGTGGCATATACACAGAAAAAGAAATATATAGAAAGTGTCTCAGAGGAAGCTCAGATATTGGACTTATCAGACAAACAGTTTTGTAATATGACCAAATAAAATTTAAAAAGTAAATAGCTATGGGGAACTTTTCCAACATCTCACCAAAAGGGGACTATAAGATGACAGATTATATAAAAGAAAAAAAATAGAAATCTTTGAAGTATAAAGTACAAAAGTGAAATGAAAATATTACTGTAGTAGGTTGAGAATGTGGGTCAGCAAGTAGTATGCTTGGCTAGAATGCCTGAAGCCTTAAGTTTGATACATAGCACCATATAAACTAGGCATGATGATTCATGGTTGTCACCTTAGGAGGCAGGAAGACAAGGAGTTCAAGTTAAATAGTTCAAGGTTATCCTGGGTTACACAATAGTCTGTCTCAAGAAACCAGAAAACCATTTCAGGAAGTTAATGGCATATTTGAACTGGTAGGCAAAAGGGATAAAGAAATTTGAAGAAAGTCAAGTAATATTATCTAGCCAGAAGATAAAAGAATGAAGAAAAAAGTAAATAGCCTCAGAGGGTCATGGGAAACCAGACACCCAACAGTTTACTCATGTTGGGAGTCCTGGAATGATAGATGAAACAGATAGTATCATAAAGAATATTTGAAGAAATAATGGCTAAAACACCCCAGATTTAATTAGGAGCAATAATCTACACATCTAAAAAGTTCAATGAATCCAAAGTTGGATAAACTTAAAGATCTGCTTATCTAGAAACATTATAGTAAAGTAATTATAAAGTAAACCCAAAGATAGAATCATGAAGGCAGCAGGAGAGAAATGATTCATTACATTAAAAGAATCCTGAATAAGACTGATAGTTGATGTCTAATTAGATAAAATAGAGGCTAGAGTGGAGCACAATTCCATATTCAAAACACTGTAAAAGCTAAGGCTTTCCACTAAGACTTCTAATCCAGCCAATGATCCCTTAAATTTAAAGAAAAGACAAAATACCCCAATAAAAGCGAAATTATAAAGAATCCATGATTATCTGTCTTGACTTATAGGAAATGTTAAAGACAACAGTTTGGGTGTAAATGAGAAGAGACTAGATAGTAACTTGGATCCCTATGGATAAAGAACTCCAGTGTTTTCCAGTGTTTTTCTCTCATCAGATTTATAAGGCAGCCTAAAGTGGAAATTAAAAACCTGTGTTTATGGGCATTCAGGACATAAAAATATTTTTTAGTAAGGAGAGCACAAAGATAGCTGGAGGGACAGTGCAGTGCTAGAGCATGGCCTAGCGTGCATGAGGCCCTGTGCTCTACCCCCAGCACCACCACCACAAGAGCATAAAAATAGACAACAAAAGGAGGTACATGTAGTGCATACTAGTGAAACTGTGTTAATCCCCAGGCAACATATAAGGAAATAAATTAAAAGATAATAAGAGAACCAACAAGGGATATTAGAAAATACACATTTAACGCAAAAGGGCACTAAGTTGAAAATGAACGCACCTAGAAAGCTACCATGCAAACAGAACTCAGAGAGAACCAAAGTGGCTTGAGGAGTGAAACACAAATAGTCTTTAAAGCAAAACTTCCTCTAATAATGCAGAGAAATATTGTATAATGTTAAAAGGGTCACTATATCAAGAAGACATAGCAATTATAAAACATAGATCTAGCAACAGAACCCCCTAATACATGAATAATTTTTGACAGATAAAAGGGAAAACATAATAATAATAATTGGATACTTTAATACTTTACTGTCTGCAGCAAAGAAAATCAGATGAAAATTAACGTGGAAATGAATGACGTAAACCGCATTATACTTGTATTTGATCTAGCTGGGACAATGATGGACACTTCTCATCCAAGCGATCAGTAGGCCAAGGCAGGAAGATCACACATTTGAGGCTAGGCTGGCTTACATGCTGAGATTCTGTTCCTAATGGACTCGACTTGACAGACATCTATAGAGCACTTCCGAACAAGAGCTAACACACATTTTTTTTCTCATGTGCAGATATAATATTATTTAGTTAAATTATATTCAAGGCCATAAAACATGTCCTAATAAGTAATTTCAAATGATTAAAACAATGGAAAGTGTCTTCTACAAACTAAATGAAATAAGATTAGAGATCAATAGTAAAAATGGGATAATTTCACAAATATATGCAAATTTAACAGCACAATCTTTAGAACTGAAGCATCAATGAACTCACAAGGGCAATTAGAAAATTGTGATGAGTGAGGACCAAAGCACAGGATCCTCAAACGAATGCAAGGCTTCAACATGTACAATGGTGAATGCCAGAGTTCAAAATGAACAAACGAACAAAAAACAAACTAGATATAGGAGATAAGCAAAACACAGAAGAACAGAAAGAATGGAATTAGAAACACTGAATGGAGACAAATAAGAAAATAAAAAAAAATCAAGAATATTAAAGAAGTTAAAATTTAGTTCTTTGAAAACATCCTCCCAAATGCCCTAACCTTTATTTAGATTGAACAAGCAAGAATAAGAAGCCTCAAATGACTGAAATCAAGAATAATAAAGAGTTGGAGAACTGGTCAGGTCTTTCGCCAGCTGCAGCACTCAGGAGAGCAGGCCCGGCACCTCATCTAGGCAGCACAGTGAAGCTGGCCCTGTTCATGGGGGTTGTGATCTGCCTCATCCTGCTGGTTCTCCTACACTCCTTTGGGGCTGGCTCCCTGGCAACCCCCATCGATGAACTGCTGGAGTGTTTTAAGGAATCCAGTCCTACCAATCCAATATTAGAGGATCTCCATGACACAGGGCAACAACAGGATATCCAAGAGGCGACCCAGTGAGGTTCCAGTTCCATAGAGTAGCAGAAACCAGGGGCCTTTTACCAGACCAAGGAATCATTGAAAAGAACATTTACAAAGCAAAGAAGTGTGGACAAAAGGGTATACTGTGGGATGAACCATGAAACACTACAGCTTCTACAATGAGATTTTTTTCCCTCTGTTGTGGGGAAGGTCGTAAAAACTTTCAAATAAAGATTCCTGTACCTCCCAAGTGCTGGAATTACAGGCATGCACTTTTATATAGCACTTATTGGCTTGATTTTTAAATAAATAAATGAATCAATAGGTATTTATCTGAAGAAGATACATGAATAGCCAGTAAATACATAAAAAGTGCTCAGCATCACTAATTGTGAAGTTCAAGTCAAATGATGAGCTAGCACTTTACACCCTCACCCTCTTTCGAAGAGTAAGATAATAATAACACCTGTTGAAAAGAATACTGAACAATCATACTTTCCTGATGGGTGTGTAAATGCTGTAGCCTCTTTGGAAAACAGCACAGCTATTTCTCAGAATGCTAAACATAAATTACCATATAATTAAATGATTTTATTCCTTGTGAGTATACCCAAGGGAACTAGAAATGTGTTCATGCAAAAACTTTCATACTCATGTTTGAAGGAGGGTTATTCATAATGTCCCCAAATGGAAACAGCCTTTGTGCCCATCATTTGATGAATGGATAAAGGTTCAATGTAAATGCATGATGAAATACCCTTTAATCAAAAGTAATCAATTTGGCTAGACCTTGAAAAAGTTATACTGAATGAAAGAAGGCAATCAGAGACCACAGATTGTATCACTCCATTTATGTGAAATGTTCAAAATAGGAAAATCTATAGAGATGAAAAGGAGATTACTGATTTCCAGGTATTTGGGGAGAAATAGGGTGTAACTGCTAAGTAATACAGAGCCTCTTTCTGGAGTAGTGAAAATATCAGATAATGATGATATTTGGGCAGCATTGGGAATGCACTAAAAATTGTACCTTTAAAGGCTGAGTTTCTTGGGTAAGTGCCATTTCTCAACAAACATCAAATAATTAGTGAAAAACACAGGGAAGTTTATACCTATCCTTTATCTAGTGCTCGCTCATCTTACAGACCATAGTAACATATAAAAACTCCAGGAAGTTGATATCATTACAGGGTACAAATCATAGTTTCATGTCTATTTATCACACACAGATTTGCATAAACAGAATCACACTTAAGACACGAAACTTTTCACTACCAGAAAAACCTTCCTCGTGGTACTTCCTTTTAGTCACATCCCCTTTCACCCCACTATCCATAAACCCTGTTCTCCAATAATCTACTTCCCAACTCTACAATTGTGTCATTTCAA
Source organism: Meriones unguiculatus (assembly GCF_030254825.1). Taxonomy (NCBI): domain Eukaryota; kingdom Metazoa; phylum Chordata; class Mammalia; order Rodentia; family Muridae; genus Meriones; species Meriones unguiculatus. Next base: position 24,127,292 of record NC_083369.1, read on the forward strand.
GAATGTATGTAAGTGAAATAAGATAACATTTGACCTTTGAAGTTGGTTTTTATTACGGATCATAGTTCCCTGGAGATGCATTCATGCATGCATAAGAGTTTCTTTTTATTGATGAGCAGCTTTCAATAGTATGACAGTCCAGTTTATTCCCCTACTTATCTGTTTAAGGTCATTTTGCTGGTTTTCAGTTTGGGGCTACTGCAAATAATTCTGTTATGAATGAGAAATAATGCACAGTTTTTTTTTTTCTGTGTGTATGATTTTTTTCCGTTTCTCTGGGACAAATGCCCAGGAGTGTAATTGATGGGTTGCACAGTAAGTACATGTTTAGTTTCTAAAGAAATCACCATATTATTTTCCAGAGTAGCTGTAACATTATATATATTCATACCAGCAATGGATAAGATTTAGTTTACCTTCATCCTTGCCAGCATTGTGTCTTTAAGGGGGATTGGTTCATTTCAGCTATTTAATGTGTGGGTATACGGTTGGTTGTTCATATTATTCCTTTATTATCATGTTTACGTCCATGTGATGTTTTAGTGGGTCTCCCCACTTTCGTTTCTGATACTGGTATGACACTACATCTTCTCTTATTTATGAACCTGGATAGAGGTTTATCAGTTTTGCTGATCTTGTTTTTTAGAAAAGAACTTTTGGTTTTATTGATTTGCTCTATTGATTTCATAATCATTTCATTCATTTCATAAGTCAATTTAATTGATTTCTGTTTTAGTTTTATTTCTATTTGTTTTCTTTTGTGTAAGTTATGGATGATTGTCTTGATTTTTCTGATATATGCATTCAGTGTTACAACATGCCTTATGAGTATAACTTTGGCTATATCGTATACATTTTGATAAGTTTTCTTTCATTTTTACTTGTTTTAAAATATTTTGCAACGCTCTTGTAAGTTTTTTTTCTGCCTTATATGTCATTTAAGAAAGAGTACCATTTAATTTCCAAGTATTTTGGTATTGAACTCATTATCCTCTTGCTTCTGCCTCTCAAAAGCTAGGCTTCCAGGCATATGCCCTCAGGTTTTCATTTCTACTTTAATTCCACTCTGCTCTAAGAACAGCTACTGTGGAATTTCTCTTATTTTAACTACTGCAGTGTAACTCAGAGCGTGATCTGATTTGTGACTGTCCATGTGAGCTCGAGAAGGATAAATAGATAATCCACTGTTGCTAAAGAAGTCTATAGAAGGTCTATTATAGCAGTTGGCTAACGTTGTTAAGTTCAACTATTCATAATGATTTGTTTCCTGGTAAATGCATCCATTTATGATAAGGGAGTATTGAAACTGCAAGCATAATAGTGAAAACATTCATTTAATCCCCAAATTTCTGTCAGAATTCACCTTCCATATTTGACACTCTGTTGTTTGGTATAGACACATTAAAAATTGTTATGCCTTCTGGGACAATTGTCCCTCCATTGTGATTTATATCTGGTTTTGTCCCAAACTAAACTCATGTTGAAAAGCTAATTGTTAATGGTATGGTATTGAGAAGTAATGAGTCTTTGGAAAAGTAATTCTATCACAGAGGCTTCATCTAGCATGTGGCGATAAACACAGTCATCACAGAGGGGTGTAGTTATTTTGAGAACAGATTGTTTTAAAACGAGCCTGACATCTTCCCTTACTCTCTCCTACAGATGCACTTCTATTGGGAGCCACTCATGAGAGGCTCAAGAGATGCCGAGTGTGTCTCATGTGCTTCTAGAACCATGGGCTAAATAAACAGGTTTCTTTACGAATTTCTCAGTTTTCAGGATTCTGCTGGAACAATAGAAATGTGGACTAAGATACATTTTCATTACTTAGTGCTCATCGTTATTATCCATGCACATACGGGACATCAGTTGTGCTCTTGTGCTGATGGGTCACAAGCATGTGCACTCAGACTATTCAACTTCGTAGAATGGGGAGAAGACAAATTAACTGGATCATTTAAGAGCAAGCATATGGGAAGCTCTCAGGGTCTAGGCCAGCTTTGTGCAATATAAAGAAGGCATAATATCTTGAGCTGTAATCAGGATCACTTGTAAGGCATGTACATTTTCCTGGATTTGATCCACAGTGCTGCAAAAAAAAAAAAAAAAAAAAAAAAAAAATCGTTGGAAGGATAGACACATACAAATTTCCTGACAAAAATTAAGATAATTGTTTTAAGGAATCTCAGATGGTTACAGATGTACAGAGGAGGACAATTCAATAAAATACAAGTCATAATTAAAGAATGAAAAGTGGAATAAGAACAGCAATAGTCTCAGAATGACAACAGTGAACCTGATTAGATAGAAAAAAAGATCTGTGAACTCAGAATCCAGTCCATTGAAGTTATCAGCACTGAAGAGAAATTAAAGCAAGGTGTGGCCAGCGAAATGTCCCAGCTGGTCAAAGTGCTGGCTGCACAGCCCTGACAACCCGAGCTTACTCCCCTAGAGTCTACATTAAAAAACTGTATGTGGTGACTGCAACTGCAACCACAGCTCCAGCATTCTTGCGGAGTGATGGGAAGAGGAAGGCAGGGGATAGGCTAAAAAGTAAATAAGCAAAGAAGGGGCAGAGGTGACAAGGGAGAGGAGCTTGCTTCTGGGACAAAGTGGAAGTAATGAGCTATTTCTGCAGAGCAGTCCTCTAACCTCTTCACCCATGGCATGACGCTTGGGCCCGTGCAGTCACACACATCCACAAAATAAATGAACAGAAATAAAAGTCTAGCCAGGAGTGGTGGTGCACTCTTTTAAGCCCAGCTCTCAGGGAGGTAGAGGCAGGTGGATCACTGTGAGTTTGAGTCCAGGACAGCCAAAGCTACACAGAGAAACCCTATCTTAGATAAAAGAAAGTAAGGAAAGTCTAAAATTAGATCAAAATTAAAAGTCATGAGTTGTGAGATACCATCAAGAGACTTAAACATACTGTGATGAGAACCTAAGGAGACAAGAACTAGAAGGGGGCAGGGTGTTTAATTTAAGAAATAAGGACTAAAAACTTCCCAGATCCGAACAGAGATATAGATATCCAGATACATGAAGCTCAAAAGTGTGTCTTTAAATAGGTTGAGTTCAAAGATCTCACCCAAACACGTTATATAAATAAATAAAACTGTCATGTACCAAAGATAAGACACTTGGAAGCAGCGAACAAGGCTTGTCACACACAAAGGAACCATCATTAAGTTACCAGTGGATTTCTCAGCAGACTTTGAAGGCCATGAGAGAAACACATGATATACCCAGAGTACTTAAAAACAAACAAACAAACAAACAAACAACAAAACAACCTATTAGCCAACATGTTTCTGCAGGGATATAGGGAAGCTAAAGAGTTTTCCAGACAAAGAGCTGAATTCATTGGTCATTACCCCAACCTTACAAGAAAAGCTTAAGGTAGTTTTTCACACTGAAATAAAAGGAGGATCCCAATTAATATGATGAAAATATAAGGTTCACCAGGGAAAAGTGATTACATAATCAAATTCAGAAGACTCTAATGCTGTTATGGTAGCATATAAATCTCTTTTAATTGTAGTGTAAAAAATAAGAAGTGAGTCTTCGAAATCAGTTTTAGACTGGAAAGGTTGGTAAAGTGCCACACAAGCATGAGGACTTGAGTTGGGATCCCCACCAACCACATAGAAAACTAAGAATAGTGGTGCACACTTGCAATAGCACCACTGGAGAGACAGAAACAGGAGGATCCTCATGGCTTGCTGGCCGGCAAGTTCAGCTGAATTGGGATCTCCAGGTTCAGTACTATGTACTATGTACTATGTACTATGTACTATGTACTATGTACAGTACAAGTACTATGATAATTTGTTAGTGTATCCCAAGTACAGAAAGAAATAAGTTTGACAAAAAATGTTTTTAGATATGGCAAGGATAGTGGTACACACCTGTAATTCCAGTACTTGGGACATAGAGACAATAGAATTATAAGCTCAAGATCAGTCTGGGTTACCTAGAGCATTACAAGTAAGCCTAGAATAAATAGAAGGACCCTGTATCAAACAAATACACGCACAAGTATGTAGACAACTAGCAAAATAACATAAAATGTGGGTGATGCTATGTTGCTATCAGCTTAAAAATACTTTTAGTATTATGGACATCTATGGCTGTTCCATGATCATCATAGTGAAAAAAAAATCTGTAGCGTATACACAAAAGATAAAGGAGGAAGAAATGACAACAACTTACTACATAAAATGCAAAAAATATTAATTCTACGTAACATACAAAAAATCCAGAAAACAGTGAAAAAATGGCAATAGTAAAATCTTACCTATCAATTTAATTTGATTTAATAAGATTTAATTACTTTAAAAATCTCTAATCAAAAGGCAAATAGTTGCTGAATGAATTTAAAAAAAGTCAGAATACAACAATATCTTACTTACAAAAGCCTATTTGGGTTTGAAGGGCACAGATAGGCTGAAAGTGAAAAGATAGAAAAAAGTATTCCATTCAAATGCAAAAAAACAGAGCAGACACAGCTATACCTGTATCAGACAAAATAGGCTACACATTCACTTCTGAGAGCATAATAAGATAGGAAGAAAGTTATTCTATGATGTTAAAGATGTCAGTTTAACAGGAGTATGTAATAATTATAAATTTGTATGCAACCAATGTCAGAACACCTAAATATAAATCAAATATGAAGAAATCAGAAGGGAGAAGTAGACAATACAGGAAAGGAAGGGCTTTGAAATACTCTGCTTTCAATAGTGGATAAATCATACGCCGGGAAAATGAGGGTGGAAGCGTTGCATTTTAGCTAGCCTTTGGTGCAAATGAATATAACAGACATATACAGAACATTCCTCCCAACAGCAGCAGACTACATATTCCTCTGAAGCTCGCATCTGACATTCTCCAGGGTAGATCATATGTTAGGCCACAAAACAAGCTTTAACAAATTTAAGAAGATTGAAATAATATCAGGTATCTTTTCCAACCACAGTGGTATGGAACTAGAAATCAATAACAGGAGGAAAGTGGAAAATTCACAAATATGTGGAAATTAAACACACTTCTGAGCAACCAGTGGGTCAAAGAAGAAATCAACGGGGAAGTAAGAGATATCTGAGACAAACAAATAAGGGAACAAAACCAAACCAAACTTTACAGGATGTAGCAGCAGAGCCCTAAGAAGGACATTTATATTGATAATCACCAAGGAAAAATAATCTCAAATAAACAATCTAAATCTACACCTCAAGAATATGGAAAAAAGATCAAGCTAAGCCAAAATTCAGCAGCAAGAATAAAAGAACAAAAACAAGAGCAGATATAAATGAAACAGGGTTGAGGAAAACAATAGAGTATAACTAAGGCTTACTTTGCTGAATAGAATCAAAATTGACAGGGTTTTAGCTAGAGACCCTAAACAAAAGGTGAAAATTCAAAATCAGAAGTAAAAAAGGAGACATTACAACTGAGAACACAGAAAAGCTAAGGCTCATAAGCCACCACGAAGAACAAGTATACACAAACAAGCTGGATAGCATTGAACAAATGGGTAGAGTCCTAGAAATGTCTGACTTGCCAAGACTAAGGCAGAAAGAAATAGAAAATCCAAACAAAGCAGTGATAAGTAAGGAGGCTGAGTCAGCAATCAGAACTCCCAACAAAGAAAGCCCCAAGTAAGATGGCTTCACTGTTGAATTCCAACTGACATTTAAAGGAGAATAAATTCCAAGACTCAAATTCTTACCAAAAATTGAATGCAGAAACATTTCTGCATTCATTATATGACACAAGTATAACCCTGATATGAAAGGCAGACAAGGACACTGCACAAAAACAAAATTCCAGACCTGTATACCTGATGAACATAGAAGCAGAGCTTCTCATCAAGGAGTTGCCAAACCACAGTGTCAGCACATTTTAAGTCCACACCATGATCAGGCTGGGTTTCTCCCTGAGTGTTAGCAGTGCCCAACACATATAAATCAATAAACCTTCCGTATTAATAAAATGAAGGAGAAACATAATTGGGTCATCTCAGTAGATGCAGAGAAAGCATTTGAAAGAAAAAATCCAACATCTTGACATCATAAAACTCTCAACAACTTAGGTATAGATGGCATGTAACAAACTATTAAAGGGCATGACAAACATCAAAGTCAATGGTAATACCTTGAAAAATTTTCATCTACTATTAGGAATAAGATAAGAAATGTCCACTCTTGTCACTTCTATTTAATATATCACTGGAAATCCTATCCAGAAGAATTAGGCAAGAACAAGAAATAAATGGCATCCAAACTGGGAAGGAAGATGTTAACTTGCTTCTGTTTTCAGGTAATATGCTTTTATAAAGAAAGACCATAGAAATCTCTACAATTATAATCTACTCAATTATACTTTTATTCACTAATAACAAAAAGATCCAAAAATAAAGAAAACAATCTCACTTACAGTAGCATCAAGAAGAATAAAGACTTAGAAATAAATTTAACAAAGGAAATGAAAGAGCTAGAGCTTTCTTCTCTTTGAAATTTCATTTCTTTGAAATTTATCAAACACAATTGAAAGAAGACACTTATCTGTCAATATATTTCTGATTAAATTATATTTGTGATGTTTAAAACATCCATACTTGGGGCTGGAGAGATAGCTGAGCAGTTAAGAGCACTAGCTGCTCTTGCACAAGACTCAGGTTTAGTACCCATTACCCACACGGCAGCCCACAGTGTCTGTAACTCCAGTTCCAGGGGCCCAACTCCTTTCTCTTTTAGCCTTTATGGGCACTGCACACACATGGTGCACATACATATGCTCAAGCACACACACACACACACACACACACACACACACATACACACACACACACACACACACACACACACTAAAAATAGACCTTTTAAGGAGATCTATAATAAACACAGTAATCCACAGGTTCAACATGACCTCTAATAGAATTTCAGGAATATTTTATACAGAAATTTTAAAAGTATCTTAAAATCCCCATGAAGCCACACAAGACCCGGAGGAGCTAACAAAATAAAGGAAGACAAAGCCAGCGGCATTTCACTTCCCAATTTCTCTTTACATTGCAAATCTATAGTCATAAAATCGCCATGGTACTGGCATAAAAACAGAAACACAGAGCAGTGGAAGAGTAGAGAGCACAGAAATAACCCTTACTTACATAGCGCAGTGATCTTCAACAACAATACCCCCAAAACACAATGGAAATGGATAGTATACTCAAAACATAATGTTGGTAACACTGAATAGTTACATGCAAAAAGAAAAAAAAAAAGGTTGAAGTAAATCAGATCCTTATTGTAAACCACACACAAAAATCAACTTGAAGTGTTTAAAGACTGAAATGTAAGACCAGAAAACATAAAAATAGACTAAATCAACAAAATGAGGCAAGCTGGAAAATGACTTGCAAATCACATATCTGATAATGGCTTAATAACTATAGTAGATAAGGCACCCAGATGACTCAACAAAGGAAACAAGTATCTAGATTTTTTTAAATGGCTATCATAGTTAAAACTCATTTAACAATACCTTAAACTTAAAAAACCAGGAAAACATCCAATCCTTCAGACTGTGCCCAGTCTCTTAAAAGAGAAATTCGTTGCTTAGAGTTCTGGAGACTGGAAGGTCCAAGATCACTAGTGTTTCAGGGTCTGTTGAAGGACTCTTCCTTATTGGTAGTGCCTTCTTGGGGCCCTCACATGGTGGAAGGAACAAACAAGTTCCTTCTAGCATCTTCTGTAAATCAATAATCCCTTAACCTCACGGCCACTCCATCTCTTAATGTTACTGCACGGAGAGATTAGAAGTGAACATGTAAATTTGGAATAAGGAGGTTAGAGCAAATATCCATGCTACAACAATGGGCAAAAGACCTAAACAAACATTTTTTTTTTTCCCCAAAGAGACAGGTATATGACAAGGTGCTCAGTATCACTAATAATGAGGAATCTACAAATTAAAACCACACTGAGACGTTGCCTCTCATGTGTTAGGATAGTTGACAAAGGTTAACTAACGTCAATAAACAAAACAAAACAAAACAGGAACTCTTGTGTACTGATGAATATCTGAATTGAAATAGCTATTGTGAAAAATCTTTGGAGGTTCTTCAGAAAATGAACAATGGATCTGGCTGTTTCACATCCAGGTCTATATCATACATTACCTTAAAAGATGTCTGCACAGGAGCTTAACTTGACTGTACTCTGGGAGGCTCCAAACAGCAGCTGATTGGGATAGAAGCTGGAACTTGTAGCCAAGTATGAGGTAGAGCTCTGTAGGTCCTGTGGAAGTGTTGATGGGAAAGATGAAAGGACCTGGAAGGGACAGGAACCCCACAAGAAGACCAACAGAGACAACTAACCCAGTCACATGGGAGCTTTCGGAGACTGAGACATCAACTAAGGAGCATGCATGACCTTGACCTAGACCTTCTGCACACATGTAGCTGATGGTTAGCTTGGTCTTCATATGGGGCTCCTGGGAAGTGGAGGTGCAGGGAGCTGTTTCTAACGTGGACTCTATTAGCTGCTTTTGAATCACTTTACCTTGGCAGGGCTGCCTTGCCTGGCCTCAGGAGATGAAAATATGCTCAGTTCTGATGTGAGTTGATGTGCTGGGGAAGGTTGATACAGGGGGAGGAGGACTCACCTTTTCTGAGGGTAAAAGGAGAGGGGAAGAAGAGAAGTACGAGGAGAAGAGGAGGAAGGGGTTATCCTTAGGATGTAAAGTAAAGAAAAAAGAAAAAATAAATAAATAAAAAAAGATGTCTGCAATCTTGGTTCATCACATTGTTTACAATAGCCATAATATGAAAATAAGCTAAATGTCTCTGATAGATGAGTGAATAACAAAGGTGTTGTGTATATAGAGAAACAATGGAATACTATTTAGCCTTTAAAAAAGAAGTTCTTCCACTGTAACTCTAATGAATCTCGAGGACATTATCCTAAGTGAAATAGGCCAAGCACTGGAAGAAAAACACTGCCTGATATTCAATATGTTAAAAAAAAAAAAGCCAAGCTTCCATATAGAAACAATAGAATGTTGGTTACCAGGGGCTGAAGAGTGGGGAAGTTGGGGGGATGATGTTATAAGAAAATGTAAGGACAGAGATTCATGCTATTATACTTGGCAATGGATTCTTAGACATAACATCAAAAAAATAAGCAACAAAAGAAATAATAGTCGTATGTGTCAACTTGACTAGGCTACAGTGAGCTACAGTGATTAAGTAATTTGATTACTTAATCAAATTCTCATTTCTGTGTTATTTTTAACGGCATTTTGTAGTTATGGCTAGGATTAATAGTTGGTTTGAAGGGGAAGGAGACTGCTCTAAAAAATAAAGCATATTTGAAAAAAAAAAAAGCTCTAGCATATTTAAAAAATGGTCCTTTTCTCCTCTCTCTGGTGATTGTGGTAGAGAAGCTTCTCCACTATCTCAGTGTGAGAATGCAAAGAAGCTAAGAGGTCTGCAGAAACTCACAAAGAACCTAGTAGGTCTGCAGGAACTCCTGAAGTCTGCCCAGACCCTCTGATTATGTTCTTTACATGGTAGTTTCTATGGGCTTTCCATCTCTAAAAGTCACACCGTGTTTCCCCGCCTTTCCCCATTTTTCTTGTTATTAAAAAGAGATATATATCCTGACTATAATTCTCTCTCTCTCTACTCCTCCCAGTTCTTCCCAACTCCCCTTCTCTCCAGGTCCACTCCCTTTCTCTTACTAGAAAACAAGCTTCTAAGAAATAACAATCAAACATGACAAAATAAAATATAATGAAATGCATTTTTAACAGCCTGTCAGCTACAAGTCTACCTTCTTCATCTGGGTGCTAGTCAGATTTTTCCTTGTTTGTTTCTGCTCCAAGAAGCTGTGCTGCCTGTCTGTAATTTAGGGCAGTAGTTTGTCCTGTGGTATTCTCTCTCTCTCTCTCTCTCTCTCTCTCTCTCTCTCTCTCTCTCTCTCTCTCTCTCTCTCTCATTCAAAGGATGACTTAATGACTTATCTCCTTCTTTCTGTTCACCTTTGAGTCCATCTTGCTCGTTTTCTTTCTAATGTAGAATGGTGTGAGTTTAGACTGTTTTGATATGCTTCTTCTTTTCTAATGTAAGCATTCAGTGCTATAAATTTCCCTCTCAACATCGCTTTGGCTGCATTATATAGGTATTTATATGTTATATGTCATTCTCATTCACTTCATGTCCCTGTGTGCCAGAATCAACATTTCACCACTTCAAGAGACACAGAAAAACATATTTCTTTTAAGTCTCAGTATACACCCCCTTCCCAAGATAAATTCCCTCTACTTCTGTTCAGAGCTATATTAGACATTGTTATAATTTTGTATTAACTGTCAAATGTAATTTAAAATTTCAAGAAATAGAAAGAAAAGTATTTTTACCCATTTTTAAAATGTTTTTTCTCAAGATGCTTTCTTATTCCCTGATATCTTGATATTCTTCCTTTACCACTTTTTTTTTTAATTTAAGACCCTCCTGACCCTCCCTTAGCTGGTTTTTAGTGTAGGCCTATTGGTATCAAATACAGAAATAATCTTGGTGTCTCTTCATCTGAAAATGCCATCATTTCTGCATGATATTTACTCTGGATACAGTTCTTTTGGCCCCTACGATGCTCTGCCTGTTTCTTCTATCTTTCCTGTTTTCAGATGAAACATATGCTGTTGTCTGAGTTGATGCCCCTATAAGTATGCTATTATTTTTCTACTGTTATGTTCATTAGTTTTGTTTTTGGTTTGTAGAAGTTTGACCAAATATGTGTTGTTTTGTGTTTGCTCAGCTTGTTGTGTCTGCAATTTTGTCTCTTGTTGAATTAGAGTATTTAGAATGACTGTGTCCCCTAGCGTATTTTATCTTTCCTGTTGACACTGGGTAATATTCAATCCTCTGTCTTCAAGTTCACCGATTCTTTCCATGGTTTCCATCATTCTTTTTACATTTGTTTATCAGATGTTCATTTTATTCAATGTATTTTCTCACACTTTTGTTTTCATTTTTGCTTTCTTTTTATATAACTCCTATTTCTTTCCAACTTTCTGGTCTTCAGTTTTGTTTCATACATTTATATTTCTGTTGTCATCTAATTTCCATTTGTGCATCAACTCAGTTTAGGTATGTATTGACTTGTATTCCTTATTCAAATTAAAGCTATTCCGGGATTCTTGGTATGACACATGATGTTTTTTTTTTTTTTTTTTTTTGGTAAAACTTGGACATTTAAGTATATTAACTTACGGGATTCTCGATCCCACTGAAGTGTTCTGTATTAGAGGGACTCCTCTCTCACTGTGCTGGCATGGGAAAGAAGATAACTACGTTTTATATTTCGGGGTGGGTGATACATTGCTGCTGTAGGTAGATAGAGGATTTCAGGCTTCCTACAGGACTTCCGCAAACATAGAAATCATAAATACCTTGTTTCCACTAAGGGAGGGGGTTTCCTGGACTTTCTTATACCATCCAATGGTAGGGAAGTGACAAAATGAGATGGCCTGGGGAACTGTGGCCTGGGAAACTCTACCGCATGCAATCTAAGGGGTGAAAGGCTAAGCTCCCAACTCAGCCTTCATGATCATGTGGGAGGCGGCCACGGAGTCCTTTAGGTTAAACTGGAAGGAAGTGAAAGTGTCTAATAGCTTCTGTCAGTATTCTCTTTTCTAGTCCTTTGGCAACAGGAAGAAGACTTTTGTAGTTTCCGGTGGTTTTGTTTGGTTGTTGGTTTTTCTTTACAGGATAATTGATCTGTTTCTGTTGGTGTTTCTGTTCATAGTATTCTTCAATCCCAAGAAACTCACCATCATCCAGTTCCTTGAGTTCTGTGTTTCTTACATTTCCTTCTGCTTTTCAGAGACATGTACATATAGGTCCAGGTATACATGTATAGATGTCGATGCAAATGCAGTTGCAGATACAGATTGTGCGAAGTTTTTCACAGTGCTTACTTGGATAAATTGAGAGAAATACATTTTCTCCTTTCCATCTGGCCTTATAAATTTTGTTATCCCTTTTTCCATTTCAGAAAAAAAGTCTCTCATTGAAAGAGGGAAAGACTGAAAATAATTCATAGTCCTCAAGTCGTTTCTTGTAATTAGTGGGTGACAAGCAGCTTCTAACACTCAATGTATCTGACTTGAAAATGAGCCTTAAGGAGGAGGGCTGGATGTTTGCACTTACCAAAGTGGAGGCTGTGGTGGAGCAGAGATCAATTCTCCGCTTTTGAATGTTGATTCGAGCCTTTCTTATACTGTTTCTGATTGATCCCTGGTATTTGTTTTCCTATGTCCTATAAATGGAAGCACATGGGGGACAGGCTATGAGATGTAGACCCAGTAGTCCCCTTGCAAGCCTTTTTTCCAGGGTTATTGCCTGGGGGCGTCTACCCATATCAGGCCGAGCCCTTAGAATCATAGTTTTCTTTCCTCTGCAACCTATCACTTTATTCTCAGCCCCTTCCCTGCAGATGCTCCCCCAACTCTAGGTTCTGTAATGGTTCAGGGAAACACATTCCACACTCCTTCTTGGGGTTGAATCCAATGTAGTGGCAGCTATTCAAGAATGCAGGTTGTGTTTGTCTGTATGTAGAGGGAGGACTGCCTGTTTGGCTGGCCTCAAGCCAGGTGTGGGGGGGATCCCCACAGGGCCACAGTATTAATGGCTGTCAGGAGAACTGGAAGCTGAGGCGAAAGACAGGGCAACAGAATGCAAAGCCCTATCCCAAGAGGCATCAGTCTGGAGTGGGAGCAATGAAGTCCTCATATTGCTGAGACAATAGAGGCCCCACTGAGAGAGGCTTATCAAATGCTTTTGAATCCAATGCTGCCCTTGGTCCTTGGTTAACTAGGCCTCTTGGAATAGCTGTTCACTACATTATAGCCTTGGTTTTCTACTTGAAATGGGGACAATAGTCTAGAAGCTTTCATGTCTTAGTTTTGGGAACATCTTTTCAAGACTATCTTTTCTGTCCTGGCACATTCCCAAGTCCTAAATTGCCTGGTGACCCCTTTCACTGGATCATTATTGTGACTGTGCTAGAATACTGGCCATAGTTGAATTTTAAAATGCACATTTGAATCTGCTGTGGGAATTATGCTTTGAAAAATCCCACCACCCCACCACACATTTGTGTATTTTATAAATTTTGGACCTACCCCCACGTGATTTGAAGGCCCCACAAGTCATCACTATTCCTTGGACCACCCCTGGAGAATTACTGTCCAAAAGGAAGCCTGTGAATTGGACTTAGAGACTGAGGTGGAACCTGGGAGGTGGTTTTAGAGAGTCTTCCTGAGACAAGATAGTTTTTTAGGGTGGTATGAGGCAGAATTCAAAGGGGGGAGGTGGAAGTCTGCTGGGAGACAGGGTGGCTAGCTCTGCATGGAGGCAGGCTCTGTCTCTAAGAAGGCAGCAGTAGCAGTATTAAGCATACTAGTCTACCCTTTAAAAGAAAGAGACTTGTAGAATTAGGCCTCATCCCACCGCCAATCACTTGTCCAAATAAGACACCCACTAGGCAGAGCTTTGAGAAGATCAGAAAAAGCCTGAATTCACTTTCACAGGAAAGCTCAAGTCAGCCAGAGAGAACAGTTCATTCATTTACCAAAAGTTTATGCATCATTGACCACATGCTAGACAGTCTCATCTTTGGAGGACTCAGAGTCTAGCAGGGGAAGACTAGTAGACCATGACAATGTAGTTCAGTCAGAAAGCTGTAGAAGCTCAAATAGGGGACCCAACCTAGATGGGGCATTAAGAAGACTTGTTGGAAGTGTTGGTGCCTAAAATAGAAACTGGAAGGTGAGAAGGTCTTATCCAGAGAAAGAGGTGCAGAAAGGAACAGTGGTCTCCAAAGCATGTACAAAGTCCTTAGGCTACAGAAACCATGACCTACTCTGACATTACTGACTCAGTGCCTAGGCTTAGGCCTGCCAAGGATCAAATAGCTTATTCCCAGGGTTCTGGGTCACCCTGTGTCAAGAATATCATTGACCATACTCATCCACGATTGAAGCCAACTCCATAGAAGGGTAAAACAGAGCTGGTTCCAGGAGCTTCTTGGGGAAGCTTGGAAAAATAGTGTCAGAAAAATCAGGGAGAGATCATCTGAGAACTAACCACAGTGCCTCTTGGTTGGGGAAGGATGTGACCAGAGTAATTGACAGCCCTTGCCTTGACTCAGTAGTGTCTGTGCCTGCTATAGTGTTTTGCTGTATTGAGGGGATAAACACACTATCACTGTCTGTGAGCCTCATAATGATCCAATGAGCATACCTAAAGCAAGACCTTCTACAACTTGGCACAAATGGCAGTATCCTCCATCAGCAATGACCTGGTTACAAAGCTCCCATGAGAAGGAGATGACCAGGCCTTGCCCCAATTTTCTCCAGCCTTTCATAGGACCATAGATTGTGGAGTCAAGAAGCTTAAGGTAGCAGCTGGACATGATGTGATCCCAAGGAAATAAGGAAGGACACTTAGGCTGCTTTCAGAAGCTGCAGAGAAGCTTACCTAAGCCATTCACAGTACACTTACATGAAAACGACCCAGGAATCAGTAAAAGGTATTGACCAGTGCTTTGGAGCATCTCTGGCAAGAGGAGAGTTATGTCCTTCAGGGGCAAAGTGACACTGAATACTGGGTAGGTAGGAGCAGAGTTCGTTTCAGTTCTTGACGTGGCCTTCCCTTTGCTGGGTGACTTTGAGTCCCCATTTCCTATTTGGATGAATGGGGATAGCAAACACAGTCCATATGCCATGGTGTGGAAACCCAAATAAGTCAATGGATGTGAACTAGGTAAGAAATGGTAAAAGTGAGAGTAAAGTGAGAAGGGCTACAGAGGTTGGCCTGGTGGATATGAGAGCTACCAAACCAGATCCTCAAAGGTCACAGTCTATATCTTCTGACCTTCCTCCCAGCCATAGCTTCTGTTCAGGGTGTTACCAGATCTCTCCAAACCCAGGCCTACTCTCATTTTTGGAGTGGCCTCAACTCCAAGGTCAACTCCAAGGTGGGGACTCCATTCCTCCCATATTGTCATTGCCCCTGCTAAGGGAATAGGGCCTAGTCTGATTAGTGCTAGATGGGTTGAGCCTAATGCTTCCTGTGATAGTTAGCTGTGCTGGTCAACTTACCACAACCTGGAATCACCTGGAAAGACAGCCTTAATAAGGAATTATGTAGGCTAGGTTGGCCTGATATCTGAGGGATTGTACCAATTGTGAACTGATGAGAAAGACCGAGCCAATGTGAATTGTACCATTCCCTAAGTAGGGGCTCATTCGCCATATAAGACTCGAGAAGCTAGTTGAGAGCAAACAAGTAGGGATGAGTATATTCACTGTGGATATCACATCCCTAGCTGCTTGAGTTCCTGCATTGACTTCCCTGAAATGATAGACTGACTGTACTCTGCAACTGTAAGCCAAATAAACCCTTTCCTCCCTTATGCTTTTGTCGGGGCATTTGTCCTAGGAATACAGACAATTTTAGAACAGTATCCCAAGGCTTTCTGAACACAGTGACTCTCTTCTCATCTTCAGCAGCCTTCCCAAGCCTTCATCATTTCTGGTTATTTGGGATAGGATATTGGACCTTACACAATCTTGCCTTTGTCAGAATCCTTACTTGGATTTCTGGGGCTAACTGTTACTACCTACTTTCCAGTTTCTGTCTGCTATGCAAACATGGGCATTCCTTTGCAGGTCCTCTTTTCTGAAGGCTTCTATGATCCCATCAAACAGGGACAAGTTACAAAAGAGTTTCAGCAGATTAGAGGTCACCCTTTTACCAAACCTTTTTTGGAGGACCAACTATCAGGCTGAGTTCTGTGCCTTTATGACAGAGTTTGCACGGAACAGGATTACTAGGAAGAGACTCTCAATTGGGACTCCAGGACACCAGATCACAGCATTAGATTTCAGCCTCAGTCACTTTCTAGCTACATGCCTTCCCATCTCGGGGTTCCAGCATAACAGATTAAAAATTGAAACAAGCATAACTAGGTGACTTTTTGTGTGTGAACATCACAGAGTATACTTACACAAACCGAAATGGTGTCATATGGGACAATCACTTCAATGTAGTCCAGAGAGCAAACATGGCATGCAGCTTTCCCAAAAGAGTATAGCAATTGTTTTATGGCCAACTTGTTCTATAAGAAGAATTACATTACAGAAACACAATACAAATACACAGGATACCAGCGTACCAACCAATAGTACTGTTTATATGGGATCAGGGATCATGCATATCATTGCATGCATATACTGTCATGCAACTGGCATGTGACCGGCCACGCGGTGATTTGTTTACCTCAGCATACCAAGAACATGAGAACAATATGTTGCCCCATGTCTAATATCACAATGGCTATGATGTTAAGAGGCGAGAGGAATTTTTCAGCATGCTCCTAACCTTTGGGAAGCCTCGTTGTGTATGCGGGCTGCCGTGGACCAGAACGGTATCCACTTCGGTATGACTGAAGTGAAGGCTTCTGAGGATTACGGGGAACTAAATCCTACAATCAGCTTGGTAAGTACTCATGGGTGGGAAAGGTCAGGATGGTGCTGGGTGGGATGAAATGGGGACCAGGTGTGGTTCCAAGAGATGCTGTTTGCAATGTGCTCAAGTGTGGAGAGATTTGTGTTGTCTTACTCTCCGACAGGTACACACATAGGAAGTCAGTTTCCTGGGCTATTGCTGGAGCTGGTACCCCGAGCTCCTCCTTTTGTCCTCCTCTTCCTACACTCCATCATAGTTTTGTTCTCTCAAGAGTAGCCCTTGGGATCGGTGCCAGTACTCTGGCATGAAATATCACTTTGGCTTGAAGACCTCCACTCATCATATTAGCTTCTGCTCACATTCCTCTCACTGCCTTGGACACTGAAATGTATTTTATACCTTAATATCCTTCGGAGGTGTCCCTTAGCCACCTCCTGTTTCAGTAATCTCCTCTCTCCCACCAGCCAGAGCCACTTACTGGCAGCATGCTTTGGGGCTAGGTCTGCTGCAGTGCTATATTCTCTAGGTCTCGAACATCTTGCTTCCTTAGAAAGAATTCCCACCCTCTACTTTTATGAGACCTGCTGAACAAAGCCCTTTGCACAGAGCCTGTCAGCACTGCAGTGACAGAAACTACACTGATTTCAAAGGTAACCCCATTGTTTGGAAGAGACCTAGCTCCACAGTAAAACTAAAAACAGACAAACAAACAAAAATTGCCAGGGGCCTTGTTGGCACTTGGCACTTGCCCCTGTTTCAAGGATGGTTATTTCAGATTGTTAGTTCCCTGAAGACGGGGAATCAGCGGGCTCCTGAGAGATTCCTAGAGGGACAACACAGCCTTTGTAACTATAAACTGGCAACCTGCTCCTAGTTGCAGATAGTGGCTTGGCCTGGGCTCTGTAACCTAATGTGACACAGGTGAGTGCCAGCTGGAAGTTGGGCAGGTGCAGTCTTCAACATTCTAAACTTACCAGCAAATAGTCATCAGAATGCACGTCATAGTATAAAGAGCACCCAATGTAGCAAATTGTAGCTACATCCACTCCCTAGCTTACTTGCTTGTAGCATTCAGCCCCTA
This sequence comes from Meriones unguiculatus, assembly GCF_030254825.1. Classification (NCBI taxonomy): domain Eukaryota; kingdom Metazoa; phylum Chordata; class Mammalia; order Rodentia; family Muridae; genus Meriones; species Meriones unguiculatus. The sequence goes on from NC_083369.1 coordinate 24,144,910, forward strand.
GAAGACTTGACATGAGGTCCTGCGTACAAAGTGCTTAGTGGTCACTGTTGTACATAGGAGGTGCTGTTTCTGCCTTCATTCTCCTCATCTCCTCAGAGCAGAGGAGCCAGAGGAAAGCTCTCTTCAGGAAGGAAATAGACCAGGATTGCAGGGGTCCATGCCATTCTCATGGTCTCCTGGTGGGTCAGGGAGCCAGGATATGTGGGCTCAGGCTGACTGGGCACTGAGGTCAGGACTTTAACACAGAAGTAGTGGATTATGGGAACAGCCAGTCATAGCCTGGGCCAAGGAGGCCTGGCTGCCAGCTTCAGGTTTCTGTGACTCCACCTGTCCTTAACTAAGTCCTTGGTCTGTTTCTGCTATGAAGACAATACTGGATGTGGCTGTGCCAATGGTCTCCCCCAAGGTACCTCCCAACCTGAACACTCTACGCGTGTATAAGGAGCAGAAGCATTCAGCTTTGATGCTCCAGCAGGGGCCCTGACCCTCTGAGGAATGAGTTACTACAGGGATCATGCACGCAAAGGGAGTATTGAGCAGTGTGGTGGTTTTTTTGTCAACTTGACACAAGTTAAGCTTCATCTTGGAAGAGGGAATATCAATTGAGAGAATGCCTCATCAGATTGGTCTGTAGGCTAATCTGAATGGCATTTTCTTGATTAATGACTGATGTGGGAGGGCCTGGCCCTCTGGGAGGTACCATTTCTGGGCAGGTTGTCCTGGGGGGTAGAAGAAAGTAAGCTGAACAAGCTACGGGAACAAGTCAGTAAACAGTGGTTCTTCAAAGGCCTCTGCTTTGGTTCCTGCCTCTAGATTCTTGCCCTGAGCTCCTGCGCTGGCTCTCCTCAGTGAAAGGACTATAAACTGTAAGCTAAAATAAACTTACCTTCAAGTTACTTGTGGTTTCATATCAATAGAAAACAAACCAGGTAAGCAATTGGTTCATGGAGTACTTCTGTGACAGACCTGACCATGTTGTTTGGAGAAAAGACTGTGAAAGCATTTGGAACTCTGGGCTGGAAAAACTGGAATGTTTAAAGCTTAATGGACTATTCTGTAGGAACTTTGAAGAGAAGAATACTGATATGCAGATGGTGGAGGTCTGGCTTGTGTAGTTTCAGAGAGAAGCAAAGACTTATAAGGGCTGTTCATGTAATATTCTATATTAAGTGTTTGTGGTTTCTAGTCAGATATAGCTGAAAATTAAGCTGTAATTAACAAGAGACCAGCATCATTGGGTTGAAATTTTCTGGGAAGTATATCCTCTGGGTCAACACACAGAGCTGTAGTCCAGAAAGGACCAAGACTGTGTTCCAAGTTCATAGCTGAACCTGATAATGTGCAAGAGTCTCCCATGTTTTGCTTGTTTTGGCAGCTTGAAAGCTGCAAGACTGAAGGCGTCATGGAGAGCATCTGAGGATTGGCATTGAAAGAGGCCAGAAGAAGCCACTGGTGAAGGCACAGCATTAGCTGCAATGGAAGTCCCATTATTGGAGGGGTCATTCTGAGAAGCTTGGCACCATGAGGCAGTGTCAGAGTCCCTCAAGAGCCCCAGAGACGCTATTGGTGAAGGTTCTGCCTCAGTTGCAGTGGAGATCCCAACATACTAAAGATGCTAGGACTATGAGATGACCACTAAGAACAACAGCATCTGTGGAGTAGAGTTGACCTAAGGGACAAGCTGCAGGTGCTGCACATGAAAGAGCTCAATTGGTGAAGCTGTCTAAGTCCTTTGGAGTCTAGAAGATCATGAATGAGTCCCAGCCATCAGCCATTAAACTATTTATATTATTGGCTTTTGGTTTTGCCTTGTTCTAATTATGACTGTGCTTTAGTTCTTCACCCTTGGAATAAGAAACATATAACCAATTTTTTATTTTACAGGAGTTTGCAGTTAAAAGACTTTGGACTTTTAAAGAGCTGTTGGATAGTTTAAAGAGACTGAACTATTTTGTTTTGTTTTTGGAGACAAGGTTTTCCTGTGCAATAGCCCTGGCTGTCCTAGACTTGCCTTGTAGAGCAGGCTGACCTCAAACTCACAGAGATCCACCTGCCTCTGCTTCTCAAGTGCTGGGGTGTGTGCCACCACACCCAGCTGAGACTGAATTTTTAATGTGTTCAAATTCTTTAAAGACTGTGGGGCTTCCAAAGTTATACTATATTTTATATTGTGATGATAACATGAAGTCTTAGGAATAAACAGGAAAGAAAAGGTTATGATTTAGTAGTGATATGCTTGTGTGTCAAGTTGACAAGGGGTTTACTGTAATGGTTAGGTTTTGTTATTGTTGTTGAGTTTTTTTTCCAACTTGACACAAGCTAGGGTCATTAGGGAAGAGGGAAATTCAACAGAAAAAAAATGCCTCATCAGATTAGCATGTAGGCAAATTCGTGTGTTTATCTTGATTAATGATTGGTATGGAAGGGTTCAATTCATTATTGGTGATGCTACCCCTGGGAAGGTGATCTTGAGTTGCATAAAAATTCAAGCTATTGAGAACAAGCTAGCAAGCAGCATTTCTCCATGGCCTCTGCTTTGGTTCCTTTTCGCAGATTCCTATGAGTTCCTGCCCTGATTTCCCTTCATGGTGGTGTTTAGGCTGTAGGATGGAACAAACACTTTCCTCTCCAAGTTGCTTTTGGTCATGGTGTTGATCACAATGGATAGAAAGCAAAATCGAACAAGCAGGAAACCATCCTGTTGCATGGAGTATTGGAATGGGGTTGGAGGTCAAGTGTGAGCAATGTCAAATCCCTCTCTTTTATCTCCAATCACAAGCATTATTTTCCATGGTGGAAGTGACTCAGATAACGTGAACCAGAACAGGTCCAGCCTTGTACTGGCTGCAGGTCCAGCCAGCATTCACAGGAACCCTGAAAATTCTAAGCATGTTATGGATGACACTGAAGTTCCTTGCCTTTGCCTTTTCCCTTCCTTCTTCTCAGAACGGGCCTGTGTGGTCATGGAAAGTTGCTGGGGTTCTCTCTCCAGGCCCTGTCCATGCCTAGGAGTGAGCCTTATCTCCTGTCATAGTGGACAGGGCCCACTTCTTGTTTTCTCTCCTTTGCGTGGTCCTTCTAGTTAGGAAGTACTTGAAGATGGTTTTAGGATATTTCTGGGCCTGGCTTACTCCAACTTCAGGCTAATGTAGTATCCCCTTCCCTAGTATCGCGTCAGAGCTCCTAGTCTGAGCCTGTGTGGAGGTTGAGATTCTTGGGGAATCCAAAGCCTCTGTCAGGATTTCTCTGAGGTAGAGACCATATGTTGGAGCCTGGACTCCTTTTCCCAGGTTCAGGGTAATGTCCAGTCCCAGTTTCTAAGCTAAATGCTCCAGCCACCTCAGCCCTATGCCAGCAGGCTGGTGTTCCCTTCCCAATGCAGACTCGCCTTTCTCTTCCTCCACTTTGCAAGGGGTCAAGTGGACACATGTGCTCAAGCTTACATGTACCACATCTGTGCAAAAAGGTTGTGTTTTATTTAAGAAAAATGAGACAGGCCCTCTTTATACACCACAGCCTTCCTCAGGCTTCAGTATTTAGCCCAGGGTGTCCTTGAGTTTGAAGCAACCTTCCTGGCTCAGCCTCCCAAGCACTGGGATTACAGATATGTGTCACCATGCCAAACAGTGCTAACTCTTCATGACTTCTCAGTGTTTGTGTGACTTACTGAAATGAATAAGAACATCCTCTTAAAACCCAAATACAAATGCATTGGGGCAAATTCTATCTGGGACTTACATGCCCCTGCTTTCCTATCTGTAATCTTCTGTATTGCACAGAGATTTCTTGGACTTCCTTCCTTTACTAATCAAATAGGAACGAGGCATTTACTGAGGCCATGCCCCATTCTAAGTGCTAAAATTAATTGGGGTAATACATGTAAAGGGCTGAATCCTATGCTGGTTATGTGGCAAGAGCCCAGGCAATAAGAACTTCATCTCCTTCATTCATATAGGAATAGCTGTCTGACCACTTACTGTGTACCATGTACTCTTAGAAACATTTTGATCTTATATTCCTCACAACTGTTTGAAGTGGGTATTATGTTTATCACCCTCACTTTACAGAGAAGAAAACTGAGGCACAGAAAGGTGACATAAAGGTTCTAGGCCACACAGTTAGCAAATAAATGCCTGGCCCAAAGTCAGTACTTGTGACCATTTTCATATCCTATCTGTCTTGTCTAGAACATACAGTTTTCTTTTCTGAAATTAGAACCAAATTCAAAGCCGCGCAGCTATAAGAACAATGTATGCGCTCAAGTATGCATACACAGTGCACAGGCCCATCATTCTGCAAACACCATTGCTCTTATTCAGTGTAGCATACACAGTGGCCTTATGCTGTCCCTAGAACTATGAAATGGGGCACCATCCATATATTTTCCATGCCTCAATCAAACAGATCCCAGCTGCCCAGCCCTTACCCAGCATGGGCCTGCCCCATGGCTGCTGGATACACAGCAGGTGTGTGCACTCTGTCTCTCACAGTCGCATTCTTGCTTTAGCTCCCATGGCCATAAGAGTGATTGAAAGAGAAGAAGCGCTATCTGCAATTGGAGGCTGTGCTGTATGGTGGGCAAGGTCAGCAGGGAGTGGGGAGTGAAGGGATAACTGTGGCCAGAGACAAAGGGCCGGGGAGGGGCGGGTGAGATGAGAGGCTGCAGCAGCAGCAGGAGGAGGAGGGTATCTTGATAAACCATGCAAGGTTGGAGAGGGGGATGTGGGGACTGGGTTGCAAGAACTTTCTCAAGCCATAAATTTTCAATAGCTGCCTAAAGCCTGGAGCTTGAAGGCCAGAGGCCGGAAACTTGATCAAGTCCCGAGACAGCCAGTCTCAGGAGCAGCAGAGTCAGGGCTCAGGCCCAGATGGAAGGAGTAGACACTGGGTTGCCCTTTCTTCTGGGTCCAAACACCCTGAGCCTTGTGCCAGCGGTCACCCTGCAATATCAATTCCCTGGGCTGCTCTGTGCCTGGCTGCTGATGTGCCCGTTTACATGGTTTTATGCCTGAGTATACACCGGGTTTTAAAACAAGTGTCCAAGTCTGAAGCCGCAGATATCAGCTGCATGACCTTGAGGTTGCTATACTCTTTGTCTCCCAGTCTGTTAATGGAGACTACTGCTAGGTCATTTGATTCTAAGGATGAGCTGATAAAATGTATGCAGCAGACTGAACACAAAACTTGCACAATAAGTGCTCTGCAGCTGGAGCTATTATTACTCTGATGAACCCATGAGCCCAAGTGCACCCCAGACTCGAGTGTAGGGGAGCATGCTGGGTTGGTTGTCAGGCCTGTGCTTCCTTTGTGGTCCTGTCTTCATCTGTGAGCTCAGATGGAACTGCACTCTTTCTGCACACTCAGCCATCCACCAAGGTCCAGCTTGCACTCCAAATGCTCACCTAACTTTGTAGTAGACACAAAGGATGCAGGCATATGTTTGTACAAAGCACTCATACATATCTTCACACATGTCTGCACATATATGCATGCATGTGTGCATTCACACACCTGTTCCTGCACACTACATGCTCCCATGCATGATTGCATGGGTGCAGGCACCTCCACCAGCATTCAGGAACATATGCCTGTTTGCGATTGAGATCTTAACCAACCATCTGCCCTCGCTATGGGATTCGGTGTTCCCACTTGCAAAAACAAGGAGAATGGGGGATTCTTATTTCAGCTACTGAACAAGGGTTTTGGAGACAGTGAATGTAATATCGTCTGTAAAAGTAGGCAGTAACCTGAAAAGTTCTGCACAAACCTTACCATTGGTCCCGTCCACTCTGCCTCTAAATATTCCCAGTCGAGCTCTTACACCCCACTCCACCACCACTCTCACATGCCGCTAAGCACGTGGACCCTTGGGGCGGTTTCCTTTGTTTCCGTCTTTGCTACCTCATAGGATTCTAAGGATGAGCGGATAAAATGTATGTGGCGGACTGAACCAAGAACCTGCCGCAAGAACTCCTCAGTGGAGACCACTGCCGTGCATCCTGTCAGGATGTGCTTTTATAAACATGCCCCCCTCCATGAGATACCCTCTCTTCTTGCTTCAGCCTTTGGCACTCATGACTACAATCCCAGCCCTCAGGCAGGCAGAGGCAGTTGTATCTTTGAGAGTTTGAGGCCAGCCTGGTCTACAAAGCGAGTCCAGGACAGACAGAGAAACCCTGTCTCGAAAAACCAAACCAAACCAAACCAACCAACCAACCAAACAACCAACCAACCAACCAAACAAAATCCTTCAACACTTTCATTACTTCTGATTTCCTTGTGTTCATTAGGTTTAGGAGGCATTTAGTATAGAGTTCAGGCTCTATAGTTACATTTCCTGGCCTCCGTTTTGCTTTTGTTATCTAATATCATTAGCACTTGTGGCTGTAGACAAAATGCTTTTGTTTTTCTGAGCCTCAGTGACCTCACCTGAGCAATGGGACTAATAACACATTTCCTTGCCCTTAGAGTGACTGAGAACACTAAGTGAGCCATTACATGTAACACATGAACATGGTATTTGGCGCATCATGAATATAATTAGGGCACAGAACTAACTCCCAAACTCTGCTCTGTCTAATTTCTCCAAACCAGAAGCTTTAGCTTGAACCATACTTCCTCTATGCCCCAAGGCCAACTTTCTCTGGTGAGGGTACTTGAGTTTGCTTGAGCAGTTCTCATCCCACCACCAATTATTTAGTGAAACCTGCATTCTCCTGGAAGCTCCACAAGGCAGCCATGTTTATGTCTGCTCGGAAGGTCCAGTACCTGCCAGATACCCCTAAGTCCTGCTGAAAGAATGATAGTTCTAACATGCCCTGCATCCTTAGCAGAGGACTGCAGCTTTCAAGGAAATCCTGTGTGTAGCTGATGGCTACATGTGATAGGAAGCCAGGTATTTGTTGGGGAGACACCAAGTACACCCATTAAATATTTCTCTCTTTTGTGACATGGACTCACTATATAGCTCAAGTTGGTCTCGCACTTGCTACAGAGCCCAGACTGGCATTGAACTTACAATCTTCCAGCCATAGATTCTAGACTTTAGATATTTTTTTAACCTAAAAGGGAATCCTTGCTTTGCCAGATTCAATCCTCATTCAGATGCCCAAATTATAGAAAAGGCAGGTTTGCTAAGGAGGTGGGTTGGAACATTTCTTGAGTGCCTACCTTGGGCTAGAAGAATGTTTTTTGGTGTTGTCCTTTTGTTGTTTTTTTAGAGTTTGTGGGTAGGCCACACAAATTCATACTATCCCTGGAGCAATGTTAGCTACCACTTCCCATGCCCTCCCTCCAAGAAAAGGCCAGGTACCAACCCAGGAACCCAAAGGGGGAGGAAAAGCCAGACTAGAGTTGAGGCAGAGACTCCACTGACCCTGCGGAATGGAAAGGAACATAGACAAAGAGGAGGGAAGAGGGAGAGAGAAGGAGTGTGAAGAAGACCAGTCAAGAGGTGACATACAGATCTTTTCTTTCCGTCCCTTCACTGGTTGTGCTCTCCTGGCTGGTGGTGAAATGGGGAGACTGAACAAACACATGAAACCAGCCACACACGGGAGGCAAGGACCTGGAGGCCTGGAGCCAGCCACATCCACACCTCAGGCAGGGTGAGGCCAAGCTAGAGGCCACTTCAGTGTGTGTGTGTGGGGGGGGGGGGGTGGAGAGGGTGGCACTGGTGTTCTGGGCCGCTGCAGGAGGTTGGCACCCCGCTGCCAGCCACTCCTGAAAAGGAGGCCTTTTCAGCCCTAGCCCAGTGCTGCCCTCTCTCCTCAGAATAGGGAAGGCTGCCTGCTTCTGTCCCCAGAATTTAGGTCTCTAAGTCATGCTGAGCTTGCCTTTGCATGCCCTCCTGTCTCTTGTCCTTGTTTCCATATGTAGCTCCTGTACACACTTGTTTTCACATCTTGCACAAGAGCCTCGTGCTCTTCTCAGAACCAATAACAAGGGAGGTCTCAGTTGCTTCATATTGTCTTATCTTTAAATTAAAATCTTTAAAAATTTTGTATAAGTATATTGTCCTTGGAGCTATGCATTCCCTCCTGTGACTCCTGCCTTCCAGTTTGTCCCTTTGTTTCTTTAGACAATGTTATTTCTACTTTCATTTTATGTATGCATGCAGTATTTTATTTTTTAAAGGTCTGTCACAGTATTTATTATTACTCATTCTGTATGCTTTTTCTGTATTTTCTTTATTTCTATATTTATTGTAACATTGTAGGTAGAAACCATGGCTTGGCACATGCCAGGCAAGTACTCCACTGCTAGACTGTTGTCCTGGCAGAGTAACTTCCTTTCAGGATAGAGAAGTGACACTGGGAATGGACAGGTGACTTTTCCCTAGGTCTAGGCAAGATCAACTAGACCACAGACCAGGTGGCTTGAATTCACTGTATCTTCCAGAGCAGTGGCTCTCAATCTGTGGGTTGCAACACCTTTGGGAGTCAAATGACCCTCAGAGGGATCCCCTAAGACCATTGGAAGACAGATAATTTTTTACATTAGGATTTGCAACAGTAGCAAAATTACAGTTAGGAAGTAGCAACATAAATAATTTTATGGTTGGGGGGTCACCACAACATGAGGAACTATATTAAAGGGTCACAGCATTGGGAAGGTTGAGAACCACTGCCCTAGAGGAGGGACTGAAGTGTCAGAAAACCTTATGTGGCTAAAACATACAGCTGTGTCTGGAAAACCCCATGCAATCTCTTAAGAGGGGTTGTCACCACCAGAAGAGACCTCAGGAGTTAGAATCGGGTACTAATGTAGTTCTTCATTTGCTGTGCTGGGTATAGACGCCAGATCCTCATGCATACCAGGCAAATACTCTACCACTGAGTTGCATCTCAGCTTGCAGTTGAGGAAAATGGAACACAGGGGAAAGTGCTTAACTTGCCCAGATTCACAACATCTAGTAGGTGATAAGAAATAACATAGAGCAAGGTGCGGTAGTGCATGCCTGTAAACCCAGCACTTGGGGAGGCAGAGGCCGGTCAATTTCTTTGAGTTTGAGGCCAGACTGGTCTACAGAGTGAGTCTAGGATAGCCAATGCTATGTCGAGAAATGCTGTCTCAAAAAACCAAAAAAAAAAAAAAAAAAAAAAAAATTAAGAAAAGAAAAAAGAAATAAACCAGATGTTCATGCCTGTGTGAGTTCTAAGGTGCTTCAGAAAGGCCTTTGACATTCACATGACAAAATATCAGTTTGAACCTCAGTTTGATTTTTTTTTTTTTTTTTTTTTTTTTTTTTTTTTTTTTGTGAAGTGAAGAGATTTGGGATGGTACTAGCAAAACTATGCTAATAACTCAGACTCAAGCCATGCATGCTGTTATGTTGTGCAGGCAATTTAACTTGCCTTCCCTTAGGGAGCTTTAGGGTCCTGACGTCTTATGTCTGTACATGTATCCTATGACAGCATCTGGGCCAGGTACTTAGTGACCAGTCTGCCACTCTCTCACTCTCTTACTCTTGCTCTCTTGCTCTTCTCTTGATCTCTCCCTCTCTCCTGATCTCCCCCTCCCTTCTCTGTTGGGACACCCCCTCCCTTTCCCCATCATGTCTCTCTCTCTCCTTCTTTCTCTCTCTCCATCTCCATCCAATACATTCTTTCACATTATATCTGTTGTATATGTGTGGCATGATTTTTAAATATGAACACCTGCCCTAGGTCCCAGGGATGAAGAAGAAGCAGCACCATGGCCCTGACATCATGGCTCAGGGTGACTTCTAAAGCTTCTTCAGAGCAGTGGTTCAGAGGAGAGCAGGCAGGTAAATGTTACTTAACCCATGACAGAAGGTGAAAGGGCTACCTGTGTGAGGCTTAGTTCCTCTACCTCAGCATGAACTGTGACACATTGCCTTGGTCCCAGAGGGCTTAGGTCTACCTATACCCAAGGTGGCAATCCTGGTTGGTGAGACCCTTGCCTATGTCCCTGGGCTTGTGAGAGTTGGGCCTCCTGGGAGCTTTTTCTTTGAACTCTGTTAATAAGGCAAAGCTGAACTGAAGCCCCTGCAAATCTTTGCCAGATGTCCCCAGCCCAATTCCCACACCTAGAGAGACATTTGCCCAGCTGGCTCACAGGGAAAGAGGTGAGCTCAGAGGGCCAGCCAAGGACCTCAGGACTTGTTGCCCCAGTAAGCATTGCCCATCTCTCAGAGCCCACCAGGAGGGAAAACTGGCACTGAACAGCCACTCTGTCCCACAGCAGAGCCCAACCAGGAGATTGTCCCGGTTAGGCCAGTCCAGGCCAGCTCCATACAGGCCTGAGGAGGTGACAACCCTATCGACCAGCTCCTCCCGGCCCCCTATTTACATCTTGATTACATTCCTTGGGATACCATCCAGGCCGCATTCGCATTCCCCCTGGCAGGCTGCTGGGAAGAGCCACGGAGCTCTATGGCAACGCTGGAGGGGCCAGCCAGGCCTGCTGGCCAGCAAGCAAGAACCACCAGGCTGAGGAACCTCCCGTATAGGGCCAGCCTGGGTTCCTCAACTCTGCCAACTGCCGCCTGCCTTACTCCATCTGAAATGCCTCTTCCTCAGCCTGACTCACCTTGCTATCGCCAGTCAGTCCTCTGCAGGGTGCGTCACAGAGCCAAATCCAGTACTCCCTGACCTAAAGCATTCAAGGGCTCTCTTGGTTTCATCTTCCTCCAAAGCCAAGTTCCCTGGCACAAACAGCAAGCCTTAGGTATGAGGTGGGCAATGGAGCATGTGGAACTGTCACTGTGGCCTTGGCATTGCCCTCACTAGTTGTCCACCAAGACTGTAGTGGACAGCTGCAGTTGTCATCCTGTGGGAAACAGTCCTTTATCAGGATCCCACTGAGTCAGGGGAGAACAGAAAACCAAGCAGTAAGTCTCTTACACTGTTTCCTTTTCATAATTTGGTAGGAAATACTTGGTTATCTGTGGAACTCTAGAAGTACATCCGTAGATCCTTCAGCTTCTCAAGACATCAGAAGCCCTCTCTAACATCCCTCTCTAGGCAAAGCAATCAACTTTGCTTTGCTTTGCTTTTGTATCGCTACACGCTCACAGACCCTAAAGAAAAGACAGAGGACAGAGAAAAGCAGCCCTCCAGCTCCTGCACTGGGCTCCCTGTACCAGAGCTGCAGTAAACAGCAGTGTGGTACCCAAGCCCCAGTACAGCCCTCCAATGCTTTCACTCCTCTTTCCCCTCTCATCCTTTCCCCTCCCTTCCTTCCTTCTCTCTTCTTTCTTCTGTCCAGTCTGTCCCATTTTAGTAGCAGAAACCTTGCAGCAAGACGTTATGTGAAAGCCCAGCATTGAAGCATATAACAAATCTTGGAGCACTTCAAAGAGTCACATCTGAGAAACACTCAGTCAGCTGCAGTTATCTATGAAGAATTGCCAGAGCGTCCATTTAGCATGCATCCCTTCCATCCTCTCCTCTCTCTATTCCTCTCTACTCTCTTTGGCCTTCCCCTCTCTTCCTTCCTCTCTCCTTGACATACACAGTGACCATGGGCCTTCCTTACAGAGCCCTCAATTCAATGCAGTTCTGCTCAGCTTGCCCTCAGGAGTGGGCAAGGGCCTCACAAAAGAGCTGGTCTGTAATTTTAGGTCCTTGGCTTGGCCAGACAGTGCTTGCCAGTCACATGAGCCAAAGCCCCGGAGCCAGGCATTCCTGCCCATCCCTTTAAACTATAATCAAGGCTGGGGTGATGGCACCAACTCCAAAGGGGTGCCAGAGACATTCCATTGTTTGCCTGACTACAGAAGGTCAACAACATCAGGTGCAAACGCATTCTTGTGCTCAAACCCCTCCTTTCCTGATATAAGTCAGGACGGATGGTGGAGGGAGCTGTTGGTTGGACTCCTGATCAGAGGCCAGAGCCACGGTGCAATGGAGCCCTCCAGAAAGGACCCACAATAGGGCCTTTCTCTGCTACAGGAAAGGAAAACCAGGGCAATGAGAGGCTGAGTGCCATGATTTGTGTCTGCCTTGACTGGCCTGCTCTGAGAAGGGCTCTGGAGTCACCTGGACTGTTTCCTTTGAGTGGCTGATATATGCCAGGCATGATAGTAGGCACTGGGAACTGAAGAAACAGTTGGAAACAAACACAGTGTGTGTCCTCACAGGGTTGACAGCCAAGTCGGGGTGACAGATAAGAAGCAAAGTGGTCACACAGAATAGGAGGGTGGAAGGTAAAGAACTGAAGTAAGGAAAGGGTGTGGGGAAGACAGGGTGAAGGGAAAGGAGGGTGGCAGGAGGATTTTACTGAGAAAGAGAAACTAAGCCAAGGCTTTAAGGAGGTGAAGGGGCTACTTACACATCTGTCCAAGGGGAAGAGCTTTGCAGGTAAAAGCCACAGGGAGTAGACCCTGATGTGAGGACATAGTGATGTATTAACTAGAACAGGGAGAAGGCCATTCTGATTGGCTGGAGCAATGGATGCTGGTTACAGATGAGGAGTGAGAACTAAGGAAGCACATCCTGTAGGGCTACATATATCCATTGAAGAACGCCTACATATGCTGTATGACAGGCGCCATGGTAGGGTTTGGCACAGGAGATGGACATGATCTGACTGGGTGGTGTTAAGACACTCTTGACTGCAGATTTGAAAAGAAAGTGTTGGGAGGCTTCTGCAGTGACCCAAGAGAAGGCTGATGTGAGCTCATTGCAGTGGGTGGTACCTAGAAGTATTCTGAGCACAGAGCTAAAGGGATAAAAAGTGTGTGGGAGGAGAAGATTTGGTCTACACAGCATGCCCAGAAATCTGGGTGAAATGTGGGGCTACAGAGCTGGGGAGCCAGGCTCAGGCTTCTAGAAGCTCACAGTACAGTGGTGTCTATGGGTCCAGTCATGAGATGCTGCTGGGTGGGTGAATCCAGTGGTCATGTAAGCTGGGAGTGGTTCCCGATCCAAATGTTGAAGAAACAAACTGAAACCAATTGATAGGGCTGAGAAAGTGACCAGTATGTGGTCACGAGTCCTGAAGAGCACTGGCTAGAAGCAGAAATAGGAGGCTGAGGCCAGGGATAACAGCCAGATTTCTGTGGCAAAGCCATAGACTGCTCTTCTCTGGAGGCTGCACAGAAACTCCCGGCTAGTCTCTTGGAGGAATCCCTCATGCAGCTGTTTCTCACTGCCTAATTTGTGAGTCAATTGGTGATCATGGGAGGCACACCTTCTGAGCATCTGAAGCCAAGCCAGCTTGGTGACAGGGCTTTCTGGGTAGAAACAGAAGGAGGATAAATAACTAGAGCTATGGTTATTACCTGGGAAGAGAAGGTCAAGGGCTGGGACCTGTGCTACCATGAAAGAAGTGGCTAGTTTTTTCATCCTGTCTCTCTCCCATATGCCCCTGTTCTGGCCATCTCAAGGGCCTTGGGTTGCTTTCACTCCCTGAGGCTGTGGATGGCAGGCCTATGGAGTGTAGCACTCTGCAGATCATGGCCAAGGTCCCCAAGCTTGCACATAGATGGGTGGAATAGGACCCAAGGCTGCTGCTCCTGGCAGAGCAGTATTGTTCCCTTAGCATGGCAGAGGAGGGAGCTCAAGGCCCTGGGTTAGTGCCTGGTTCAAGACAATTAGCTCTATGCTACTCAGGCCAGAGGTATGCAGCGATCTCATGGCCATCTGTTGTTTAATCTACTAGTACAGTACAGTGAGCCCAAGGAGAAGGGTACTTATTGGCTCCCTTCTGTAACCACTCAACTCCAGAAGGCAAATTAATGCTTCTAGACCCCAAAGGCCTGGTGCCTACAGCAATAATAATAGCCTTTCTGAAGGCAGGTGCTGTGCTAGACTCTGCATGTATGAGACCTTTAAAGTCAATGGCAAGCCAATGAGATATGTACTGTGTGTGCATTTGTTGTTAGAGATATGGAGACTCATCCTCAGAAGAGTGAGTTCCCTGGCCAGGACACACTGCTAGGAAGATGCAGAGCTAGGCTTTGAACCCTCCAAGAAACGCATGCTTTCGTTAAAGATGGTGTTTAAATATGACCTCAGAGTCACACAGCCAAAGTTGCCTGGTTCTTCTGGAAGGAAAGAGAGCTGGATAAAACCCTTCCTTCTGGTACTTTCTGTTCCTCTGTTCCTACCCAACTCCAATCTTTCTCACCTTTTCTTCTTTCTGTTTACCTCTGCCCTCTTTGCTGGGGCAAAGGGTCTTCCATCCATCAGATCCAGAGAGGCAAAGTCCAAGGCTGGGGGAGTTCTAAAGGGGGAAATAATTTGACTTAAAGATGGAGGACAATGGGGACCACAGAGGGGTGTCCTGGGGAAGGAGCTTGGGCAGAGCCCCCTATGCTTCAATGAGGGTCTGACCTGGCTCCAAACCACTGTGGTCTGGCTCCTTCTTGTTAGCAAGGAATGATGAATTTGAGAAATTACTGGAATAATTGGGGGAGACAATGAATTTCCTCACCACACTCAGGGAAGGTTCGGAGAGTATGAAAGTATCCCCAGAGGCTCCAAGTCCCCTTCCTTAACTCTAGTATTTCTTAACTCTAGTGACACACCTTCTTTAATGTTAGCTCCAAGTCTAATCTTCTCTGGCCTTGCCATCTATGAGATGACCTTATGGACGCTCCCCGACAGCACAGAGCTCAATTGGCTTTTAGTTGGGAAGCAAGGAAAAGTTATGTTGTTTTTTCCAGACAGGGTCTCACTACATAGCCCAGGCTGCCCTCAAACTTGTAGTCCTCCTTTAGCCTCTCAAACACTGATGTTGCAGCCTTGTGCCACCACATCTATCCAAAGGTCCTTTCTTTTGCAATCCTGCTGGCCCAATTTATATATGAGGAGATAAGAGGCTCAGGGAGAAGTGGCTTACCCGTGATCTTACACACAGAATGTGAGTGACAGGGCCTGGCTTCGAGGACTTCTGTCTTGTCCACCTGTCCACCAGAGAGTGAACTCTGGGTAATATGTTCAGTCTGGTCCTCAGAGTTGTATTCCTACTATGCCCCTGAACAGGGGTTTTAAAATTTCATTTTTAAAGTTAGCAGACACAGTAATAAGTTTCATTATGGCATTTTCTTAAGTATATACTAGTATACTTTTTCTGAACAAAGGTTTAACAACAACTGTAAACTAAGCTTGTTGCGCTCAGTTCCAGACTTTTCTGTTTACGATAAGTCTGTGCACAGCCCTTAATTTCTTCATTTTTATCATGACACCTCCCATGGCCTGTAAAAGTCACGTGGGGAGAGGATGAATGCATCCACATAAAGCATCGAGAACAATACCTGGCCCTTAAGAAATGTCCACTCAGTTGGGGGTAATTTCCATGGCTCCTCCTTCAAGCCCTAGGCCCTGCACCTCATTCTGACATGACCAATCTCAGGCTCAGCCTGCTAGCTTCAGCCTCTGAGACCTCTCTATCCCTTTCCGCACAGTCCTATTCTGCTTACTGTGGGACTACTTGTTTGTCCTGATTCTACACACTGCTTGATAGAAGTATCCAGTACTCTACCAATCCTTGCTCTGGTCACTGGATAACCTTTTCTAGTGCCTGTGTGACCTGTGAGGCTCCCAGAATCTTTGGTTTGCCTTTGTTGGTCACCTTCAGGATTGGAGTTTACAACACTATCATAGCTCACACTGGGGTCCTGCCACTTCTTGCTGTTGCCTGGCATCATCTACCCCTGGACTCTGCCTGTTGCTATGACTTCATGTGGGGCTACAGAGTCCCAGAGTTCCTTGGATGCACTCCCCCCCCACACTCCCCAATGCTGACTGTCACCATGCCTCCCCAGACAGCCTGCTCTGCCAAGGAACAACTCAGTACCCATTCTGTCCTGTCTGTGGAGAGTAGATGAGGCAAACTAGAAGAATCAGGAAGAAGCCAAAGGGTTTCTTTGGCCAAGAGTAATGGCTCCCTGAGCATACATGAGTTTTGTGTGACCCTAATCCTTTGGCAAAGATTTGGCAACAGCTACTATGCTCCGGTACCTTTCCATCCACCAGTCCCTGGAGACGGGGTCTAGGCTCTAGTTCTCCAAGTTTGTGCCTGGCTCCAGCAGGCAGGGTCACCACAAAAGTGCAAGAGAGGAGAGAAGAGGGAGGGGGAGGAAACACAAATGGAAGAGCCTAACAGTGAAGTTCTGGCAGGGAGAGGGAGGGAAGGAGGGAGTGAGGGGAAGCCGGACCCAGGGCTATTTCTGTGCAATAATACAGGGAAAGAGGGCCAAGCTGAAAGGACAGTGATTAGTCTTCAGGGAGCAAAGGCGAAGACTCTGCCGGCGAGCCCAAGGCTGGAGGAGCTGGCCCGAGGCCCAGTCCGGTGGGCTGGAGCAATGATTTCAGAGGCCGGGAATCTGAGGCTAGCTGGGCCCAGGGACTAGGGAGTAGAGAAGGTGGGAGCAGGGTGAGGGGAGCCAGCCATCCTCCCTGCTCCACCTCCAGCTGGGAAAGGGTGGGGCTGTCTTGCCCCATCTGTCTGCCACCGTGGGGTTATCAGGCTGTGTGTAGGGGGCAGATTTTCTGAAATGCACGCCACACTTCCTGGGCTCTGGCCTGTGAGGGAGATGGCATGAGAAAGGGTCAGAAACACAAGGCTCGGAAACCTTGGGGGGTTGGAAAGAGTCAAGACTTCATTTTTTTTCCCACGGGATTTACAGTCGTGGAGTCTGGAAGAGGGAGTGTGAGAGGGTCAGGTCACAGAGAGTGACAAGGAGATCACATTTACCAAGGATCCTTGTCTCTCTGCCTCTTGCTACACATTCACATATTGAATACCCCTGAAAAGCAGGTAAGGTAGGAGTGACTAGGCTTGATTTACACTGAGGAAATAGATGCCAAGAGTAATAGAGAGGCAGTGCAGCCAGGTCTGTCATGCTCCAAAGGCCTAGCTCTGGAAGTGCTACCACATTGGGAGGGATTCTGCTAGGCTCTTGTCTGGGACTCCATGGTCTTGAACCTACTGCCTATTCTCTGCCAGGTGCACGACTTTAGGTAAGTTATTTCACCTCTTGGCCTCAGTTTTCCTCATCTATATAATGGAACTACAAACTCTTTTAGATTGCACATGGCTGAGTGTGGTGGTACTCAGGGGGCTAAGGTGGGAGGATCACAAGTTCAAGGCTAACCCAGGCTTTGTAGTGAGACTTTGCCTCACAATTTACAAGGGGGATAAGACAGGGGTGCAGCTTATTGGTAAAGTTCTTGTCTATCATGTGTAAGTCTGAGTTGTATCCCAACCCCTGAGACAATAGATTGCTATTTAAAGTAAATCAGTTAAAATATCCAAGGTATCTAAAATAGAGCTTGGTACACATTAACTGATTACTGAGGAAGTTGACTTTAGTACTTTGCCACTCTAATTCATAGGATATTCTAGAGGAGTCTGAGAGAAAAGCAAGACGAAGGATGCAAAAGAAGAAGCAAGCTATAGGACGAAAATACAGTTCACAAGGTCATCCCAACCCATTAGGCTTGGCATCCTCCCACATTTGGACAATAGTATCTAGAGTCTTTAAAAGAGGAGCTGCGTGACCCAACAATTGCACTTCTGGGAATTCATCCTGCGGAAAGAATAGGTCAAGAGAGCAGAGATGTGTGTATCAGGATGTTCACTGCTTGATTATTATAGCAAAGAGAAAAAAAGAGGGGGCTTGCCTAAATGAATTACAGTGTGTCCAGGCAATGTAGCCACTAAAAAACAAGCATGTCACTCTAAAGCACTTGATGAAGAAGGAGATTCCTAGGACAGTACAAAGTTAGGTTGAAAAGATGTTAGAGGCTTTTTTATTGGGTAAGAGAACCTATTCCTATTTATGGAACACCTAACATTCCATGGCAACATTTTTGAACACTTACTGCTTATATTACTGGAAGGAAACAAGTAACAAAATGATTTCTCCTTTGAAAGCAAAATCTTGAAGGTTTGGAACCTCTACCGGGAAAGGAGTCATAGGTGTTGGGCTTCTAGGCAGGAGTGGTCTCCCAACTCGCTTAGGAGCTAGCCCAGCATTTCAGACTCCTCAGAGCTGCTGCTTCTTGCCAAGCGGGGCGGGTGGGGGGAGGCATTAGTGGAATCAGTCAGACAAATGTGGACTCTATCTGCTCCAAAAACAAAGCATCAAAACTACCAGTCAAGGCGATCTTGCACAGCCATTCATTCAAAAGCGATTTACTGAGGATACAACAGTGAGCAAAACAAAAGTTCTTGTTCTCACAGAGGTAAGACACAACAGAGAGAATAGTGCAACAGGATAATGATCAAATGTGAGGCTTAGAGAGCAGAAGGAAGTGCAGGTATTTATCAGACTTTCTCACCACTGTGTCATAAGACCTAACATAAGCAGCTTAAATTAGGATTTCTTTTGTCCCCAGTTTCAAGCCATAGCAGAGAGAGCATAATGGAAGGAAAGCAATTTACATCATGGCAACCAGGAAGGAGAAAAAGATGGAGGTGAGAAGTGATGATTGTGCTGTGGATACTCTTTCCCTTCATTCTGTTTGGGGCTCTCAGGCAATGGGATAGTGCCAACTACATTCAGGTTGGCTCTTTCCCCTTTAGTTAGATCTCTAGAGAAATAACCCTCACAGACACAGTCAGGTCTGTGCTTTATCAATCTCCCAGGAGCTTCTCAGTCCAATCGAGTTGGCAAGATTAACCATTATAGTATGTCACTGAAAACAGAGGAAACTGAAATCAACAGCTGAAGTGGGCAAGGAAGGCAGGCATGTGGACAAGCAGAGGGCGAGCATTCCAAGCAAGTGCAGCACCCCTGAGGTGACAAGGCTCCTGAACAGGTTGCAGTATAGAAAAGAGACCATGCAGGCTACAAAAGAGGCATAATTGATGGATTTGGAGAGGACAGCACATGAAAATGGGGCTGGGTGGGCAAGCCATGGTACAGCTTTGGCTCTTATTCTAAGTGAAATAAGAAGATAGGACAGGGTTTTCAGCAGAAATGTGACAGTCACTTACTTAGATTTTAGCAGGATCACTTTGGCTACTTTCATACGAGTAGGCTGATGTAGAACTAGTTAAAAGGGAGAGGCAGGAGACCAATTTGGAAGTTATGACAGTAATCTAGGTGATGCGTCTCAGACCTAAGTGGCAGTGGGAGTTAAAAGAACTGTCCTTTCTGCTCTGGCTGCTGGGTTCAGAGTTTGCAGCAAATCCAGAATGATTTTTGACAACCATTCTACTTTAGTGAGAATATAACATAGAGTGTGTCCTGCTGTGGGGCTACCTTTCTTTTCCTGTGAGACCTTTGTGTGTGGTATTCCCTACAGTAATCCTCCAGGGTTTAGAACTGTGGCTGCTTCAATGGGACTCAGCAAAGGAATGAATGTGGAGGAAGCAAGAACAGGGGAGTAAAGAATTCAATCTAATCACGGGAGGAGGAAAGCAGGGATGGGTGGACACAAGTGATCTGCTCATTCAGGAAGCCCAGAGGAACAATATCTTACTCAGAACACATGTGCAGGTGCAGGCCAGCCCTTGTTTCAGTCTCGAGGATGGAATTTGGGTGTAACTGTTCCTCCTATTGGTCATAAGAAAGAGATCCCACTTGGGTAGGATTCCTCCCCTCGTAGAAGGGAAGCAACTCTAAGAAAATGGATAGAGCTAGTGTATCTCAGTGGGAAATAAATAAAATCCAAAGCATGGGCTCATCTTATTTCTTTCTATATCACCCTATCTTCCTGATACAGTCCTGTTGCCTCCTATAAACTTTGTTCTCATTTAATAACTCAGCAACTCATCTTCCCAATTTCTTTGTCCTCCTTTCTTCTGCTTTCCCCCAGAGTTCTCCACTAGTCCTTGGGTAATTTGAAAACCCTTGCTTTATTTCGTGCAAATGCCCTCTTAACCTTGAAATGTCGTTAACCTCTTTTTAACCAGATTCCAATCCCTTGTATAACATACCCACTCACGGCCGCAGTCGGCATGGCAGCCTCACTTTCCTTTAGCTAGAGAGATTGGAGATTGGCTAATGCTGACCATAGATGTCCTATTTTCTCTGCCTTCCCTGCACACAACATGAACCATTAACATTGAGGCCTGGAAAAGGGTTCATAAAGACTTATCAAGCATATTGCCGGCAAGATAGTAAAGTTTTAGTTAATATTTCATGGATTCAAGTTCAGATGTAGCAAACTAACAAGTACCACTAGTACTGACTGTTTGCCAGCCTCAAGTCACACTAACACCTCAGTAAAGGGATTTAAAAATATATTATTGATGGACTATGTGTAGGAGAAGAGTAAACTACAACAAAATGGTAGATGAATTGTGGACAGAGGAGAACTAGAGCTAACATGTCAAGGAGGACAGAAGCATACCTCACAGAGGAGGCACGCTAGACACAAAAGATGATGGTGTACCAATGCTGCCAATACATGGCATGATTGAAAGTCCCGTGACACAGAATTGGCCTTCCAAAGTTCTTCTTGCACCTTGCCAGAGCACTGGAAATTTGCTTCCCTGGGAGGCTGGGCACAAGGGCAACAGTCTTGCTTCTCTGGAGTAGAATCATCTATACACTGAACTAAAAGACCTTTGCCCTCTTCCCCAATTCAGCCACAGAAGGCAAGCACCCATGCTTCTCCCAAACCTTCCCAGAGTGAAATTTGATTGTCCCTTTAAAAGCCAGAAAAAGAGTTGAAAACTGCTAGAATATGCATGAAAAATTTTAATCTTCTTGCCAGTTCCCAACCCTTAAAAATGAGTGGATATCCAAGAACCACCAGACATTTGAGGAAAGTCTTTAGTGTAGAAGACAAAGGCCAAACAAACAAAAATGGCAATTCACAGGAAACAACACAGGCGAGTGAGTAGAAGAAAATTAAGCCAAAGCAATCATACTTTGGTGGTTTCAGCAACAAAGGTGAACTTGTACAATGTGTGGCCACTATAGTACTGCTTTATGGCATAGTCAGGACACCAGCTGAAGGAGCAGCTTTCTAAGGGACATCACTAGACTCATAAAAGAAGGAAACAAAGTGGCAGAATAGCAAATGACAGGCAATGCTCCTGTTCAGAAATGGAATGTGTCACTTCATTCCCATTTCCTAAGCCAAAACAAGAGACACATCTAATTGTAGCATCCAGAGTGCAGGAACTATTTTGTTGCACTGGCAAGTCAAGGTACAGAATCTATCAAAATCCACAAAATAGAAGCAAAAGCAATCAAGGGGGAAATGGGATTAATGAATTGCTGATGTAGTAACATAAGTGCTAAATGAGTCAGCAAGAAGCTAGAGCTTTTACAAAGAAGATAAAAGTGGCAACAAAGTAGATGAACAAAGAAATGAAAAATACAGAAAATTGAAAGAATGCGCTAAGAGCCCCGATATGTAATTCAAAAGAATGCCAGAAAGAAAGGAGACAGCTAAGAGAGAGTAGGAAGCATCAATGTACAAATTCCTTCAGGTGGAAGGATAGTAACGCCTCAGAAGAGGAAGGTAAGTCCCTATTACTGAAGACACCACACACTTCAGATGCAAGATCCTTCCTGAGGATTAGCTTTCATGGCACCCGAAGGCACCACCACACAAGTTTCCGAAGGAGGGAAGACCATCCAGATACTATTCTTATGAACCCCAACAATGACGCACATGGCCTGATAACCCTAAAGGTGTAATAGTGGTACCCTTACCTTAGTGGTAACCAACAGTTTTCTAATTGGGCTTAAGACCTGCTCAACTTTGTAATAAACAACAACAACAAAATAAAAAAATAAAGACCTGCTCAACAAGAGAGAAATCATGCCTGTTCTGGAACCCTAGCCAACTACCCAGGGGTATAAAGTCATGGATCTTAGGGGAGACGCTACAACTACACTTTACTAACTACATTCTAAAAATATTTATCCATATATACAGAGATAAGTGTAGTCCTCACCCCTAGGAAGGAAACTTTTTCTTTGCAACTGGTAGAGACCATCACAGAAATCTACAACCAATCAAAATGCAGAGTTGTGAAGCCAGGTTTCAGTGGATACATCTACCACAAAACGACTCTTACGCCTAAGGCTTAGGGAACATTGCAGAAAAGTGTGTGTGTGGGGAGGCGGGGTGGTAAGAGCAAGAAAATCGGGGAGTTTGCTGTAAGATTGTGTCCCCTAGTAATGTCAGAAGCTACATCCATAAACCATCACCAACATGACTGCCTAAACATGAGCTGAACCGAGATGATAACATAGACATGCTAACATTGGCATGATGGTGGAAAGCCCACAAGGCCTCAACCCTGCACAAAGAAGTACAGGCAACTAAGGAATGTTGAGAGCAGGAAGACTAGTCTCCATGGAAGAGCACGACAATTAACTATGCAATACCAGGCCTGAAAAACGTGCATAGAACTAACATTATTCAGGCTGAGCAGCTTGTATTTAGGAGTGTATATGTATATACATAAACACATATGCATGTAATAAAAATTAATTAAAAAAGAGTCTGTGGATGTGAACAAGAGTAAAGAGAGATATATGGGAGGGTTTGGAAGGAGGAATGGGAAGGGAAGAAATGATGTAATTATATTATAATCTCAAAAATAAAATAAAATTTAATAAAAAGATATGTTTAAAAAATTGAGAAGGCACAGCAACTGACCACCACATGGGATGAAGATGTCAAATAACAGGATTTTGGTGCACTTTAATACACTTCTCAAAAGTATCGTAATAGATTCCATAATAAGCGCTTGCAATGTCTCAGGAATCAGAGCAGTACTAGTCATGTTGTTACATGCTTGTTATCACAGCACTCAGGAAGTAGAAACAAGAGGATCCCAAATGCAAGGCCAGCCTGGGCTATATAATGAGATTCTGTCTAAACAAAACAAAATCCAGAATGACATCAATTGTAAAGTATAAATACATTCATTAATTTTCTCACCAATGTTGATTGAGGTTGTACTGTATGTCATGCACTGTGCCAAATGCTAGGTAGGATGTGGTAGGTAGCAGAGACTGAGTCCTTACTCTCACTATGCATTCTAGTGCGACTTGAGACAGCCAGCAGAGAGGCACAAACTTGCTTTCCCAGCAGCCAGTACTCTAACAAGGAAGGAGTGACAGAAGGTGGTCAGTGGTGACTTCAGCTTGCTGAGTTTGGGAAGGTCTCTCTGAGGATGATGAAATTAAAGTTGGTCACACCTCATGAAGATGTGGGGAGAGATGCAGTGTTTCAGACACTGTGTATGTGTGACAGCAAAAAAGGAAGGGCGAAAGAAAGAAAGAAAGAAAGAAAGAAAGAAAGAAAGAAAGAAAGAAAGAAAGAAAGGAAAGAAAAAGAAAGAAAGAAAGAAAGAAAGAAAGAAAGAAAGAAAAGAAAGGAAGGAAGAAAGAGGACTGTCAGAGAAACAGAAAGAAGACCACTGAATAGAAAGAAAAGTTGCCAATCATTTCTCCCAATCTGTCACTTGGGTTTTTCACTTTGTTTATGCTGTGTATTGTTATACAGACATTTCAGAATTTTGATGTCATTAAATGTACCAGTCTTTTCATTGAGAGGATTTGCTTTCTGTGATGTCGTTAAAAGATTTGTCCTACATCAATAACATAACCATACTTTTCAATATTTTCTGATTATAGTGTAATGTTTTGTATTTTACATCTTCTCTTTCAATTTGTATGTTATTTCATTTTTAAATGGTGTGAAGAAAGGACCTAAATTTTTCCCAAATGGGTAGCCAATTGCTTCAATACCATTTATTGAATAGACCATTCTTCCCTCCACTGATCTGAAAAGCCGCCTTCATTAAATAACAGATTACCACATACACATGGATGTGTTTCTGGGCTCTATTCATTTCCATTGTTCTCTACCTCTCTCCCTATGCTAGGTCTGATGATTAGGCCAGTAATCCTGCCTCCGGCCAAATTGGCTCTTTAGGGCCCTTGTCCATCCTGATTGGCCTGAATTTATGCCCTGCCCATTGTTACCTCCTCTGAATAGCACTCTAGTACAAGGCTTTCCTTCCTGGAAATGTGTAAAATATTTTGATGTGTGGTAAAGCAAGTCTCTCTTCCCATTGTTCTTCCCTTTCAAAGTTGTCTCAGCATTTTCTCTCACTCGTGAATTTTCTAATCAATTTGTCAAGTTCTGTGAAAACTCCTACTGGGAATTTGACTGTGATTGAATTAAGTTTATGGATTAGCCCTGGAAAAACTGATACGTTTACTATATTGAGTTTTCCGATCCAGGAAACATGCACATATCGCCATTTATTTAGATCTCTTTAAGCATTTCTCAGTAAAATTTTATAGCTCCTCTTCATATATCTGGCACACATCTTCCTTGATTTTTTTTTTCTTTAGGTATCTTACATTTCTGCTTTGGTTGTGAAGGGAAGCAGTTTATCTATTTATTTATTTTTTTCATTGTGCATTGCTGCTTTCTCTTGATATGTTTCAAAAGAAACTTCATTTTGTAATAGTTTTGAGTTTATTACAGTGCTCTCATATTCCTCAAACTTCATTTTCTTATTATGAACAATTCACAGTACTGTGTTGCCTTTGCTACAGTGCAAGGACCAATATTTTAATTAA
The DNA here is from genome assembly GCF_030254825.1 of Meriones unguiculatus. Lineage (NCBI taxonomy): Eukaryota > Metazoa > Chordata > Mammalia > Rodentia > Muridae > Meriones > Meriones unguiculatus. Next base: position 24,169,397 of record NC_083369.1, read on the forward strand.
AGGCCATCACTTATTCTTATTCTCTCAGTTTCTCCTCTTAATGTTGTTTTTTTTTTTTTTTTTTTTTTTTTTTTTTTTTTTTTTTTTTGCGCTGGGATTCCTTCCAGGATATCATGTTGCACTTAGTTGTCATGTCTCCATAATGCTTCTCTTGGCTGTGACAGTTTCTCAGACTTGTGTTTTGTTTTGTTTTGTTTTGTTTGTTTGTTTGTTTGTTTTTGTTTTTTGATGACCTTCTCAGTTTCAAGAAGCCCTGCTCAGGTATTCTGTAGGATGTGCCTCACCTGGGATTTGTAGGATGTTTTTCTAATGACTGGACTGAGGTTATGTGTTGAGAAGAGAACGCTTTCAGAGGTAAGTGGCATCTCTGTCGTGTCACATGAAGGGAGTATGAGCAACATGGTTTGCTACCACTGCTCATGTTACTCTGCTAGCCTAGAAGAGGTAGCAATTTGTCCATCGTTTCCAATATAAAGTCATATCCTGCTCTTTCAAACTAAACTCTTTGGGAAGATTATTATGAGCAGTCCACACACTTAAAAGAGTGCAGAACAATGTCCCGCTACATTAAGGGAGGAGAATCTATCCATATAGGTTTTTGAAGTCTTGTGCTTGGGAGCCTTGTCTCTTCTCCATTTATGAACTGATTGAGAGTTATCTCTTTATATCAGTATGAACTCCCATGTATTTCCTACATCTTTGCTGTTTCCTAGATCTCTAACTCTAGCCACTGGGAGTTCTTTAGTTTCTGTGTTCCGGTGATTTTTCTCAGCAATGGTTGGTTGGTTAGTTTTGCTTTTGTGATTTAATTTTTAAATACTCATTTACTTCATGACATAACAAACTGTTCCAGGCCTACTTTGTGTATTTCATAGTCTGGTTCTGAAATCAACCATTTCTTCAAGGATCTCTAGTTTCTTTTATTGGAGGATGAGGTTAGAAGCCGAGATCTGCCATTGCTTCTAGTCTTCTCAGATGACAAAGTAAACAATATCTGTGTACCATACCAACCTATGTACATAGACATACCCATCAGTGTGGCTATATGTAACCATCCACACCTCCATGTTAAGCTTGTGAATTTATATTGATACCTTCAACTATAATCTGTCATTATTTGGACGGTTCTAATCAGTTCCCTGTCATGCTTTGAATCTGAAATGTCCCGCCAAAGCTCACGTTTGTAATTCTTGGTCCCAAGTCTGTGGTGTAATTTTGAATGCTGTGTTTCCTCTATGAGATGAGACCTGGATGGTGGAAATGGGCTACTAGGAACAATCTTTTGAAAGTTAGACCTATCTTGGACTTTGTTCTAGCTGTCTGTTTCTTGGTCTGCCTCCATTTGAAAAACCCAACACAGTCCCAACACCACAGATTGAGCTGCTCCCACTACCATACCTTTCGCACCACAATGGACTAAAATTTCTCTGAAACCATGAATTTTAGTTGTGTCAGTCTGTTTTTTATTTTAAAAAAAAATATATATATATATATATATTACAATTTATTCACTTTGTATCCACGCTACAGCCCCCTCCCTTGTTTCCTCCCAGTCCCACCCACTCTTGCTCTTCTCCCCCTATGCCATTTCCCATTTCCCGAGTCCCCTGATAGGGGAGGACCTCTTCTCCTTCTATCTGACCCTAGCCTATCAGGTCTCATCAGGGCTGGCTGTATCATCTTCCTCTGTGGGCTGCTCTCCCATTAGGGGGAGTTGATCAGAGAGCCTGCCACTGAGTTCATGTCAGACATATGTCAGTTAATTTTGTCACAAAAGTGACTAATCTACTTCTCATGTTTGTCTATAAACTCTAACTTCAACTGTGAGGTACCAGATCCCACTATCCAATATCTGTTCATTTAATTTCAGTTCCTGTATGTTTGTTTGTATGTATATATACTGGTTGTGAGAACTGTTAACCTGTACTCCCGAAGAAAATAGTTAAACAGCCACAGTGCAATGTTTATGTGCTGTTTTGTTTACTTTTAGTCTTAAGGATGCTGAGTTCCAGAATTACTTAAGTCAGTACATTCTCACCCTCCCCATCCTTTGTTAAAATTGTTTCATACACTTGCTGTGCATTAGATTACTTGTGTCACAGGGTCCATTCTGGGACTCCTGCTCCCTTAAGTGGTTTTAAATATTTGTACACATTAGTTCCCATCCTATACTGGAAATTTTTGTGTTTTTAATGTGGTGTTATGCATCCACAATTGTGGCATTATACAGGATCGTTTTCTCACTCTAAAACGCCTCCTGGTTTTACCTACTCAACTTTCCCCAGTCCTCTTGAGACTCTTCTGTGTGATCATTGCTATAGCTTTGCTTTCTCAAGAATGTCATAAAATTGGAATTATGCAGTATCAGTGAGTATCCTTTTTACACTGACTTCTTTCACCTGGCAGGATGTGTTTAAGGCTTGCTCATGTCTCCCTGTGATTTGATGGCTCATTTCTTTTAGCACTAAAAAAACTTTCCATTGTACATGATGCCTAATTTTTTACATAATACCATATGTATACATTGGTTTATATTGTATGGGTATGGTATATATTCTTTTATCCACTTACTCTTTTGTAAATTAATCTGCTGTTACTTTCTATGAAATTAGAGCAAGGTGAATTGTGGTGCATACCTGTACTCCCAGTACCAGGAGATGGAGGCAGGAGGATAAGAAGTATAGCATCAAGCTTTTATGTCATGAATTGTTCTTTGGTGCTACATTTAAAATTCACTATTTGCCCAAAGTTAACATGACTTTCCCTTATATCATCTTCAAGAAATTTTAGGTTTTTTTTTTTTTTTATGTTTGGAAAGTTGTTAAGATCTGTGTTCTGGTTTTAAAGGTTTTGCTTGACTTGGGAATTTTTGTTGATTTCATTTCATTATGGGCATCCCATTGTTTTAACGCCATTCTTTAAGCCATTGAATTACATTTACCCCTTAATTGAAGATCAACTGAGTACATTTACATGGGGTTTCCTCTGGTCTCTTTATTGTGTCTATTGACATCTGCTTTTATTCACATATGTAATAGATTGCCTTGGTTGCTACTGGCTTCATCTTCAGCCATCTGAGCCCTTCAAGTTTGCACATTGGCCACTGTAGATTTTGCCTTTATATATAACTTTTAACATAAATTTGACTATGTAAAGTAGCTTGCCTGGATGTTAATAAAACCTTGGGGCTAGGGATCTAAGGCCCAGGATTTAGCTCTGTAGTGCAGTGATTGTCTAGCACGGAGGAGGTTAGATAGCTAATAATAATAAAAGTGATTTGTTAAATCTGTGGGCTAAAGTTGGGAAGCTTTAACATCTTAGTAACACTGAGTCATCTGATTAATGAACTCAGACTATCTGTGTCATTTAGAAATTTGATAGATTCAGTTTCATGGTTTCTTTTTTTTCATGTAGATGTGTGCATATTTTATTAGAGCTACCTATCTCATTTTGATACTATTAAAAACACATTTCCAATTCTAATACTTGATTTCTGCAATATGGGAAAGGAATTAACACTTGCATATTAGCAATGTTTCCTGCAACCTTCCAATAGTTACTACTTTCAGGAGGGTTTTTTTGCTCAGTTCTTGGGTAATTTTTGCACAAAAATATTGTCCTCCGTGAATGAAGGCACTGTTATTTCTTTGTTCTCCACTTCTGTACTTCTTATTTCCTTTTCATAGTGTGACAACACTAGCCAACACTTGTAGCGCAATATTAAATAAGAGTGTTGAGAGGGGACAATTTTGATTCTTTCCAGTCTTAGAAGGAGAAAAATTTAGTTTCTCATTCTTACATATGATATGAGCTGTATCAAATCTAGCAAAATATGTACATGTTCCCTATTCAGCTGAGGAAGTACTTATCTATTCCTAGTTTATTAAAAGTATGTGGGGGGGATGTATTCGTGTTCATGTGTGTGCATATGCACGTGAAGGCCAGAGGTTAATTTCCGGTGTTATTTTCAATCATTTACACCATATTTTTGGATATGGAGTCTCTCTCTGAACCTGGAGCTCGCTGGTTTGATCTAGACTGGCTGGCTAGTGAGCCCCAGGGATCCACCTGACTCCAGCTCCCCAGCACCTGGCTCACAGGCATGAAACACTGTGGCCAGGTTTCAAGTGGGTGCTGGGGCTTGAACTTGGGTATTCATGCTTGTGTGGCAAGCACTTGGCCAAGCGAGCCATCTCTTCAGTCTTTTGTGAAAAGGTTTTATGATTAATGAGTACGAGATTTTGTCAAACATCAATCTTGCAACAACTGATGTAATTACTCAATTTTTCTTTAACTTTTGTCTGAAGCAGAATCTCACTATGCAGTCCACTCTGGTCTCAAACTCTTGATCTTCTTGTCTTGGTATCCTAAGTGTTTGGGATTACAGGTGTGTGTTGTCACACCCAGCTTTAGAACCAGCAATATATGCTTGAAATAAACCCCAGTTGCTCATGATGGACAATTCCTTTTAAACAGTACTGGATTCAGTGTGCTGATATTTGCCAAGGATTTTTGCCCTGGTGTCCTGAGATGTAACAGTTCCCTTTCTCATTATATCTCCACTGCTCTGTTTTGATATTAGTGTGCTCTAGCCTCCTCAAAGGAGTTAGCAAGATTATTCTGTTTCTGTGTTAGAAAAAAGATTGTGAAACATCAGTATCATTTCTTCCATAAATGCTTGGGATAAATTAAAGGTTTGGTTTTTAAAAAACAAATGTATGCCCACTCCAATTATTTATTTCATTTTATGTGAGTTTTGGTATTTTATATTTTTCAAGAAATTTGTTCTTTTTATCTATTCTATCAAACTTTTGGGCACATAGTTTTTCCCTTTTTCCTCTTGTTTTTAGGCAGAGTCTCACTATGAAGCCCAGGCTAGCTTGAAACTTATCGTTTTCCCATCTCCACCTTCTAAGTGATGGGGTTACAAGAGTGCACCATCACACACAGCTTAATATTTCTTTATTATAACATTCAAGATATCAGTGGGTAGCTTCTCTTTCATTTCTTATGTATGTAATCTATGTCTTCTTATTTTTTGTTAGTTTGGATAAAGATTCTTTAATTGTATTGATTTTTGCAAAAACACAGCTTTTGGATTTAATAATTTTCTCTATTATTTTTTGTTTTCTGTTCTCATTGATTTCTACCTCAATTTCATTATTTTTCATTCTTCTTTCTTTAGGCTTAAATGACTCTTCTATTTCTTAGTGTACTAAGGTAGAAACTTTATAATTATAGACCTTATATTTAAGGATTGTCTGTGGCTTGTTATCTTGATAGACACAATAAAGTTGAATTTCCACTAGTCTTAATGAATTCTGTTTCTCTTGGATCTCCTAAGTAGGAAATACCATCACCTGCAAATAATGATTTAGATCTTTTCAATATTTATACATGATAATTTCTATTTCATACTAAGTCCCATTGAGAAGACTATTTAGTACTCATCTTCATTTTTAAGAGAATGGTGCTGGTGAGCACTTTTGTCAAATTCTTGAGTTTGGTGAAGAAGGCATCTAATAATTAATTACCAAGTGTAGTGTTTGCTATTTTTCTGGTTTCTTCCAGTATTCTAAGTGTTTCATTTTAATGAGAAATAAGTATTTAATTTTTGTTTTTAAGTAATCATCTACCAAAATAATGGTGTAATTATGATTTAGTGATAATACAGTGAATTACTTGATAGGTTTTTCTAATGTTGAAAGCAATTTCTTAAGAACAAGAGGTACATAACCCTCTGTTCTCAATTTTCTCCATAGTGTAAGTTATGTCATGAGTCAGTTAATAAATGCTGTATATTTGCATCTCTAATATAGGATGAGTCTAGAAAAGAGCACAGTATAGAAGTATAAAATATATTTTTTAAATTGTTACATTTTTGCAGGTCAGTTCTGCATGGTTGTGATTCTTTTAGCATGCTACCACACTTCATTACTATTTCTTTATGGCGTTTTCATTGACCTGATTAGCTTGTAATATTCCTTATGTAACCTGTTGTTGTCTGCCATGAGGGTTTCTAACAGTGATAACTGCCCGTCTCTTTGTATAGTTACAAACAATCCCTGCTATAAAGACAATTTTCTGAACCCATTGCTTATATTTGTATTGCTTTGATAATGTTGTGTGGCAAATTATCCCAACATTTAGAAGCTTAAAACAACACAGGGTTATGGTGTGCCTCAGTGCCTGACTAGCATATGTAAACCCTGGGTTCAATCTCTAGTACTGCAAAAAACAAAATAAGCAAAAAAAACAAACAACCCCCCCCAAACAAAACAAAAACCCCACAAAAATAACCAAGATCTCATAGGTTTGTTTGTTGTTTTGCTTTGGTTTCTGGTTTTTTGAGTCAGTTCTTACTATGTAGCGTGGGTTAGCCTTGAACTCATTATGAGGCCCAGGCATGTCAGTGTCTATAGTGAAGAAAATAGGCATGGCTTGGCAGGCAATCCTGACTCTCACAGGGTCTCTTATTAGTGTAGTCTAAGTCTGAGTGGGGCTGTGGACAGTAAGAAGTTCAATTTGGGGCATGCACAGTTCTATGGCTGTGCACATAGGGTTCACTTCCTCATGTGCTTTTTGCACTGAAGACTCCAGTTTCTAACTGGACATTAGCTAGTGGACTCTCAGCTTCTTTGCTCCATTTGGGTCATTCCATAGGCCAGCTCAGGACACACAGTAGCTTGCTTTACCAAAGCCAGCACAGAGAACCATAGTGGCACGAAGCTGGCATGAAGTAATTTTCTTTTTGGAGCATAACCTTGAAAGGAACACACCACCACTTTTGCTCTTTCTAGAAGCACGGCACACAGAAAAGTTCACAATCAACAGAACAAGATGAACAGAAATAAGAGCTAGAGATGACTGTGTGTCATTTTAGAGGCCATGTACCACAATTCTTAATGGTAGACCTCTGACTATACTTCCAATCTCTCTTTTTGACCTCTTTAACTATTTTATTTTAAAAGTATATTTATTATTATTATTGTCTGTGAATTATGGGGGGGGGGGGCATCCATATGCCACAGCACACATGTGGAGGCTAGAGGTTCTGGATGACACTCAGGTGGTCAGATTTGTGTGGCAAGCATGTTACCTGCTGGGTTTCTCTTGACTGTCTTCTTATTTTTTAGTGAATGTATTTAAGGCTGTGCATTCTCTGAAAACAATCTTGGCTACATCCCATTGTTTTTCATATGTGAAAAGTTGATTGATTTTGAACTTTCAGTGGTTCAGAATTTTGTTTTGCTTATCCAGATTAACATTGTGTGTGTGCTTATGCATGTATAGGTGTGTGTGTGTGTGTGTGTGTGTGTGTAAAGCAAGAATAATTAAAAAAGAGGTCATGAATTTGAAGGGTTGCAAGGAGATAGAAGGGTTGAATGAGATGGAAGAATGGAAATGATAGCAATATAGTATTCATGTATGAAACTCTCAAAAACTTATTTAAAAAGTTGTGAGCTTTGCCTATTATCGAGAGGCATACATTTCTAATTATATTTTGCTGATATATTTTCATTTTATTGAGCCTATGGTTATGGCCCTCTACGATATTTGTTATCTAGAGGTTTTCTTTGCTTCAGGACTGATGACTGAACCAAGAGCCTCCCTTTCACGTGCTAGGTAAATGCTCTACCTCTGACCTATTTAAAAGACCTAGCCCTCTTTTAAATTACTATTTTTTTTTTCTTTTTGAGACAGAACCTTACTATGTAGCCCTGGCTGGCCTGAAACCTACTATGTATACAGGCTAGTCTCAAAAGAGATTTCTCTGTTTTGGCCTCCTGAGTGCTGAAGTTAAAGTTGTGTGTTATGGGGCAGGGGAGATGACTCAGCAGTAGAGTGCTTGTTGCTCTTGCACAGGACCCAGGTTTGATTCTCAGAACTAACATGGTGGCTCATACCCATCTGTAACACCAGTCCCAAGAGTTCGGACCCTTTCTTCTAACCTCTATGGCTACCAGGCATTTACAATATGTGCATACATACATATGGGCAAAACACTCATACACATAAAATAGAACAGAACAGAACAGAACAGAACAGAACAGAACAGAATAGAATAGAATAGAATAGAATAGGTAAATCTGAAAAAATATACAGAAAACCATGTACCACCACACCTGACTATTAAGCCTCTTTTTACTTTTCATTTTGAAGCAAGGACTCTCACTAAGTTGCCCAGACTGGCTTTGAACTTCCAAATCTCCTGCTTCAGCTTCCTAAATAGCAAGAATTATGGACATGTTCCATCAGGCCCAGCTAGGAAGTTTTGGAAATTTCTATTGTGGTTTAATGCATTATAAATTTTTGTAAGAATTCGGTGTGTATTTGAAAACTCTGTGCCTTTTCTGTTCACACAAACACACATATGTTCAATCTACTAATTGTATCATTTCAATCCTGGCGTTCTTATTTAGTTAGAAAGTTATTATAGAGAACTGGCACTTTATGGGCTAATTTTTGAGGCGGGCATGTTTTTATACTGCTGTTAGGCATTTGCTGATCGCGATGTGAAACCTATGTTGTAAAGGTTTGTTGCAAGTAGATGTTGGGTGTGGTGTGTACATATTATCAATTAAGCGTTCCTGTCCTTCTTGATGTTTTTGCTTTGAGTTTTGTTTTGTCTGGCATTAATATTGCTACATCTGCTTTCTCTTTGTTGGCACTTGAGTATATTTTTTCAATTCTTTTATTTTCAATCTTTCTGTGTTATTTTGTTTTACATATGTGTCTTGTAAATGGCATATAGCCATCTTGGCTTCTGACCTAATCTAAGAGTCTTTGTCTTTTAATAGGGCAACTAAACATTCACATTTATTGTGATTGCTTATGTGCTTGGACTAATTCCTGCCATCTCATTTTGCATGTTTAAATTTAGACTGCTTTCTTATTGTTTTCTTTCCATTCCCTGTACTTTCCTTTGTTAGATGGCCAAACTTTTCTTTGTTTTGTTTAATTTTCAGTAATCTGTGAAAAGTATACTTCTTACTTTTGAGCCTCAAGGGGGGTTATCATACAGTTTTATACATATGTATTTTCTACCAACATTTCGCATTAATCCATATGTCTTTTCTCTTTCCAAATGAGGCAAGAAACATAATATACAGTGCTTTTACCTCTGCTCCCTTTTGCCATCATCCTGCTCTCCACTCTCTGCACATTTAAGTCTTGCTTTGAATCTATACATTGTCTTAGAAATTAACTCTTTTCTTTACTTGTTCTTTCTTATATCCTACTTCCTGTTTGAAATCACCTTGGTTCTTAGTGTAATATATCTATTATCTTTTATAGCAGAGGAAATCTGTACCTGATCACATGTATGGGTGTTTTAATGTCTGAAAACAATGCCTTTTGAAATTCATACGTTCCATTGCCTTCGCATTGGCTGTCAATTGTACTTCACAATGGTTATTAAAAAATTAAAGATATAGTATCTATAATTCTTAAAGGCTTGATGTATAGGAATAACATGTTTTATGTGTAGTTAACCCACTGTTTTACTTTCACACCACTGACTCTCTCTATGGACCTACAGGTTAGGTTGGGAAAATCTCAGTGCTATAATCCCTTTCTTTGATTCCAGTTTCCCATTGGAACACTGACGAAACAACCTACAATCAGTGCATCATCTCAGTAGTCATCAGTTGTCAGGGTAAAGTTCAATGTTTTTTTCTCTAGTTCTCCCTCATCTACGAGGCCATATGATGACATAGTGATTGATAGCTTTTTCTCCCTGTTTGTTCTGTAAAGTTGGTAAGAGCGAGTTAGTGTTCAAGATGTGGATGTGGCCTTGTGGTAGGAAGACAGCCATCAGACTCATGGCTGGGCCTCTCCACCACACTACAATACTAATTCCAGCATATTTCCAGTAAGAGCTTCATGGTAATGTTGCTCTTGCTGGCCCAGTGATTGAAGGTAGAAACAGTAAAACTGAATATGCCTGCAGTGATGATACAGTGTCAGTTTCAGCAGACCACAGCCCAGTGGCTGCCAGCTACATCTGCACAAAGGTCATGGCTTTTCCAACTCTAAGGAGCTTCCTTCTCATCATACACTACGAATACACTTCAAGAGTCAGAAACATAGACAATCCAAAGCAGTTCTCTATACTGCAGGCAGCGTCCGAGGTGGGCCAACCCACTAAGGGCATGGTTATTGTAGGCACTCACTCAGTCACCACATCCTTGATAAGCCTCCACTGGGAAATCACCCCGCCTCCTCTACCAGCCCTAACACTCAACGATATAGGAAAGCTTCAGTCCATCTTACATGAGGCGGCCTCTTTCAGTTGCAAGTGGAAGAAATGCAGCTCAAACTGTTATAAGGAAAGAAAAAGAGTTCAACTAAGTGAAAAACAGTCAGGCGCTACATAATGTTTCCACAAATGACATATATATACATATATATATATATATATATATATATATATGTATGTATACACACACACACATATATATATATATATATATATACCATGATGTTTGGCCAAGTGTTTTAGTGATGTCATAACCATCTATATGAGTAAACATTGTTCTCTGCACAACGAAATTGCCTAGTATAGCAGTTTTCACAATGTGGGCCTACCTCTCACCATCACATGGTGGTGTAATGGTAGCCAGTGACTGTTAAGTCCTAGGTTCAAACAGAGTGAGCTTTATCCTTAGGCAGGTTTTTCCACAGAGCCTGAAACTCCAAGTTTATGTTTTCTGCCTGTTCTGACTCTAATGACTCCATACATAGGCGCATGCATATATTCTTTTTTCTGTGAAGGGGTATTTAGTAGAGGGTGAACAAAGGGTTTCACACATTTTTTTTTTGAGACAAGGTATCATGTAGCTCAAGCTGACCTAGAACCCTGTATGTAGCTAAGGGTGGCATGGATTTCCTGATCCTCCTGCCTTCACCTCCCAGATGTTGAGTTCACACACAGGCTTGCACAACCACACCTGGTTCATGCAGTACTGAGAATCAGCTTCGTGTTTTCTGTTTCATTCATGTTAGGCAAACAGTGTCACAAGTAAGCCACATGCCCAACTCAATTATTTTTTTAAACTTTTTAGAGTGACATAGGTTTTCACGAAGTTATTCAGGTTAGCTTTAAACTCACTCTGTAGCTTAGACTGTTCTGGAACCTGCAACAGTTCTGCCTCAGCCTCCTGTGCAGATGAAATGACAGGCTTGCATCTCTGTCCTAGCTATTATGGTTTCTTTCTTTCTTTTTTTTTTAAAATGATTTCTATTGGTTCAGCCAGGGTCACAGGACTACAAATGAATCAGTCTCAGAACTAAAACAGAATGCCCTTCTGGCAAGGGCTGGGTCACCTATCAGCCTGTGTGTGGAGCTGACTGAGATGGGCTCACAGCCAGGGACAGGCTGTTTTCTGAGAAATTTTCAGTGTCTGCTATAAAAAAAGAAGTTGTATAACATGCCCTAGGCTCTGTGTTCAAATCCCTACTTTGTAAATGGACGAATTGAATGGATGTTGAGCTAATTGAAAAACAGTGCTCTTCTTTGTTTTTCTCCTCTTTGGTGAAAGAACTGAGACCAGAGAAGAGCCAGGACAAGGCTTTGATTTTATGGCTTTTTTAAAAGATAGGGTCTCACCAAATTACCCAAGCTGAATCATACTCATGGTGAGTCTCCCACCTCACCCTCCCAAATGCTCAGATCATAGGCATCTGCCACCACGCCCATCTTTTTATATGGTATTCACGGTGAGCAATGTTGCATGACTTCTATAGGCTAGATGTGACTGGAAGCAGTATTCGGTTTTTGTCTCAGTGTCAGAGCTGCTAGGACATCTCAAATGGCAGCTTTGCCATTTTTTTAAGGTCAAGTGGAGCACAGGGTGACTGAAGAGTGCAGTGAAAAGAAACTAAAACAAAGGCAAAACAGAACACCACGGAGTGGCGATCAGGACATCAGGGTCATCCTAGCTCTGCTACTAACTTGCTGAGTGAAGCTGGGCAAGGCTGTTCTTTGCCTTAGGCCTCAGTTTTCCCATGTGTAAACTGAGACAATTGCACTCACTGAATGTCTAACAACATACTTAAAGTGGAAGCTTTTGTTCTGTTCTTGGGGAAGGAGGGAGGAAGGAAGGGAGGGAGAGTCAGGAGACTGAGTTTCTCTCCATCTGGAACCATGTGGAATTTCTACAGTAGAGACATTTAACCTGACTTTAATTTGAGTTGAAATGTCTGATATTTCTGATAGTAATAACATGCCCTAGAGAGGGCAGGGGGTACAAGACCTCCTGAAAAGCACGCCAGAAAGCCCTCTCTGTTCATGCTCTGAAGCACAGCCTCCAGCAGGAGGGGATCCCGGCCCTAAAGCCCAGGGAACGAGTGTTCCTGAGAAGTTCGGTTGGAGGAATCCACCTCAGGCTGGCAGCTGGCCACGCTGGTATGACGGCTTTCTGAGCTTCCTCCTGTCAACCTGCCCCATCCTTCTCTGCTAGGCCTGTTGGCTGGCTTTTGGCCTGGGCCGGAAGCCTGGAATGACATGCCATTAGGTGGCACATGAAGTGCCACCTGAGATGTCAGGCACGGGTCCTGGCGTGGCAGAGACCTTGGGGCAGACATATTAGGTGGGGGTGGGACCTCTACATATCAGGCACCCTCCTCATCTTCCTCAGCTGAGTCCATCCTTCTACACAGGCTCCTCCTCCTCAGTGGGAGGTCCCATTAGCTGCCACCCAGCTGCCTCTGCTCTGGCACAGATGTTTCATCTTAACCCTTCCTGTGTCACAAAGTAAGCCCTTGCCCGGATAAGTGTGAGGGAGTAGGGTCACTAATTCATTGGAGGATACAGCAAAGATTTCTCTCCCTAATAGTCCAAACACTATGCGTTAGACAATGAATGTGGAAGTCCTACCTGGTGTCTAAATTTGTCCCTTCATACAGTATTTATTCCGTGCTTGAGATAGCACACTGCTGGCCCCACTTACTATATAAATAGTACCTGGAGTCACTGGTACCCTTGACGCCCTCTTCCAGTTTCCCATCCCACCCCCAGTCTCCTTTTCTGCCTTAATGATTCTTTGGTGACAGGGCAATCAGGGGGCACCTGAGAGCCCATTCTGACCCCCCGAGCCCAGAACAGAGAGCCCTCCAATTACCCACAACACTCATGGAAGGGAGGCAGAGGTAGGGAGAGAGTGCTTTCTTTCCCCTTTAAATACATATATATTTAAGCAAGGAAACAGATTTCACTTTCAATCTTCTTTCCAAGAGATTGTTATAAACAAAAGCAGGTCTGGGGCAGGAGAAGGAGGCGGGAGAGAGGAAAATGATTTGGGAGATTAAGGAGGCGGCCACGACAGCGTCCCCTTTTAAACCTCAATAAGGTTGTTTTTCTTGGTCGTTTTTTCCTCTTTCCCTCTCCAGCCAGCATTACTTAAAAGGAACATTATGTTATCACAAATCAGATTTCCAAACATCATCTCCAGGTCACTGTGAACAGTTCAGCAATTTGACTGTAGATTCCTGGAGAAGGAGTCCCCTTTAACCTCAAGCTCACCAGGGACCTGCCCCCTTTGCAGTGCTGTGCTATGGACCGGCATCATGCCACTGGCCACCCATGTGTCCCTAGGGGAAGCTGGGGCTCCCAGTGCCAGCTGCTGGGCATCCCTGTCTCTGTGGAGTGGGGGCTGGACCCTGGTGGGGTAATAATGTGGGTTTCATTTTTCCTCTGTCATAAACTTGGGACTTATCGGTGCCACGGAGCTGCCAGGGGAGATTAAAGTCATGGCTGGCGCCCTAGTTCCAACACACAGTGAGCGACCACAAGTATTCCAGCTGGCGTGGTGGAGCCTAGTGAATGAGGGTGAGACTAGGGGTGTGGGGCAGCTAAGGGCTTCTGCAACCGAGACCGTACCCTTGATATGTTGTCTCTGGTCAAACTGAAAGCCACCCTTTGCCCTCTCACCTACTATTTCTTCTGAGGACGGGTCAGGAGAGATGGATAGAAGAAAGCAAAGGCAGACTATGAGGTATTGGAGCTGTAGAGGCTTGAGTAGAAACTGCAGCAGAAAGGATTTGGGGTGGACACAAAGGATTTCTAAAGTGAAGATTCAGAACCCACGGAGTAATTCTCTTTACTGAGAATTGAGGTGAAGCATTGAACTGTAAGGAGCTGGTGATCTTGGCAGCTAACCAAAGGGAAACAGCTGAGTGACAACAATTGGGATTGGGGTTTCTGCGTGTTCTATGCATCCTCATCTGCCATCGAGTGGAAACAAGCAGAAAGGTTAAATTCCAGGTCCTCAAGCCAAAACATTCTTTCTAGGATCCTATTGCCATTAACATTTGTGAACTTCCCAATAGCCCAGGCATGCAAGAATTGTGACCTCCATTTTATACCATAGATGCAAAGACAGAAACTTAAAGACGTAGTAGTTCTCCTACTCTTCACCCCCCCTTCCCTGCTTCTTTCTTTAGCCTTTGCCACCGTAGTATGGTCCTTTGCTCTGGTGACTTCTTCAAAGAAGCAACTAACAAAACAGACGCAGGAGTGGACTCTTGGCTTTTATGGGGTGCATGTGGAGAATAGTAAAGGAGTAAAAAAAAATTGCCTTAGCAACATGGACTTTAAGGGAGCTCTCACAGGCAAGGCTGTGAAACACAGGGCTAACTGAGCAGCTGACTTACGCAAACATTGTGGCAGGAATAAAGACAACCCCATGGGCTTGGGGAAAGGAGAGCTACTTCCACTGAGCCCAGGTAGCAAGTTCTTGATATCTCCATAGTTACTACAAGATGACTGAGTAGATGTTTTGGAGTTTACCAGGAAGTACTTGTAGCCAAGAGCTTGTTCCTGGGGTGCTGTAAAGCATCTAGACTCCGAAAGCTGCAGGACAACATGGGACAAGGGAGAAGCCTACCACACTGCATGTGAGGCTTTTGTATATACTGTTTTGGAGAGCAAAAGTTAGCTCTCTCCCTCAGGATGGGAAGCAAGGCTGAGAGAAGTCAGGGGTTTATACAGGGCAGGAAAACAGTGCAGTCTTGAGACTGGACTGGAACTTATATGTGTTTCCTTCAAGGCCTGGCCTCTTTCTGCTAAGCTGACCTCGCAGGTGGTCTGACCAGCATTCAGGGCTAAGGTTTGAGGTATCCAGTCAAAAAATCCAGAGAACCCTCTTCCTGGGCCTTAGAACCCATAGGCTCCGTACCTAGACCTTCCGACTCTCCAGCCCCAGGGCCCTGGGGAGGTCATAAAAGGAAACTTAAAGAGCTGGGCCCGTAGGTAGTGAAATCCCTCCCCTCCCCATCTCCAACTTCCCCTTCTTCCGAGATATCCTATCTCCCCACCAGATCGATCTCAAGCAAAAGAAGGCTTTGCTCTTCTGTGCTATCTCAGTCCACATGCCTCCAAGAAGGGTTGCTAAGTGACCACGGTGGCCTTGGGTAGACTTGTATTCAGCCCACCCCATGAGAGGGCTGCCTAGCCACCCGCATCTCTTAGCCATTTGCTCTGAGTATGTGGAGTATGCTCCCTTGCTTGCTTTATTTATGTTGGCCTAAGGACGACGAAACCGGATCTGAGGGGAGGATGGAGAGGCCATTTTCAATATTTCCTCCCGGCCTCTCCATGCCCCTGAGTTGCCCCTTAGTACCCAGGAGGAGAGGGCAGAGGTCTATGGTCTGAAAACAATGGTTTGAAGTTCGGAGTGGGGGAGGAAGGAAGGATAAAATGGAGAGAAAGGGGAGGGGAGGTTTTGAACCTACAAGCCTTGTCAAGGACTTGCAGGTGATGCTCTCCCTCTCTCCAGGAGGGGCTGCACAAACCCTTAGAACAGAGCTGCTCCCACCCAAGGTCGGCTTCAGACAGTGAGGGGGTAATCAACACCCCAACCCCCAAAGGGCAACATGGAACTGCCTGCCTTGGAAAAGCCACGTAGTGTAGAGTCTTCTCTTTAAGCCACTAAAAAAGGGGAGCCTTGTAGAGTGGGCAGGGTATCCGGAGACCTCCAAGGCCCCTCTTGCCTGAGGAGTGCTATCCCACCACAGGGCTCCCTGGCCACCCCTTCTTCGGCTTGTTTGCTCTTCTGGAATCCTTGTCTCCAGTTATGTCCCTAACCACACCCTGCTCTGTGCTTCAGCCAAGCCACAGGGTCAGAACTGCTTTCATCTGCCTCTTCAGCTGGGCTTGCCTTTCCCAAGGGCTCCGGGACTTCACTCTGCTGACTTTCCTCCAAACTGTCTTTATCACTCCTATGCTTGGAAGCAACCAGCTGCACAGGGGTCTGGAGGTGTTAGCGGGTTGGCCAGCTCTCTAGGCCTTTTGTACATGAAGGAAATGAAACCATTTTCTCTATTTCTCAACTCCCCTCCTTCCTTCAGAGGTCTGCAGGAACCTGCATGGCTAAGGGTAGGCAGCCTTGGTTCTAAGTATGTGTGGATGACAAAAGGGGTCTGAC
Source organism: Meriones unguiculatus (assembly GCF_030254825.1). NCBI lineage: Eukaryota > Metazoa > Chordata > Mammalia > Rodentia > Muridae > Meriones > Meriones unguiculatus. The sequence goes on from NC_083369.1 coordinate 24,185,824, forward strand.
TGAGTTCCTGATAGGGAGAATTTGTTAAATCAATTGCAATAGCCTGAGTGTGTCCCCCAACAGCCCTAGAATCCATTGTTGGTCCCAATGAGGAGACAGAGCTTAGTGGGTGATGTTTGGGCCATGAATAGCTTAATGGTGTTTCATCAGAGCTAGAGTGAGCTTTCAAGTAAATTACAAGAGTGGGTTGTTACCAAGCAAGGTGGCTCCTTTGTTCGTTGCTTGGCAAGTGCCCACTTGTTTTTTCACTTTGGAAACAGCAAAAAGATCCTCACCAGTTCTGTGCTCTTAAACTTCCAAGATGCTTGAAACACCAATTAAAAGAAATTTTCTTTACAAGACATTCAGTCTTTGGTAATCTATTATAGCAGAAGAAATTGGCTAAGAAATCTACAAAAAGAGGTCATAGCACCAGTGGCCAGCACTGATAAGACCATTAAAAGACCTTCTCAGGACAAGTCCTACCCTAAGCAGCATATGCAAACTCATTATTTTATCATTATTGAGGCCATCAGAGGCAATCGCTATAAGTCTCTTCATTTTACAGGTGAGGAAACTGAATCCAAAAGTTATATGAACCACTGTAGGAACCAAGTATTAGAACCGGCACGCTGGTGCTGAGGATGTGCTCAGGTACAGAGCATTTAGGGAGCAAATGTAAGACCCTGGATTCCATCCTCAGCACTGCAGAAAATAGAAAATGGTGAAAGTTGGGATTCTGTACCCCGGCACCCTGACTCCAAAGACTTCCCATCACAACTGCCAAACCCAACCAGAAAGTGCCACCCAAGCAGTTCTTGTGAGGGGCCTTACAGGAGCTTGAAGAGGCATAAAAGAGGCAAGGCCTCTTGGGTGAAGGCAGGAGCATAAGCAATGACCAGGGAGGAGCACAATGTATGTCGATTCTGAGAAGGCGAAGTGCTCGGCATGGCAAGCAAATGGCTGCCTTGCAAAGCAAGGCTGAGAGGGTACTGGGTCCTCTAGTGATCAACTACGAGGAGAGGCAGAGCTGATTGGAACCTCTGCTCAGGGCTTACTGAGGTATGGGAGAAGCAATTGGCATTCAGGAGACCAGTCTATTTTGTCCTAGGCTGGTGACAATGAAGATGGTAGGAAGATATCACGACATAGTAGAGATGACAGCTGACAGCACTTGGTCCCCCAAAAGACAACAGATATGAGGAAAATTGCAGAGCTTGCTGATGCAAGAAGGGTGGAGAAGGACACCTGGCTGGAGTCTAAAGCTCCTGGAGGGCATCCAGCAAACCTGTTTCTTTGGAGACCACAGAGAGCTCACACACCTCCAGGAAGTATGTCCCTGCACTGAGATGACAGAAGAGGATGTTGGAGAGAAGCTCAGGCCTTCACTAGAAGATTCATTGGTGGCACTCGACTCCACTGGCACAGGGAACCCCATACAGGGCTGTTGAGCAGAGCAGGGTGGGAATCAGCTTTGTGCCTAAGGAAGGTTGCTATGCTTGTACAGTACAGGACAGGAGGTCAGAGAAGAGACAGGAGGATGGGCAAGAGGTGACATGACATGAGTGAGGTACCTGATGGCAGAAAAGGCAGCTGCTGATAAGTGGGAGTGAGCGAACAAGGCCTGGTAGCCCAAGACTGCAGCCTCAGATGCTCCAGAGGCTGAGCAGGAAGGGTGCCTTGGTTTCCTGGCCAGCTAGACTACATAGTGAATTCCAGCCTTGCCTGTCCTATAAATGGGACCCTGCCTCAAAAACAGACCCAGGTGAGGCTTGTGGATATAGCTCTTGTCTAATAAATGCATAGTTTGGGGTTCAACTCCCAGTACTACATTAGAAAAAAGTAAATGCATGCCAGAGTGAAAATAGGGGAAGCTAGTGTCACAGATATAGGGGTGAGCCAGCCATAAGGCCTGAGGTCTTGTTTGTTTGCTCCCCTGGGGGTCCTAGTCAAAGGCCTTTTGTTCAGGGGTAGAAAAAACACTTCCAAAGACAGAACCTCCTTCTTACCACAGGTTATAAATCTCAGAAGCCAGACACCAACACACACCTGCCACAGACCTGGACTCCACAGCTGGGTCGCTAAGGGTAGAGACGGGCGCTTCCCAATGTAGGGAGGATTTCCAGGCTGTTTCCAAAGGCATTCCCAGCTGGTGAAACATCAGGAAGGAGGAGGAGAATCACAGGCATCCCTGAGCAGGGCCCAGAATTTCAAGGATGAAGGCTTGTAGAAGAGAGATGGGCCAGATGGAGGGAGGGGTTCACAAAAGGAGTGAGGGCTGCTTGGGGAGTAAGGCAGGGGAAGGAATGTACAGGAGAAGTCTGAGCCAGGAAGCAGGAACAGAAACAGCTGAGAGCTGGCTACTTCAGGCCTGAGGCCCATGGTAAGGAATATCCCCAGGGACAAAACTCACCAGAGTCACAGAAGATTTACAGGTGTCATTGGCATTTGGATGTTGGGTGGTAACAGATAGCATGCCTGTGTAGATATCATGCTGGCATCAGAGCTGAAAGGACCCATGTCCAAGCTCAGCATAAGAGAGTTGAGAAAGCAGGGTGCTCAGAGAGGGATACAGCAGCACAACAGTAGGAGAGCTTTTAACATTTGGGGCAGGGCTATCTGGTGCAAAGCTCTTTGTCTTGCACCACTAGGAGTGAAGTCTTTCCTTCTCCAATTTGTAGGGAACAGAATACAAAGGACCTACTGCACCTGTGGTCATTGCCATGCCAAGTAGATATTGGTGAACACTGGTGACACTGAACTTGACAAACTTGGAGGGAGATGGAAGGCCAAGGGATAACTCTTGGAAGGAAGAAAGAAAGTGGTTGGAGCCAGTGTAGAATAACTGGAAGGTAGCAAGGTACCTAGCTGACATTTGAATGGCAGCTGAAAATGGCTTTGAGCTAGAGAATAAGAAAGAAAATGGCAGGGCAGTAGAGGGAGGGAGGGCTAGATGTCTATTATCCCTGGGAAGCAAGGTGATAAGTTCAGGAGGCAGCCATGAGGAACCTTGGAAAACCAGGTCTCCAGGAAACATGGTCTGGTTTGAAGTTCAGATTTCTGTCTGAAGGTCTGGCCATAGACGGGTCCACCATATTTGGGGGATCAGCTTTAGAGTACAAGTGTGTGAAAAGTGTTTAGCTTCGAGTTGGGTTGGACAGGCACCTTGAAGGGTTCTGTTCTGTACATCATTGACTGGAGAGACTCGGGCAAGTCTCAGTTGCTCCAGCCTCACTCCCACTGTCAGCATGTAGGTAAGACCCTGGCACAGAGCATGTGCTCTTCCTAGTGTGTACATACCCTGCACATATTCTAGAAACTAAACAACGTCCCTAGCTACTGCTTTGTGAAGTCGGGGTGCCTCTGGAGCACTCTTATGTAGAAACTGAAGGGCTGGACCTTTGCCATGCTTCATAGACCCCCCTCACTGACCTGCTACCTGGAATGCCATATCTGCTACCCATGCCACAGTGGCAGGCAGCAAAGGGAACTTCTGAGTAGTCTCAAGCTAAAGAGTATACCAGCCCCTTCTGATGTCTCCCCTGCTGCTAATAGCACCTGCTCATAGGCCATGTTTTCACTCCTGGAACAAGCTCTGTAGATTTAGCCTGTAATCATTCTGTTATGACCACCCTGACCTTCAGGAGATCCCCTCTACTTGGCCATGGATTTGACTTCCGTCCCAAGTCATGTTATTGCCTAGAGAAGTTTCCCTTGCATTTTCTCTCCTCTCTGCCTAAGTGCCCCTCAATGTATCCAATAGGAACTCAGCAGCTTGTTGGCAGAGAAGGGAGTCAGTAAAGCTAAGTATTTCCCCATCTTGAGACCTGGTATACTCAGAGAAACTTGTCCTAGAGGCTAAGAGCTGGCTGTTTCCTGGCATTGGCTCATGCTAAGGGTGGCAGTGCTTAGGGGAGGTTGGGGGGGGGAGATTAGTCAGTAAGGGAGCAGAGGGAGTGAACAAGCCACAGAATCTTTTGCCAAGCAAAGAAAGGGCCTCTTCTAACCCTGACACTGTATTTCCAAGCTGTCAACCCTAGCCCAAGGTTATACTCCTAGTTAGAGGCAATTACAACGCTGGCCAGGCATCCTGCTTTGAAGACGTGGCTGAATTTTTTTGGAAGAGATAACAATGTGGCCTTTGTCCTCCCCTCCTCCTCTCATTCTCTTTTCTTTACTCACTCATTCTTTATGTGGTCACTTTCTGGCCCTCCTCCAAAACAGAGTGGGGGTTGGAGGCCACCAAGCTAGACCAAAGAGATCATTGGGACAGACCTGTCCCTTCTTATGAGCGGGCTACCCCACTCAGGCTCAGGAGTGAGGTACATGCTTTAGACAGGTTGCCCTGTCTGTTCCTCATTAGAGGAAGGAGGAATGCTGAGTGGCTCACACATCCTAGGTAGCTTTGCTGCAAGAGAGCGGAAACCAAGCCAGATGCCACCCTGTGCCCTTGGCAGGGCGTATGTTCATGGCCATGTGGGCAGCTTTCAGAGGCCTGAATTCAGTGGGCATTCCAGGTCACTAGTCAGGCACAAGTTGAGCCAGGAGGCTTCCAGTGTCAGCATCAACAATTTATGTTCTTTCCAGGGACTCTGAGCCTTGTAAAGTTCTCCAGAAATGGGGAGCCCCATTCCATACTTTATCTAAGCTTCTAGACAAATATTTCTGGGCTTGCAAAGTCTTCTGAAGGTCATCTTATCTACCTCACAGCCTCCAGACCTGAGGGTTTTCCCCACCCGGATAGCAAAATCCATGTGAGAGCCTGGACTCCAACCTCTTTGCTCTTGCATTGCCCACCAGCACAGGCACAGATTGAGGTGCTTGGTGGCAGGTGAGGACAGAACCACATGTTACAAAGAGTGAGACAGACAGCATGGCCTCTGGAGTCCAGGGCCCCTCTACTGGCAAGGATTACTTGAGGCACAGGCCTTTCAGGCTCTCTGGACTGGCCCTGCCTTTCTGGCAGCGAGCCTGCATCTCCATTTCTAAGCAAAGCCTTGCTGGCTGGCCTCAGGAGCAATCTGAGTCCTCACACAGGGCCTTTGAGAGCAGCAGAGTAAAGCAGCCCCAATCAGCCTTTGGCCGCCTCACTTCCTGCAGGTGGGAAAAATATCCTATTTATCCCCAAATGAATTTGTCTACTCAAAACAACAAACAGGCGCAGAGACACACATGAAGTCATGGACATGTGTGCAAAAGAAAAGCTGTAGATACATATGTGGTCTCTCTCTTTCCCCTCCCTCTCTGCCTCTCTCCATCTCTACAACTGTCTCTCTGTCTCTGTTCCTGTCTCTCTCTCCACCACCCCCTCCCTTTTTTTCCTGCTCATTCTCTTACCCTTTCCCAAGGCCCCCTCTTGCTTCCATTACAGCATTTATCAAAGTGGCCTGACCTCATGTTGTAAAAATATACAGCATGGAACAAAATCCACCTTAAACTCTCTTCTAAATATATTAAAATAATAGGAATTCTCATCTGCCTGATTGAATTTGCTGCTCAATATTAGAAGCATGCCAGGCCCTTCTGGACCCAGTCTAGAGCTGGGAGGGGCTGGGATTCCCTGCCTGACTCCTCTCTCTGAGCCAACACTTCAGCTTCCTTGATGGGCGGGGCTGGGTGAGGGAGTGGGAGTTGTGTTCAGGCCAGAAGACTTTGGGCGGCCACCACCAGCAGCAGCCAGCGCAGCCCACTGAGCAAGTGCAGACAAGCTCGAGGCTCCTCTGGCCTGCAGCTGTGAGCTTCTGCCCTTGTCCTAGAGCCACCAGGGCTCAAAAGCTCCCTGTGCCTGTTCTTAGGCTCTCGCCACACTCACTGCCCTGTCCCCTGGGATGGGAAGCTCCTTGCTTGGAACCACACTCTATTCTTTGTATACTTGAAATTTGCAGTTAACGCTTGGGGAAACCTCAGACAAATTTGCTCCTTCGTTCATTTAACCTGTATTATTAAATGCCTTACTATGAGCCAACACTGATCTAAGGACAGGGAATACAGCAAAAACCAAACCAACCTTAAAACCTGCCCTTATGCAGCTGTTACTCTAGGGATTAAGCAAAGCCCACTACCAGCCAGTGACAGAAGGTGATCCCTACCCCACATTCTACTTCCCCTCCAAGCTTGTCACTCCTTTGTAACAGCGATGGGGAGGACTTGCTTCACCATGGACACTGCTCTTCAGAGCTACCCCACATACTTCAGCATGGCTTGCTCAGGACACATACAAAGCTGCTGGCTCATTGGGGCAACAGTGTGTGAATAGAGAAGAGGGGAGGGCCAAGGGTTTGCCAGGAGACTTCATCTCATTTAGGACGGCAACTGGGGTGCTAGCGTAGTTAAGGAGCAAGGGCTTGCTTCCTAGTAGATACTACGTGGTGTCAAAAGGCACTGGCTTGATTAACAGTGGCCGCTGAGGTGACAAGAGGAAATCAGTACTGGTTAGAATTGGGATAAACTGAGGATGGCAGTATATTATAATGTCAACATTTAGGAGGTTGAGGAGCAACATAACTGGTGAGCCCCCTTCCTCAAAACAACAAAAATTTCCTATGAAGTAAATGACTATCATCACCCATTTTACAGATAAGAAAAACAAAGCAGTCAGATTAGCTAACTTCCTCATGCTGCGTGGAAGTCTGGCTGCAGTGTGCTCTCAGGCATGGATCTGTACTGCCTCCAGATGAACTTTCCAGACTTTTCTTAACTTCTTGCCTGGGCCCATGGCACCTAGATGAGAGCAGCAGCTTGGCCTACTTCTCCTGAAACACTTCATTTCATCATAGTTCTAGGACCTATCTACCAAGTAAAATAGTTGCTCCTGGCCTCTCTGGATCTCTGGCCACACACATAACATCCAACTCAGTTCTTGGCTTTATTTCTTGTGGACCTGTAGTGGTGTGTGAGGGAGTGGGGGTTGAGTGAGCGGTGGGGGTGGCTGAGAAAGGTGATCTTTCAGAAAAAGAAGGTAACTGGGAGAAAGAAGAAGAGAAGGGGAAAGCAAGGAGTAAAGGATGTCAGTCCTGCCCTTGTCCTGCACTGCTGTCAGCGTCACTGTGACCCTTGCACACATTCAAGGTAGTATGAGGTATGACTCCCTGGCATGTAAACATAACCTCAGGAAGATATGTGTTCCTGTAAATGGCTGATGAAACTAGCTGATCACTTACAGTGTATGCTTGTTTGTGTGCATGTGCTGACCTGCTTATATACCCTGGCTCCAAAGAGGAGCTGTAGTTGAATGTGATCAAACAGCACACATGTGGGATGCTAGAGTGACGTGTGAGAGAAATGATGTATCATCACTTCTTGGAATTCCCCCAGACCTCTGGAAACCCCCAGAAAAAAGAGGCTTGTCAAGGGCTCCAGAGGAGCCTTGTGAGGGGCCTCAGAGACAGCCTGTCTCTAGGAGGGGCTTTTCTTGGAGCAGAGGTCACTGCTCTCTTTTGCCCCAGTAGCTATAAGCGCTCAGCCTCCCCAACTTGTCTGGGGAGTGTGGAGGCAGCATTTCCGCTGAACCTTATTCTGTGAAAGGAAGAAGCTTTCAGATAGTTAAGGAGCTGACTGTGAGGAAGCAGCTGGCTGGCACCTTGTCCAGTCTGACCTTGGCTGTCCCTGTTGTTAGTGGCCTTACAAGCGATCCTGACATCCTAGCTCCCTCACACCCCTGCTGTGGTGCAGAGGAAGGAATAAGGCCTTCTTCACAGAGCCCTGAGAGCTGCATTTCAATTCCTGCTCCATGGAGTATCTGCCTTGGGACCGTGGGCTAGCTCTTTCAGATTCACAACCCTCGGTGGCCTCATCTGTAGAATAGGGACAAACTCTATCCCTCCCTCCCTTCAGTGGGTGCAAGGAATAAATTAGATCACCTATGGAAATGCCTGTGCATGATCTTTGTCATCCTTATTTCCTCTCCTGTACTGCTTCTCTGTCGTCACACATTCAAAATAGTTTCATATAGGTCAAGAACAGGGAAACCAGAGGCAAATCCTCTCTCAGGGCCAGGAGGATGAAGAAGTACACTTGGTCCGCCACGCTGAACATTCCATGATCTTACTGACAAACAGATGACTGGCAACACCAATCCCAGCGCTTGAACAACAGTCTTCTTCAGATGAGCAAGCTCATGAGAACTCCACATCTCTTGTCCAAATCCCCAGAACATTTCCTATGGATGCAGATACATCCTCCTTTGGCACTTTGACCGTCCAAGGACTTATAGGAATGTAGCCAGAAGGCAGTGTACCACTTCATCCCATGTGTCTAGACGCTGTGTGCATTGACGTTGGACATGGAGCAGGCACTGATCCCTGCTCCAAACACTGCATACAGCAAGTCCTGTGGGATTAGATGATTTCTTAAAAATTGAGCTAGGCATGGGTCAGATGGCTGGCCAGGAGTCCCAGGGACTTCTTGGCATGGCTATGGCTGAAACGGTCAGTGCTCTATCTAAAGGGAAAATGATGGGACTGTAGGGGGCACAGGAGTATTAGGGAGACTAGGTGGAAAGAGGCCCCATGAGCTCTGAGCCCTGAGGTCTGGCTGCCTCTGCTACTCACCATCTGTCTCACTGAAGGGGAGGCATTTAACAGACTGGGCCTCCATTTCCCCATCTCCAATATGAAGAGTCTAGAATATTTTGTCACATTTCCTGTGCTGTTATGAGCGTGGCATGACATGGATGCATGAAGAATGTTCCATAGACTGTGAACACTGCACATCTGTGAGGCAAAGTCAGGAGCCACATATTGCTGACACTTTGCATAGGGTCCTGGCTTGTGCAAGGTATGTAGTTCCATATAGGAACATCCCTATATGGACCACTGAACCAGAAACCCCTTGAGGTCAGGGCCTAGGTCTTCTCTCATCTGTGTCCCAGGTGTGTAGCACCAGACTTTCCTTCATTATTGATCAAAAAAACAAGCTGCCCAGGTTGTTAATTAGAATTCTAGCCCTCCATTTTCAAGCCATAAAGCAAGGCACAGGAAGTCACTGCATTTACCCAGCCTCACAAGAACCCCAGTAGCACAGATGGCTATTGTTTATGTGTCCCTAAATCCATTTTCTTTTTGCTGTCCCCTGTACTCCAGCCTAACTTTTTTTGTGATGCTACTCAAATCCACTCTGGCCTGGTGAGGAAGGCCATCCGTGTTCAGTGGTCAACCCATCAGGCAGAATTGGAGAAGGTTGTAGAGGACAAACATTCACGTTATTCCCAGCTTGACCTAGATTTTAACTACTCTGCTGCTGCTCAAGGGTAACCCAGAATTTCGAGCATGGTGGTGGTAGGCAGCCCGGCTTCTGATGGACATACACAATGAAAGACTTTGGGAGTGACAGGATATCGAGACAGAAAAAGGCATAGGGTAGAGGAGCTGCTGAGAATATCAAGGAAAGGCATTTTGCTCTTCCTTGACTATTCGTCAAAGTTTCTCCAAAGTTAAAGCAGTCTCTGGAGTCTTTCCTGTTATTTAAACCATTTTCTTGCCTAAGGATCTTCTCATAAACAATCACTTACTATCCTTTAGGCTACATCCCCACACTCCAATGAAGAGAACTTGCCACGGGGAAGGTATGAGAGGGACCTAGCCTAGACACAGGAGCTCTGGAGTCAGCTTCTAGCAACAGTTACTGAGAAACACTGAACACATCATTTACCTCATCATGCTTTACTGTCTCCATCTAAAATGAGAGTTAATAGCATCCACCTTGGAGCCTGGCAAACAACTGGGACTCAGTCACAGAACTGTGGGACAACATTAATCTGCATTTGAGGGCACTGTGCTCATGCTCCCTGATTCACAACCCTCTCAGACTAGTTTCTTAGCCTTTGGGCAGCCAAGACGGGGAATCTGAACCCTAAGTGGAGCTCTCAGCCCCTCCCCTACCCCACCTCCACCCGCTCAGTCCCTGGAGGTCTTCGTGGTTCCTGCCCTAGTGGGGAGCCACGATGCTAGAGCAGTGACTCTTTCCAATTTTCCTGTGCCACATTCTTTCCCAGTAGCCTTCTGTGGCTTGGCTGGCCCAGCTGCTCTCCAGCAGTATGGATGCCACATCCTCTCTCTCTCTCTCTCTCTCTCTCTCTCTCTGTATCTCTTTCTGCAAGCTCCTGGGATTCCTTTTCAGACAGCTTCCCTGGAGAGCCATCCACCCAGGCCTCCAGTGTTCAGAAGCCATGTCAATCCAGCCAGCCCGTTATTTACATTTGCATTTCCAAAGCCCAATTTACATCAGAATTATTCCTGTATGGCCAGGCTGGGAGACTCCGCACATATTTGGGGGAGGCTTTTTGGACAACTACAGGGATTGGCAATCACATTCCCCTGGGCCTCATTCCCGTAGCCAGGGCTTTTTTGTTTTGTTTTGTTTTGTTTTGTTTCTATTTCTTACATCGGCCACATGACCTCATCATTGCCCTTTGTTCTTTTTCCTTCAGCAGGTAGGTTTAGCTGCAATACCCTCTTAACCTGGCAGGCTCAACTCATTCAGCAGCAGCTTACAGGCTGGTATTACAAAGTCCCATTCCTAGCTACAGCCAAGTGGAATATTACGAATGTAAATTTATGTGTCAATTTAGGAAACATTAAAAATAACAGCCCAGGTTGCAAGGCCATAAGCAACCTCACATGCTGCTGGCGGAAGTATAACTTGGCAATCTGGAAATGCCAAAGCCATTAAAAGCAGATACACACTTTGACCCATTAATTACCTTTATAGGACTCTACACTGAAAAATTATGTGTAGCCGGGTCTGGTGTGCATGCCTGTAATCTCAGCTACTCAGAGACTGTGGCAGGAGGTTTGAAAGTTCAAGGCTGCCTGCACTACTGAGTGAGTTCCAGGTTACCCTGGGCAACGTAGTGAAAGCCAGTCTCAAAATGAAAGAAGAAAGTAAAAAGAAGACTGCGGACTTACGTCAATATGTAAAGTAAAGCACTTGACCCCTGGGTTAAATCTTTGGCGTAGCAAAAGAGGCACAAGTTTGAATTAAAATATACGTAAAGATATTTGCTTAAAAGTCATAAGCTAAGATTTCAACATTAGTAAACTAAGTATATAAAATCACCTAGCCAGATATGGTTGTACAAATCAACAGAATAGTTAGGATCTAGGTCAAACTGGGAATACTGTGAGGCTGAGACAGGAGGACCCTGAAGTCAAGACAAGCCTGGGATACCCTGTCTCACACAAAAATCAAATAAAATAATCAACAACTTGTGAGAATTCTTGAAGGCCATAAGGTGATATGGAAAATGTTTATGCTATCATGCTGGAATATCAAGATGAAATCATATATGCAGCATGATTCTGCTTACTCTTTACAAACTCTAGATATTCAAATAGACAAACTAGAAGGAGAGCAGTTAATTCCTGAAATCACCTAACTCTAGGTTGGATTCCAGTGGATTATAACAGTAAAGCCTAACGCTTGTGTGACATTTAGGGTGGGATACTTATTTTCTCCTCACTCCATGTGCGCATAGATGCATATGTGTGTGTATGTTTACTCCTTAAAACTATGTGACAAGATAATTGCCGTATTTTCCTCATTGTACCGAGGTGCAGAGTGGTGACAGGACTTCCCCTTTTGTACCTACTATCTGCCGGTTCCTCCTTTATAAACAGAACAAAAACTGCACAGAAGTTTTCCTTGGTTAAGAAAAGCCTGAAGTGATGGTACATGCCTATATCCCCCAAACCTGCAGTCAGGAAGCTGAGGCAGGAGGATCTCACTCAAGTTCCAAGCCATGTGGGCTAAGTAGTAAACTTTCTCCTCCTGTGTCAATAAAGCAAGAAAGGCAGAGGGAGAAAGGGAGGGAAAAGGGAGAGAGAAAGGGGAAAAGAAAGGAAAGAAAAAAAGAAAGGGGTGAAAGAGAGAGCTTAAACAGAATAAATAATTAAGTAATTAAATCAATCAGCCAATCAAAGTGCTCTGCTGACTGGCTCACAATGCTCCCCCCCACCCCCCATCTGTTTTTACTGGCACCTCAGGTCCTGGCCTTGGGATCTTCTCCGGGTTTCCAAGAAGATGAAAGTCTACCCTGCCTAGCTCTGACCCACCACTCATGATCTGCCTTGCCCCTGCTGCTTTTAGCTACTGGCTTGCCCCAGGTGGACCACTCTTCATACTTCTTTTTGGGCACACCCCTCCACTGTCCACACCTGCAGTAGCAAAGGCTTTGCTCATCAGCAATCTCAGGGAGAAGGCAGCAGGCATGGAATAGGAGAACACGGTCCTCAGGAATCGGTTCTAGGTCGACCACAAAGATTCAGAGAGTTTTCTCTAGCCACAGGTTCCATCCATAGAGAGGCTGAAAATACTCAGGAAAAAATGGCATCTGTACTGAACATGCACAAATGTTGTTGCTGGCAGTACAGCCTCTAAACAACAACTTACAACTATTTACTGGGGTTTACACTGCATTGGATACACTGCAGGAGGCTTTCTAGTACCTGTGTGCCTTATATGCAAACACTACAGCATCTTACATGAGAGGATGGAATATATCTAGGCTTTAGTGCCCACAGGAAGTCCTAAAGGACAACTGTGTTATTTTTTTTCACTTTAACCCACAGGCAGCAACATATTAAGGAGAGAGAGAGCTGAGCTTTGGCCCTACAACTGGATTTTTTTCCTTAACCGGCCTAGCTCATCCTCAAGTTGCTTCACTGGCTCCCGGGCAGATCACCTACATGGCTGCGTAAGAAGCTACCTGTGTCCATGGGTGTCACATCTAACAAAAAGCACCCTTAAAGTAGGAATGCATGGCCACTGCTCCACCCTTTCCTCCCACACCCTGTCTATGCCGCATCTTTCCCCATATCACTGTTTCCAAATCTTGTTTTAAAGAGTGGCCGGTGAGGAGAAGATTGTCAGAACAAACCCAGAAGGAAAAAAGTATCGAGGGTGCTAGGAGATGTCCTGCAAGCCAAAACCCGAGCATCACATGACACTTGAGGCAACCGTACTTGTCAACCCTTTAAGGAGCAGGAGCAGCCTGAAACGTGAGGCAACAATAAAGAGGCCTGGGGTCTAGTTAGTCCTGGATTATCCTCTAGCTGGTTGTGTGACCTAGGTAGGTTCTTCTTTTCTCTGGGTGCCAGAATCTTTCTCTGCCAACTGAGAAATACTGGGATCAATCTCATGGCAGTCCTGAGACTACTCCACAAGTAACATTCTGTATTAGGAAGATAATGATTAGGACACTGGGTCTCCACTTGCTCCAGGCCCTTTACAATGTTAGGACTTGCATATCCACCAACAACTTGGCAAACACCGTGACAAACCCACTTCCACCAAAGGGTCTAATGTGCCAAGGCACTTACCAGTTCAGAAAAAGAATAACTTCATAGAGCCCTTTCTGGACAGCCACAGCCTGAGAGGCCTTATTCTAGGGAAAGGTCTAACCTCTCCCCCGGCTTTCCTTCGGGGTATGATGAAGCATCTTTTTGCGAACCTTCTCAGACATGGAGCTCACTCCCCTTCTAAGCATCCAGTTGTACTCCTACAGAGCCCTGCCTCTCCCCAGGCTTTGTTGCATCCATGCCCCTGAGTGCTTCATTGAGGCTCCCTGGCCAGGAACCTGAATTGTCTTGTGGCCAGATGTGCTAAGGCTCCAGGCTACCTGGTCATTCCACCCACTTTTCTATTGCTGCTACCAGGGCTGCTTGCTAGATTTTCTGCCTCATAAAATTGTTCAGCAAGCTCTTTCTGGAGCCAGTGAGTGGCCAGGCCCTAACCACTGGATGGTCTGTTTGACTTCCCCAAAGAAGGGGCAACAGGGATACCTTGACAATATGTCTTCCCCTAGGCATGAGGTTCTCAACCTGTGGGTCACAAGCCCTTTGGAGGTCATATATCAGATATCCTGCACATAGGATACTTGGTTGATGATTCCTAACAGTGGCAAAATTACAGTTGTGAAGTAGCAAGAAAATAATTTTATGATTGGGGTCACCACAACCTAAGGAACTGTATGAAAGGGTCACAGCATTAGGAAAGTTGAGAACTGTTGCCCTAGGCTGTCACATTTTCAAAACATTTACCCTACCACCCACCATTTTTATCATCTGCCTTGCATGGGTTAACACGAGCTCTGGAGCCAGAGAAAGAACACATTTCAGTGCCAGTACTTCTGACGGAAACCATCCTATATGGTGCAAAATGAAGTAAGGGAAATTCAGGGCTGCGATGCAAGAGCTCCCTTCTTCCTTTAACCCTTTTCCTAGGACTGTGCTTTTCAGTAGGGCAGAGTTAGTGAAAAACAACTCAAGTAAGCATCCACTGCTGACTTGGTAGGGATCGTGGTCCGGGAATGCTATTTTATTTTATTTAGAAGAAACTCGTCAATGAAATCAGCTTCAGTGCCAAAGTTCACACTGGTGATAAACAGTGAATTTTAGCCCAGGCCAGCTTCCCAGGTCTACATTTCCACTGCATAATACTGCCTCTCATCCTAAAAGGGAGGACTATTCGTTGCCGCACACGTAGAATGACTTTTCTTAACATTCCTTGAAGGCCACTGTTTCCATTGTTCTAAGAGACAAACAAAGCGAAATTATCAGATTCTTACCAAGCTGTGTTGTGAGTACCCACTCCTTCACTACCAAAACCCCAGCCTTCCTGTGCATTTGACACTCTGCCTGTAGAAAGCAGCTGGTCATGCCTTCTGGGGCCTGGTGTGAAACAACTGGACATGTGCGTTTGGAATAAACAAGAGGGCCTCTGAGTGGAGCAAATGGCTTGAGGATTCAGGTACACAAGGGAAGCCTACGAAAGGAAAAAAAAATTGGTTCAGCTTGTATCAAGAAAAACAGATACTCCTTGGGTGGCCCAATGAGACATTTGGTGGCCTGGGCTAAGGGTAGGAACAGGGTGAAATATAACAGAAGCCTGGGAAAGAGGGCCACACCAAGCTGAAGCAGGGCTTACCCAAAGCCTCTGGATCACTGGGCCGTTTGGGATATGGGTCGTAGTGCCTGTCTAGGCTGCTCTTTGAAGCACACTGAGTCAGACTCCGCTTCCCTCTGCGCCTACTCAGAGCCAGACCAGAGCATAATACAGCCATGGGGGAGGTATTCTGTGTCTTCGTATGTTGCCATGGTAGCTAGAGGCTGAGAAGAGGATCCAGGGAGAAGTGGCCTGGGGATGTTCTTGAAGACAGGCACTTCCAGATTCCTTACGTGAATAATAAAAGTGGATAAGGCCCACATCTGATAACTAGTTCCTGAGCCCACCCAGGGTCAGGCTCAAGGATGCATGTGGGGGGAGGGTTATGAATTTATCTGTTAGTCTATGTGTGATTGTGGGTACACAAAATCTTGGGCTCATATGTATAGAACATAGAGAGAAGTATGTATGTATGTATGTATGTATGTATGTATGTATATACTCATAAAGGTACACAGAGGCCCAGTGAATAGAGGGAAGTTCTGTGTGTATGTGCCTGCATGTGTGTGTTTCTTTATATTATATATGTTTCTTAAACAGTAGGGAGAATGGAATAAAGACAAAAGCATCCGACGACTCTGGCTTATGGAGGAGCTAGCCCAGTGTGGCGGGTGTAGGGAGCTGGCCAACCGGGGGCCTGATTGGAACCAGACTCAGCAAGGAGGGGCTGTAAATGTTTTTTGCTGCCTGTCCTGAGAAATTTATGTCACACCCACTCCATCATCCTGGCGGGGGCAGCCTCTCCCAGCTGGCTGTGGTTCCGGGCTTACCAGTGCAACCAGCAGCCTCTGTGGGAGTTCCTGTGCCTCTCTGGGCCAGAGCTGCATAACTGCCATGCCATGATATCCTGAAGCCCTCAGAGAAGATCCATGCATGATGCAGAAAAGCAGGAAGAGATAGCTTGGGTCCCAAATAACAGCCCTCCTTCCAGGAGAACCTGGATGTCATGCCACGGTGGGGTTCGAAGCATTAGGAAGTGTGAGAGGCAGGGAAGACAGGATAGGGGCTGGGGTCAAGCTTCTGCAGACCAGAAAAGGTCAAAATGACCCTGAGTCAACTCCCAAATGAAGCCTGCAATGAGAAGGGGCTTGCTCAAAACAGCCAACGGCAAGGCCAAGATTGAAACCTAGATGCTACCCACCTTCTCTGGTGTGTCTGTCCTCCCCCCTTCTGTGTGTATGTGCCTGCATGTGCATATGTGTGTGCATGTTTATGTTAGAGGTAGCACTGTTTTTTGTTTTTTATTTTATTTTTTAAGAAAACAAGGCCTGTGTGCTTGATAAGCAAGTACTCCACTACTGAGCTGCATACTTCCCCAGCCTTGTGTTTAACCTTTATTTTGAGATAAGGTCTCTATTAGTTGTCCCTGCTGACCTTGAACTCAGAGAGTGTCTCAGTATGGTCTTGAATTTGTGATCCTTCTTGCTCAGCCTCTCATGTACATGGAATTTATAAGCATGTGCCACCAGGCCTAGCTCACAGCCTTTTCTAGTCATAGAACACCCTCTTTGAAATCTTCCCATTTCTTTTTTGTTCTTGGCTTGTGGTTGCCTATTCATCCATGTTTTGTGGTAGGTTCCCTGGTCCTCAATACAACTAGGCCTTTGCACATAATGTGCCCTCTGTCTAAGGTGTTATTCTTTCCCCTTTCCTGTCATTTGACTCCTCCCTGTATCTTCTTGGTGAAGACATGCTTCTCATTTGTCAGCTTTCATGACACTGGGAACCTCTCCTAAGACATGCTGTGTTGCTCACTGCTGCCATTTTACTTTGGTTGCATTCTTTTACTTTCCTCACCTCCCCCTGCTAACCCACTCCTCAAAGATTCAGCAGGACAGAGGCTATAGCCGCTTTTGCTTGTCGATTCTTAGCGTTCAGCAGAGGTTTGGCAAGTAATCACAATAGTGAGAAGGACAGCAGGCACTAATATTTGAGACCTGTCATGTGCCTGAAGCTCTGACAACTGCTTTACTTAGAATAACAGACATAATCTTGCCAAACTCTATGAGATGCTTACTATCAGAATCCCCATTATACGGATGAGAAAACTGGGGCACGGTGGAGATAGCTGGCTGTATCAACGCCACACAGTAAGTGGTTAAGGTCTGGTCTGAGCACAGGCTGTCTGGCTGCAGAGCCTGTGTACTTAATCTGTATCACTGTAAGCTCAGTGACACATATTAATCGACTCCATGCTCTTGTCTGAGCGTCAACATCAACTAGGTAACATCTTGAGAGCCCGCCAACCACCTCTTGGATCCTCAGGATCAACCTCTTGCCACACCAACTTAACTCCCACAACCTCAGTGTCCTCTCCTATGAAAGAATTCAACCCAGCACCCACACTGTAGGGTGCAGAGGGTGCAGAGAGTTTGTGGGAGAGTGGAGGAGGCTTGGTCACTGCAAAGAGCAAGGCAAATATTAGTTTTCACTGTATCATCTATCAGCGACAATAAATTTACAGTGGGAACAGAACTTGTGTCGTGTTTGGCTCCAGAGTCCAGTGGATAAAGAAAGGAATAGGCCCATTAACACACACTCCATAAGCCCCTCCCAGGGCTGCTGCTTGCCTCTTACCCCTTATACCCAGGGCAGCCCTTAGGCAGTTTAGGAAGGTCAGGCCTTATAAGTGTGGGTGCGGGGGAGGAAGGGAGAGGGAGATAGAGCCCTGCCTAAGGACAGCATCAGTCTTAATGTTTTTTGCTTTTTTCTTTTTTTTTCCTGTGGCAGGCCAAGGACAGGGAACAACCCCCTACCCTTACAGCCCTCTCTTTCCCACCCCCCAGGCCTCAAAAGTTCTCCCCCTTCCTCTGGCTTCTTGAACAGAGCAGAGTCTATGGCTCTTAGTGGGGGGTGGCTGGGGGCTGTAGGGGCGCACAGAGAGAGGAAGGTTACAAAAGCCGTGCCTTGCTTTCCCAGTGGCCTCCAGGGGGCCAATGAATGCACAGAGCCGCAGCCCGGGACAGCCAGAGTGTTTTCATTTTGTTCTGTTTGTTTTCTGTTTAGATCAACTGCTCAGTTCTAGTTTGGGCCTCTGAGGCTTGATGGAGTTTGGCAGGTAAGGATTTCTGGGGCCACCAGCCATCTCTACTTTCTACAGGGCTGTGGGCTTGGCTCTGGCAAGCCCTGCAGGAACAGGAGGCCAGCCCCTACTACTTGCTTGCTGTCTCTTTCTGGCCCTTTTCTTCCCGTTTTTTCTCTCTTTGTTTTCTTCCTTTCCCTTTCTGTTCCCCTCTCACAGTCTTGCTTGCTGTCTATCTCTCCCACACTGTATTTCTGTCTCTCTTTCCCTGTCTGTCAGTCTTCTTCCAGATGCGCCTGGGTTCCAGTCTGCCTCCATACCCCTCTTCCACGCAGTAGTGCCTAGTGTCTCTCTTGCAATCAATCTCCAAGGTCTTTCAATGTTTCCCTTTTTTTCTTACTCGAAAGTAGCAAAGGGAATCAAGGCATGGACATCAGGAGCTCTTATTTCTCCTCACCCAGCCTTTGCCATTACCTCTCTGGATTCTAGCTGTAACTTCAACAAGTTTGTCCAGTCTGTGGGCCTCAGTATCCTCATCTCCACGTGGAATGTTTTACTTTCCTGCTGAAAATGTATGCTATGAAATCTCACATTCAGTCCTTGCAGGGAGTAAGAGAGAGCATGGATCTCATTTTTTGCAGAAGTAAGGCCCTACTGTGCTGGGTAGACAAAGGAGGGATGTTGATGAATAAAGTAATTGCTTTGGCAATGGCAGCTTTTGGGAAAGGTCAGAGGTGGAGGACTGCCCAGTCTTGTGCTAGGAGTGGTCGCACATGCCTGTAATTCCAGCACTGAGGCAGTCTGAGGCAGGAGAAATACTGTGAATTTCAAAACACTCTGGGCTGCAGGAGACCTTGTCTCAAAGACAAACAAAGCCAAACACATGAAAATTTCTAAGGAAGCCAAAACTGATGCTTTGGGTCAGAAGACAGACACGGACTACAGGATTGCTGAATAGAGAGCCCAGTCTTGACCTTGGTGGTTCATGAGCTTTCCACACTACACCAGAATAAGCCAAAGGTCTAGTGCCCCCTGACTTCATGCTTGCTTCTCCTCTCACCATGAGAGTTGCCCATTAACACCTCTCCCCCAAGTAACTTTAGGGTAAATGAGTCAGGGGTAGAAAATGGGAATGACACAAATCTCAGTATTACCTTCTGGCCGAGTCCCACCACACACCTCCAACTTACTGCGGACCTAAGCAAACTCTTTCCCCATCCCCATCCCCATCGCCATCCCCACCCCCATCTCTACAGTTTCTTTCCTGAAAGAATAGAACTGTGGTACTCTCATGAGCTCTGGCCTAGGATCTGGTTTCTCTGTCACCTCTGAAATGCAATCCAGCTCAGAGTCCCGTGAGCTCTGTCTCTTCCCCCTTCCTCACCTGCCCTCCTCCATGTTACTGCTGCTCTAGCCTCGTGCCACCATCATTTTCCCCTGTAGTGCTTGCTCTCTCTCATTTCACCATCTCCAAGTCTACCTCCACACAGTTACCCAGGCAACCACAGTGTGGAGACTTAGGGGTAATTTCAGAGTTTGGGCTATTACATATAAGTCTGCTAGATGTCTTGTAGATATCTTTTGGAATTGAATTGGTGGGTCACAGATAAGCATATACAGTGTCCTTGAGGGATCGGCTCCCATACCCCACAGATGCCAAGATGCTCTGATGCCGAAGTCCCTCATGGTAAAGTGGCATAGTATTTGCATAGTGCTTTCGCACATCCTTCCTTTGCACGCATTATCTCTAGATTACTTACAATACCTGCTACAGTGTAAACACTGTTTGATAGTTGTACTATATAATTTAGGAAATAATAACTGGCAAAAAAAAATTCTTCCAGGGGAGAAGGACCTCCCCCTCAGTGGACTTAGAGAGGAACAAGAAGGAGATGAGGGAGGGAGGGTGGGATTGGGAAGAGGATGAGGGAGGGGGCTACAGCTGGGATACAAAGTAAACAAACTGTAATTAATACAAAACAATAATTTAATTAAAAAAGAAAACAAAACCTTCCATGTGTTTAGAAGAGTTGAGCCCCCCTCCCCCTCCACACACACCACCATCACCCCCACCAAATAGCTGGTTGAATGAAGAAATGCAGAGTCTATAGATAGGGAGAGGTAGCTAAACGCAGCCTGGGCAGATATTGCAGCAAGGTTTCCCAATGAGCTGCGCCAGTGTATTGTCCACCAACAGTGTAGGAGTGTTTCCACGGTTCTCCTCCATCACTCACACATGCTTGTTTCATTCTCTAAGCTTTACTCATTGTAGTTGTTTTATCATAGCACTTCACTATGATTTTGACTTGCACTTTCCTTTTGGTTGTTATTGTTTGAGACATCTCATTATGTATTCCTGGTTGGCCTGGAACTCACTGTGTAGACTAGGCTGGACTCAAAATTACAGTGGTCTTCCTGCCTCTGACTCTTGAATGCTTGGCTTAAAGGTGTGCACCACCATGACCAGCCCTTGCAGTTTCCTTTTAATTACTTAGGTGGAGCGCTTTTTTAAAAATATGTTTATTGGCCATGTCCGTAGTCAGTTTCTTGTGAAGTGTCAAAATCTTGTCACATTCTCCTCTTGGATTGCCAATAATATTCTGAATTGCATTTTCTCAGCTGTATCTATTCTAAATATTTTGTCCTATCCTGTAAGTTGACCTCTTTCTCCTCTTTGCTGTCTCTTTCTTTGTGAGATAGGGTCTCACTATGTACATCAGGTTGGTCTTGAACTCATGATTTTTCTGCCTCTGCCAACTGAGTGCTTTATTTATAGTCATCTGCTACCATGCCCAGCTTAAAAACAACAGCAATAACAACAAAACTTCTCTTTTAACACAGCCTTTTGATGAACTAATGTTCTAGCTTTCTTTCTTTTTAAATATTTAACTAATTCTTTGAGAATGTCATGCAATGTGTTTGGTCATATTCAACCTAAGCTCTCTTAGATTCACCATTACCTCCTTACTCCTCAAAACTTTATGCCCTCATTTGTAAAGAATCCATCTGCTCCACTTGTGTTGTCCATATACTCCTGAGTGTAGGGACACCCACTGGAGTGGAGGCTCATGAGACCCTTTAAATTATCAAAGTTTTCCTTCATGGATGGATTGCTTTTTCCTACTTTGTTTGTGAAGTCTGTGTTTACTCCAAAGTTACTAACTATGCATTTTTCTCCTTCTGTTAGTCTTAACTTTATTTGTAATTAACATGTAATTATCATACAAATGTGTGTGACATAATGTCCAGTGCACACATGTATAATGCTCAAACTAGGGTAGTTAGTATATCCATTAGCTCAAACATTACCCTCAGTTGGTAGGGAAGCACAGAAAATACTCTTGTTGCTTTCTTGTTGGCTGTAGTCACCCCACTGTACCATACCATTCCAGAACATTCCCCTGTCAAATTACAGCTTTGGAGCTACATTGATCTACTCCTCTCTTTCCCCTTTTTTAATTCTCCTGAAAGCTTTTGCCCTCACCTCTTACATTTATCTCTGTAGTTGATCTATAACTCAGTATGATCTAAAATAAGGGTCAACATGAAGATTTTCCCCTCCACACACACACAGAGGTCTGACTGGTACAGAAACATTATTTCAAAGTTCCCAATACAATATCATTTTTTGCCATAAATCAAAAGCCTGCATGTGTGTGGCTCTGTTTTTCGAATTTCCTATTTCTTCTGCTAATCAGCTTCTATATCCTTGTGTTTATCCCACAAATGCCTTAATTACTATAGCTTTCTACATTTTGATAGTGGCTTCTAGGAATCTCCAGCTATGTTTTTAAGATTGCCCAGACAACTCTTGGCCCTTTTCATTCCTTCATGAATTTTAAGACTACTTTTTCAATTACACACACAAACACACACACACACACGTGTAGGTACTGCTGAGTTCTTGAATGAGGTACATCAATTCTTATTAATTTCAGGGATATTGTCATATTTATAATATCCATAAATACAGCTTATCCTCTGATTTAAGTCTCCCATAGTTTCACTGTATAATGTGTGCCCCTTTTCAATATAGAAGTTTCCCACACCTTTCAATGGATTTGTTCCTAAGTGTTTGATATTTGTACTGTAATGAAGTGACAGGGCTTTTGAGAACCTTCTTTTTCTACTTTTTTCTCTGCTATACAGAAATACAGTTGAGATTTTTCTAGTAGTCTTGTTATCTTCACTTGTCACATACTAAACTCAGTTCTTTATGGAGATGGACAGATGGATGGTTTAGCAAATCAGAGTGCATACTGCTCTTTCAAAGGACCTGAGCTCAGTTCCCACCACCCAAATGAGGTGGGGCTCACAGCTAGTTGTAACTCCAGTGGCAGGGGGATCTGATGCCCTCTTCTGGCCTCCTCAGGCACTTGCATTCATGTGCACATACCTCCACACAAATACACATGCATGAACATAATTAAAAATAAATCTTAAATGAACTTCTTTTTTATAGATTTTCTATAAACATAGTCATCTAAATTCAAATGAAAATACTTATGTTTTTTCTTTTCAAACCCTCTATTTCTTTGGTGTGCTAACTTTGAATACAAGGAAATAAAATTGTGAAATAAAAATTGTCTCACTGTATAGAGGCTTTTAAATTTTCATCATTTGCTATGCTGTTTGTCAAGACTTTTAAAAATCACGAAGGACTTGAATTTTGTAGAATGCTTGTACATGTTTTATATGATTCTTCTTCCAAGTAGGTGAATTGTAGTATTTGTAGTGGTTTTGGTCTCTCCTTGCACTCCCCCCTCTTTCTCTCCCTCTCTCTCCATGTGAGAGAAAAAGGCTGGGTAAGTGGATATCATTGTTTGTTTGCAGTGTTTGGAATGGAACTCTGGCCCTTGTGCATGACAGGCAAAGCATTCTACTACTGAGCTACAATCCCACTCTAAATGATTTGTTTGTTGTTTTTGGTGTGTTTTTGTTTGTTTGTTTAACTACTCTGAATTTCTGAAATAAAACTCACTTGATCATTGCCTTGGTTACAGTTTCTAATTCTGTGAAGAGACACCATTACCACGGCAACTCTCATAAAGAAAAACGATATAATTTGGGCTGGTTGTAGGTTCAGAGGCTTATTCCATTATTGTCATGGGAAGCATGGTGGCATGCAGGCAGGTATCGTGCTGAAGAAGGAGCTGAGAATTCTACATATGGATAAGCAGGAAGCAGGAAAAGAGAGAGAGAGAGAGAGAGGCAGAGACAGACAGACAGACAGACAGACACACACACACACACAAAACACACAGAGGGGGAAGCTGGCTTTAGCATTTGAAATCTCAAAGCCATCCCCAATAATACATTTACTCCAACAAGGTCATACCTACCTAAACAGGACTACATCTCCTAATAGTGCCACTGACCATAAGTATTCAAATCTGTGAGCTTAGGAAGGGCCATTCCTATTCAAACCGTCACAGTCATGGTGAATACATTCTCCTTTTCCAAATGTTGATGGGATGTATTTGATAATATGTTAAATCATCTGTTTTATTCTGCTGTAATTAGAAAATCATATGCAGTTAACTGCAAGAAGTTGCTCAGTTTCTCTCAGTGCTAACATTCTGTGAACATAGAACACTGTGTATGTCATAGCAAAGATATTGATTGATATTGACACAATCAAGTTACCAACATTTCAACACCCCAAAGACCTCCAGCTGCTCTCTCCCTCCTCATACCTGCTCCTTAACCTCCGGCAACGACTAATCTGCTCCCCACTTCTACAGTTTCCTTATTTCAAGAATTTTGCATAACCCTGTCATATTGTATTCAATCTTCATTCAGCAGAATTCTCTGTGTCCTGATTAAAGCAATTGCATGTAGTAGTTGATCCTTTTTATTGCCGAGTAGTTTTCTTTGGTATGGATGTACCACAGTTTGTTTCATCAGTCACATCTGAAATGTTTCCAGTTTGGGGCTATAATAAAGCCACTGAAAACATTCATGTATAAATTTTTGTGTGAGAATCAGTATTAAATTCCTTGGGATAAGTATTTAAGAATGCAGCTGTGGCATCATGGGATAGTCACATGTTTCATTTTATAAGAAACAGTCAAAGTTTTCACAGAGCGACACTTCTATCTTCAGCGACAGTGTACGAAAGCATTGATTTCTCTACATTTAGTATTGCCACTAATTTTTAAATTTTAGTCATTGGCTAGCTATGCAGTGATATCTCATTGTGGTTTTAATTTGCATTAATTTGCATTAATGATGTTGACTAACTTTTCATGTGCTTATTTGCCATCTGTATATCCTCTTTGGTGAAATGTGTCTTCGTGTCTTGTGCCCATTTTCTAATTGGGTTGTTTGTTTTGTTTTTTCTTGTCTTGTCTTGTTTTACTGTCGAGTCTTGAGCTCTTTATATATTCTAGATATGAGTCCTAGTCAAATACATGGTTTGTAAATACTTTTCCAATCTGTAGTTTGTCTTTTCATCTGTTTACTGTGCAGAGTGCTAGTGTTTAATTTGGTGGAGTCTAATTTAGCCGTTGTCTTTTCTTTCATGGATAACGTTGTTGAGGCCATGGCTAAGAATTCTTTACCAGTGCCTAGGTTTGGAAGATTCTTTTGCCCACATTTCTTTCTATATTATTTAGTTTCATTTTATATGTAAAATAAAACTAATGTATGATTTGTTTTCAGTTAAATTTTGTGTGAGATTTGGGTTAAGACTTAACTGTTGTGCCAGTGACTGCTCAACAGCTTCAGCCTCATTTGTTCAAAATTCTTTCCTCCAGCAATTCTTCCCTCCTTTGTCAAAAACCTGTGGGGCACACATGTATGGATTTGTTTCTGGGTTCACTATTCTTCCTCCTTTTCTTCCTCCCCCAAGTACCACATAGTCTTAATTACAGTAATAAGTCTTAAAAGCAGATGCAGTGATTCCTCCCACTATGTTCCTTTTCAAAATTGTCTTGTCTAATTTCTCTGACTTTTCATACAAATTTTAGAATGTCTTGCTTTTATCTATAAAAACCATGTTGAAGTTTTTGTAATGATAGCATGAGACCTTTGTATCAGTTTGAGAGGGCCGGGATCTGTATTATGTTGACTCTTATAATTCATGTGCACCTGAGTATGCCTTTTCACTTATTTAGTTCTTTGCATTCTTTATCTGTATTTTGTGATTTTTTTTTTCAGTTTGAAAGTTCTACATGTTTTATTCTATTGATTCTTTCATATTTTGTTTGTGGAAATTAGACACAGTTTTGCATTTTAATTTTGATGTTCACATACTTGTTGCTAGTATATAGAAATATGATTGCTTTTTAAATATTTATCTTGCATCCTGTGACTCTGCTGTTTATTAGTTCTAAGAACCTTTTCTGCAGATTCCTTGACATTGTCTGCATACACAATTGTGCCTCTGCATATAGGAAACATTTTGCTTTTTCCTTTCCAGTCTGTGTGTCTTGTCTGCTGTCTTCCATTCTTTGCTTTGCCTGTTACAGACTAGAATTTCTAGGATTCTTTTAAAGAAGAATGTTGGATGCTTTTCTCTATCTATTGATGAGTTTGTGTGATTTTTTTCTTAGTCTACCAATTTGGAGAATTATGTGGCTTGGTCTCTAAGTATTAAACCAGCCTTGCATTCCTGGAACCAATTCCTTTTCATTGTGATATATAATTCCTTTTATATATTGTTGACTTCCAGTTGTTAGTGGTTTTTCCATCTATTCCCATTGCTCTGTGGTTTTTTGCTTGTGTATTGATTTCATTCAGTGTTGGTGTCATGTTGGCCTCATAAAATGAGTCTCTTCTCCCCCTTCCACTTTCTGGAAAAGATTACATGGAGTTTGAGGGAAAGTGTCCTTTAAACTCTTAGTAACACTGTCCAGTGATACCAACAAGGCCTAGAGATTCATTTGGGGCAGTCTTTTCTTTCAAATTCCATTTCTTTGTTAGTTAGTAGATTATCTAAACCACTTGCTCCACATCAGATGAGTTATAGTAGCTTGTGCCTTTCGAGGACCTGGTCTCTTTTATCAGAATTGTTAGTTTTATGTGTGGAGAGCTCTAGATGAAATAGCTTACGATATCCACAAGGTGGATATCAATAAGATATCTGCTTATCAATATCCCCTGCTACAGTTCTGACATTTGTAATTTGTGTCTTCTTTTTTTTTTTTATCTTTTGTCAGTCTTACTAAAGTTTTACTAATTTTATTGACCTTTCCAAAGAACGGACTCCTTTTGTTTTATTGATCTCTGACCCTTGAAGTCCTGGAATATACCTCACTTGTTCATGGTCAGTTAGTTTTCAGTATGTTTTCCAATTCTGTCTCCTAATATTTTGGCTTTAGGTTTTATGTCTATGTATACAAGACAAACTTATCTGAAATATTCCTTTATTATAATGTTCATGACTAGTTTGGGTATCAAGATTTTTCTAGCTATTTGGTTAGCCTCAGAAAAATGGTTGAGGAATGTTCCTTCTTTTTCTCTCTTTGGACACATCTGTGTAATATCAATGCTATAAACACATAGTTTTGTGTACTTAGATATGTTTGGGGGCAAATAGTTTCATCTCTCTGTATAGAGTGAGGTGGAGCAGGAAAACATTTTTTTATTTCCTGCCATCTGCCAGACACCATGCAAGGAATTTTACATTCATTATCTCATTGTTTCCTTGTAAAAATATCATTGGAATAGTATTTGTACATCTCTCCTCTTAGCTCAGAATTTGAGATGCATTGACTTGCCTAAGACCATACAGATGTGGGAAGCAAAGCTACTTTCTGCAAGGTGATATAGCACAGTCAGTGTGTAGTTCATTGCTTGTTCAGCATGCACAAGGCCCTGAGTTCCAACCTTAGCATAGCAGCTGGGGCAGGGAGGAGCTAAGTTCTTTCAGTATATCTCCCTTTATGCTCCACATTCTGAGATGGTCATCTGCTCTCACACCTGACTCTTCCTAGTTGTTAACTGGTTTAGAAATGTATATTTGATTGGTTAGTTGGTTAGTTGATTTTGTTTTGTTTCCACTATAGAGATGAGGAAGTTGGAGTTCAGTGAGGTTGAGAAATTTGCCCAGAGCTAAAATATCAAAGATGAGGCCAAGCTGGTCTCCAGGGTAGGGTTTGCCATTCTTCAGTTTAAAAGTGTGGTCTTTGACATGAGGCCAGAATGTTCTCTTCATAGCAATAGGTACTTTCTTGTGTGCTAGTGACTGTTACTATCACTAGTAGCTCAGGGGAAGGGATATTTTAGGTGGTCAGGACAGCTACTAACCCCAAGCTCCAGGTTAATCAAAGAATCAAAGCTAAAGACAGAGTGGAGAACTTGGTTCCTGGGTAGCTGGAGAAAAAGAACCAGGAAGCAGAACTGTAAGGCTGGGAGAGACTAGAGGGTAGTTTTGCAAACCCATACACAAACAAGAAGATGGATTGGGAGGTTGATAGGGCCCTAATTCCCATCCTCCTGTCATGGGAATCAGCTTCCCAAGCTGGACATGAGCAGATTGGATTTCCTCGGCCCCAGCACGGTCCAAGCCTAAGTGTTTCCTGAATAACATATGGAAGAGGAAAGGATGGTGGAGGTCAGAGGAGAGGTACCCTGAGGTCTTTGTCCCGTACAAGAGGCATGGGGGAGCTTACAGATTGCCAGGACTGGCCATCTAATTATTCAGGAGGAAGCCAAAGCTCAGAGAATGCAGTGACAGGTTTATCCAATGCCACATATCCCTGAAAGGCTGTCTGGAACACAGGGCACACAGGGACTGTGAGCATTGGGTTTTCTCCTTCTGGGTCTAGTCTTTCTGCAACACCTGCTCTTTACTGAGGTGGGAGTGGGTATGGGCTCTGAGGTCTGACCCTGGTCCCTAGGAGCAGATTTTTTGAATGAATGCAACTAGAGTTCTCTCGTCTGCAGCCTGTTGTAGCAACCATCTAATAGCATTATTGCTCAGAGTAAATAAGTAAATATACTGATGGGAAAGACAGGGGCTGGCATATGGGAAGCACTGCACAGCTGCTATTGTTACTCGTTTTTGTTGTGGCTGTTAAAGTAGAATATCACTGTGTAGCCCAAGCAGGCCTCAACCTTGCAATCTTCCTACTTCTGTGTCCAAGTGTTGTGATCTGAGACACATACCACATGCCTGGCAGTACAGTCTTAATCTTACTATTGGAGGCTCTGGGTGGGATGAAAAGGACAGGCACTTAAGAATCCTCTGCCTAGTTTCCATCCTAGCCCTTTAGGCCCTGGCTCTGTGACTACGCAGGTCCTCTTTATTTTCTGGCCTCAACAGTTCCATCTGTGAAACGTATTACATTCAAGAATGGACCTCCCTCACTTGCAGGGCTGTTGGTGGAATTTGTCTCTATCATCCAGACATATAACAGATCACAGATTCCTTGGAGAATGGGTGGCTATTATTCTTATTACTGCTGACACCTAACATGCATGGCACAGAGAAATATCCTTCCTGGCTTCAGACACACAGACCTACTTCTCAATACTTTGAATGCCAGCGTCACACTCTTTTCCTTTCCCATCACAGCTAGGCAGTTCCACACTTTCTCTGTTCCTGCACAGGCTAGCTTGCTGACTTCAGAGCTCTCACTGTCTGCATAGCACTAAAGGCGGAGGAAGCAACTCTAAGGGATGCTGAAGATATGGCCGCACGCTGTAATACTGTCAATGATGGCTACCTGAAATGGAGAGATAAAGCCTGTGTGCAGATTACCCTCCACCTGACAGGAGCCTCTTGCAGGAAGGGGCAAAGTAGACATGTTGAATGCAGAGTTAGAATCATAGCCCAAGTCCCCCAAATGTTAGCTTCTCTAAGAGCTGTGTATGTCAAAGTTGGTACATATCTGGGCATGGCAGACATTTGAATCTCATTCTATTTTGTTGATGAGTAAGATCCAGAAAGAAGAAGGTCCCAAAGGTGTTCAAGGAAGGTAAGGAGGTTTTCTTGGCACAGACTCTCCACACAATTCCCGGTGCAAGACAAGCTATGGGAGGGAGATGCATGTTAGACTGACTCCCAGCACAATAATGGATGCTTTTAGCTCTCACGCAAACAAAGTCCTCTTCTCTTTACTGCTTTGTAGCCATGGAGACCCTCTCTTGCTTCATGTACTGGTGCCTCCTCCTATGCAGCTGAGCCCATTTAGGAGATATGATACAAGTGCTTTCTAGTCTCTGTGTGTCTGACCAGCCTCTACCTCTCCAACTCTAAAGTGGTACTGTGAAGGTTTGTGACAAGTAGAACACAATGTATCAGCACAGACTTAAGTAGAGAGCTGAGGAAATTGCTGAAGGCAGCTGCTGCCTCAAACCCATAGCATCAGGACCTCTGGAGGTAGGTCCCAGGCTTGGGGTGGGGAACAGGCTCTGATTAATCCACAAGGAGGTTTTAAGGAGCAGTAGGGTCAGGAAGCTCTCTAAGGGCTTTTCTGCTTTACTGTGGCTCCAGTTCTGTCACACACTCAGGTTGTCTTGGATTGCAGGGTGGAGGGAGGTCCTGACAACTCCACTCCAGCAGCTGCCACACTGAGCGTGCCAGCTAAACTATATAGGTCATTTTCCCAGGGTTAGAAAATTACTTTGGGGTTTCCGGCATTGTCTGAATTCCTACTGGGACGCTGCTCCTGTGGTAGTAGTCTGCCTGTCCACATTCCCCCCCCTCTCTCTGACACCCCCAGACTGCCCTCTGGGATGGCTGACTCCACGTGACAGAATAACAATGCAGGCTGTGGGATGAGCACAATCCCTAAATCATTCCACTGTGCTAAGTCTTGGTTTTCTCAGTGATGAATAGATAGTAATAGTACTCAGCTCACAGAACTACAGTGAAAATTGCTAAGCTAAAGACATCTATTCAGGGTTGGGCCTTCCCTCTTCAGTTAAACCGATGAAAATACACTCATAGAAGGCCCCAAGGAACACTCAACAAATGCACAGGAACTCCATGCCCCTGAGGCCTTTATCTAAGCTCTATATTCAGCTTGGTTCCTGCCTCCCTCAGGGGAAGCTTGGATCAACTAATTTGTTCTCCACTGAAAAAAAAAAAAAAATGGTAAGCCAATCCGATTTGAGGACCAAACACTGAAAATCTGCCCCCTGTACCTGGAGAGCTTCCTTGTCTATGAGATACCTTCATTTCACACATGCTTGAGCGCCTCCCGGCAAACCCTTAGGAAGGGATGAGACTTCTCCAGTGTCCCCACAGTGACCCGGATGGAGCTCAGAAAGCTTCTCCAATCATTCACGAAGGGGATGGTATTGGGGTTGAGGGCCAGTGATATGTCTGTGGGGAAGGTGCTGCTCCATTGCGAGAAGCTCAAAGCAGCCCCCACCCACGTCAAATGCCCGTTGGAGACGCTGGTGGGACCAGCGAAGGCAAATCCTCGTTGGGAACACATGCACACCCTGTTGAAAGCAGCTCCACACGCACACGCTGGCTGTGCGTGACAGGGAGATGGCGGTTGAAGCTGGCACTTTGCACACGAGGCGGGGGAAGGCTCATCTATCATTTCTATCAACATCTTTTTGCAGCACATAACAAACTGCCACCCTCTTTCCCTGGTGGCTGGTGGAATGAGTCTGCTTTCAACTGGCCAGAGGAGCCAAAGATTACACCCAGCTTCCCAACACAGGCAGGGCTTTCTCTTTTCTTTTGATTGCTCAAGATGATCTATTCTTTCAACAAAGCTCTGTTGAGCACCTGTTATATGGAAACACTGTGGAAGGTGCTTCACAAACGTCATGAAGCAAATAGACCCTCTCTTGTGAATCTCATACTGCAGTGAACGGAGGAACAACAACAACAAATAAAAGACATGGTGACTTCTGGTAAATGTTGTGTGGGAGCAAAGGGAAGCATGAAGAAAGAGACTGAGGGGGAGATTCTAAATTTAAGGTCACATTGAGAAGGTGACACTTGAATTAGCTCTGGAAGGACAGGCAGAACTCCTGCACCACACAGCTAGCTGAGAGAACAGTTTAGACAGACACTGTCCATGTAAAACATCTAGTTGCTTGCATGGTGTCAACGGAGAGACTGCAGAGGCCATTGTGACTGAGCACAAAGGGGAAAGAAGAATGTGATATGAGGGCAGAAGGAACAGAAAGACCTCATCTTAGTGGGTCAAAGAGGCATGGGAACCAATGGTAGGGTCCCTTCAAGCCTGGATCCCTCAGGCATCACAAATGGGCTGTGGGTAGGAGGGCAGTGTGTTGGTAGACAGAAGAGTTGGTTTGGGGGTGAGGTCTGAAGACAGAGATGAGCTGTTTGTTGGCAGATGGCATATGGGATGCAGAAGCAAGAAAGGAGTTGAGGAATCCCTTAAACAGAATGAAGCCCACACTGTATCCCTG
Organism: Meriones unguiculatus; assembly: GCF_030254825.1. Classification (NCBI taxonomy): domain Eukaryota; kingdom Metazoa; phylum Chordata; class Mammalia; order Rodentia; family Muridae; genus Meriones; species Meriones unguiculatus. Next base: position 24,217,112 of record NC_083369.1, read on the forward strand.
CTGTTGCCACCTTGATCCACAACCTTCTGCTGGTACCTTAGCAAAGGGATCCTCACAGGGAACTTTGCTCTTGCCCTGCCCCTTACAATTTACCATCCTTTGAAATATTATGGATCAGGTTCATGGTACATTTATGTTTCAAACTCTCCAATGGCTTCCTGTGCTACTAAGAGAAAAGGGGCCACATGAACTGACTTTTACCATGCTTGTGATTCTCTATGCATCTATATCCCTACTTTTTCTCTGCTCCAGGTGGCTAAGTTGTTCTAGGAACTCAGTAAGCTCAGATCCACCTCAGGCTCTTTGCATTTGCTGCACTCTCTACCTGGAATGTTCTGTCTTAAGTCTGCATGATTAGGAGTTTCTTGTTCTTTAGGCCACAGCTGAGATGTGCTTCCTTAAAAAGAATCTGCCCTGTGTTACCATCCTATCTAAATTAGATTAGCCATTCTAAGTTTTCTGTCTTGTTTTGTTTTATTTCTCGTTATAACACAGTCCATGGGCTCAATGTTGAGGTCTGTGACTTTTGTCTTCTTCACTCAGTTCCCTGAGGGGAAAGGCGGGGACCACACAGAATTGGCCACGCCTGCATTACAGTGGCTGAATCCCAGACAGATGACACTCAGCAGCAGTGTGTGTGGTAGTGTGCTAAATCATTTATAGGCCTGTGTAATTAATGTGTACAGAGAACTTGAGAAATCTGTGTTGTTAATCCACAGATGGAGGAACTGAGGCACTGAGAAGTCACAAGGTTCGCACATGGTAGAGCCAAGACTGAAAGTCACATTCATGTGCCCTCACCACCTGGAGATTGAGAGAGAGAGAGAGAGAGAGAGAGAGAGAGAGAGAGAGAGAGACTTATTAGTTATTTCCTTCATTGTTGCAACAAAATACCTGGCCAAAACAGCTTAAGGAAGGAAAGGTTTACAGGTTTACTTTGGCTCACAGTTTGAAGCTATAGTCTGTCATGGCTGGAAAGGCACAGCAATAGAGGAATGAGGCAGCTGGTCATGTTCACCCACAGGAATCAGAGAGTAACGAAGGCTGGTGCTTAGCTAACTTCATTTTTTTATTCAGTTTGGGACCCCCTGGGATAAGTGCCAAAACACTGAGGGTTGGGTTTTTCCTCATCAGTTAAACCTCCATAGAAATATGCTCACAAACATGTTCAGGAGGTGTATTTCCTAGGTGAATGCAAATCTAGTCAAGTTGACAATGAAGATGAACCATTAGAGGCACGCTGGATATACTTTGGATAGATGAAAGATCAAAAGGGTTAAATAAAAAGGCTCTACTTCAGGTCTCTTGGGCATAAAATCTGTATTTGACTTGCACTCATAAGTTGCCATAATGTTGCCAAATATGCCATAATGGAGCATCCCACATATTTTTAATGTGAAGTTGTGGAAAGAACATGACCTTTGGATTTAAACACGCTGAGAAGTGACTTGGTCACCTCTGACCTCTGAACCATTCTTTGTTCATTTGTAATATGGAACATTGAAGGTTGTTGTGATCAGTAACCTATTTCTTCTCCAGCATTATTAATTGCTATTCCATAATAACCAGAATCTATGCTTTTGTAGCTTATTATACCCATTCTTCCTGCCTCTCCATCTAACCCCCAGTCCACATACTCATCCATTTATTTATACATCTGCCTACTCATGTATACTTTCACAGCACATGTGCATGTGTGTATGTGTGCACATGCATACACACAAACACACACACACACACACACACACACACACACACACTTTCTCTATCCATCTAGCCACCTATCTGTTATCCATTCATTTATTCAGCCACTGATACTGATGAGTCTCTTACTGTACTCTGGGCCCTGTGATATAAACCATGAAATTCAGGAACAAAGAAAGTTGTCTTACTCTATTTTCTGATGCTATAACTTAGTACCCTAAACAAAGTAATTTTAATTTTGTAAAGGTATATTTAGCTCATAATTATAAATGTGAAGAACTTCAAGACTGAGCAGCCTTATCTGGCAGGGGTCACATTCTGCTACATGTATAGCACAAAAATGGAAGGGTAAAACATGCTGGAACAGAAGACTGAGGGGACACATAGGGGCAGACACTTTATAAGAACCTGCTCTCTGCCTTCATGAAAAATTATCCAGTTTCACACACACACACACACAAAAAAAAAAAAAAAAACAAAAAACAAAAACAAAAACATTAAGCCATTTTAAGAGGCCTCACTTCCCAATACACTGCATAGGCAGTCAGATTTTAACACGAATTTTTTGGGACAAACCTCATCCCCCAGACCAGGTAGCAATAAAGTTTGCACTCAGAGTGTTCTGAGAGCAGAAGATAGACACCATGCCCTGTGTAGAAACTGATGATACCCATTGAGTGAAAGCAGGAAGGCTACATTGTACACTTTCTCATTCCCGACACTGAGGCCACAGGGACATGCTGTGTGCTGTCTTGCTTCTGAGCCAGGAACAGTGCCTTGAAGACAGTGGAGCTTTAGCCCATGAGCCACAGAGGATACAAGCAGAGTTACAACAAGATTGTAGTCACTGCATAGAGTGACCTTTCTGATCCCTGGTGACTTCTGGCTTGAACAGAACAGAGTTGGAAGCGGAGGGGCCAATGAGAAAGCCTTGAAGTAGTGCAGCAGAGCTGCAGACAGGAACAATGAACTCATTTTGTTGTGGTGTCACTGGAGGTGAGGGACAGAAAGACAAGCAGCTGGCTCCCAGGCTTCTGCTTTAGACAAATGAGGAGCTGGATGAAAGGTTCCGAATACCATTTACCGTGGGGACAGGAGACAGGGAAGTGGGTGTGAGTCCAGTGGTTTTGACTGTCCAAAAGCACCTTATTGGTGTTTGCCTCAACCATTAACAAATGAACAAATGATTCTTCCTTCCGAGATGCAGACAGGAATCTTTAGCATCCCCAAAAGAACCCCATGGCAAAGGGCTGTCTGGAGCCAATGGGAAACTCACCCATCCATTTAGCATACACTGCCAGGACTTACTCTGTGCCTGACTTAGACTAGGCTAGCCTGTGTACATCATGGACAAGTAAGTGGGAGAAAGAACCACTGTTTCCACATTCTAGTCTGTGTCTCAAGAAGCCAAACTGGGAACACTGTGGAAGTAGTTGTCAATTCCCTGCTTGAAGACTTCATACAAGAGATGCACTTTGAGGTGGGCTTTGGAGTATGAATAGAAGTCCATTGTGCTGCTAAGAGATTAAGTACGCCTCGAATAAAAAAAAAAAAAAAAAAAAAAAAAAAACATAAGCAGAGACCTGGAGAAATGGCAAGTAATTTACGAGGACTGGGTGAGAGATGATCCAGAAATGGGAGAGAGCTATGGGAGTTGGAAGCTGGGAAGGACAGACCCTGATAGCCCACCTTGAACAAAGGTTTAAAACTACCTTAGCATTGGCAGCTACCACGAGCATGTGAGATTCTCAGGTTGATGTGTTGCCCCGGAGAAGCATCAGCTCACGGCTGTGCACAGGTATAGTAGGTCATTTTATAGCACGAAGGAGATGCATAATGCTGTGACTAGGGGAACTACATAAGATTGTGTTCCAAGCCTGCTACGAAACATCATGAGACACTGACAGTAAACCAAGTACCGCTCTTGAAGGATGGACATGAGTAAATAACATTTGACACTGCAGCAACAAGGGCTGCCTCACACGCATTTTCTGCTTGGTTTCCCATGGCATTCCCTAACTGAAGGAGTCAGGGCTTCTGGAGAAATGGCCGGATTGGGGGGCTGGGCAACGAAAGGCTGAGATGAGCCTGGAGCATCTTGCAGTGCCAGAGAATAAGGAATCAGTCACAGAGGATGGAGCTGGAGAGGGACGCAGAGCCAAGCTGAAGGAGGTCCTCCTAGCTAAGGCGGGAGCAACTGGAGCAGAAAATAAATAATGATAGTACTGGATTGTTAGGAATTTATTTTTATTTCAGTTCAGTTTTAGATTTATAAAAAAAAAAAGGTGCAAGGATACAGAAAGCCTTCAAGTACCCTGCACCTACTTTTCCCTGTTGCTAACGAGTCACATCACTATGGCACGTTTGCTCCAATTAATGAATCACTGCTAACACATGTTTGAGACATTGTTAACCAAACCCATACTTTCTTCAGATTTTCTTCGAGTTGCTCTATTTGATTTTTCTGCTTGTTTGTTTGTTTTTTTCATTTCTGGAGGTAGAGTCGAGGGTCCTGCACTAATGAAGCAGGTGCCCTGCACTCAGTTCCACCCTTCTTGGCTCTTAAGTGACTTGATGAATGACTTTTACCTCTTCCAGCTCTATGCCCAGGACACTGCATTACATCTGGTCAGTGTGTCTCCTTAGGCTCCCTATGGCTGAGAGGGTCTTCCAGGATCTCCCTCTTTGTGACTTTGACAGTTTTGAATAGTATGGTGGGGTACTTAGTTTGGATCTGAAAACTCACAGTGTTCTCCTGATTAAAGTGGGGAGTAAGTCTGGAGAAGAGCAGCACAGGTGGCATGCAGATCAGTGGGGAGGTATGCTCAGTTGCTGATGCTGACCTCGATGCCCTGGGTGAGATTGTGTTCGACGTGCTTCGCCAAACTGCTTGTTCCCATTTTACACACTGTACTCTTCAGAAGGAAGTTCAGGGGAGTGCAGTGATGCCCTACCTCCTCAGAGGTCCTAGGCTGTTTTAACCCAGGCTATCACAAAGGCCTGTTTGTCCATACTGTTAGAAATGATTGTCTAACTGGGCAAATGGGAAAGAAGAGAAATGTTCCATCACAGATGATATAAAAAGAAAGAGAGAGAGAGAGAGAGAGAGAGAGAGAAAGAAAGAAAGAAAGGGATCCATGTGATGACACGTGTCTGAATTCCAGAAGCAGTCAAAAGGCCAAGGCAGAAAAATCACAAGTTCCAGACCAACCTAGACTACACAGAAATAGGGGGAGGAGGTGTGCTAAGATAGGTGTGACAATTAGTGAGTGAATATTTAAAGAGAAACAGGGTTTGCACAGGATAACATCATCCCCAAGGCAACTTGGTGGTGGACACAGCTTGACCAAGTGATGAAGGTAAACAAGCGGGCATAAGACATATCGATATCTGAGTCTCTCCAGTGAGCTGAGAACTGCACTATCCTTGCCCTCAGAGCACCTGCTTTTCAGAAGATTCAAGACCACAAAGATCTGTTGCAGATCGGAAGGGTATTGGGAAGCAATGTAAACACAGTGGTAGGAGCCTGAGTAGGGATCTGTGGCAGAAAGAGAAGGTTTGTAGCAATCTGGGGAAGGGTAGTGAACTCCACAGTTCAGGTGGTAGTACTGAAGCAAGGTGAAATTGAAGTATTGTACTACAGTTATGTAAGATTTTAATATTAGGGGAAGCCAGGTGAGGGGTGTATGGCGACGAGCTGTTCTATTTTTTACACCTTTTCTGTAAGTATAAAATTAGCTCAAAAATAAAAGGTTGAAAAAGTTACCACATAAAAGATTTAGGGCAGATCTGTGGAGGGCCTCTGCTGGCAGAGCCAGCAGATGTTTTGGGGGAGTTCTAAAAGGTACCTGTCTCTAGCACTTGAGGAAGATCCTTGTGGGAGGCCTGGACAGTTAGCTACGAGGAGTCAGACTAAAGAACTCTCTGAGTCCCTTTAGGACTGTCAGATTCCCCCAGCAGAGATTTGTTCAACATGCTAACCTACAGTTGGCCAGATGGCCTGTGTCTCCAGGCCAGCCTCCAGTCATTGGCTAACACTGTGTTGCCCTCTTTCTCCTCTGCAGTAGGCTCCTGGTAGGGGCAGTTCTGAGTCCCCATGCAGGGAGTGCCCATCCTGGATGACAGAGGGGGCAAGGTGAGACTGAAGCTGGGGGAAGGCTTGGCAGGCAGGCGAGAGCATGTGGGTTCTCTGGAGGGAGGGGGCTCAGACAGTGGTTAGCAGCAGAGTGGGGCTTAGCAGGGAGAAGGGGGAAAAGGAGGGGGTTCTCCTTCTCAAGAGGCCCTTTCATGTTGAAATCAGCCAGCATGAATGCTGGCGGCCCAGGAGCCCAGCCGGGGGAAATGTGAGAGCCCCCTTATCTCTGCTCATGTCACAGCACCGTCTGCGGTTCCCAGCCGGCCAGCGAGGATGCATTAGAAGGGGGGGGGGTATGCAGGGGTGTTTATCAAGACCCTTGAGCTGGGCTCACTCAGTTAAGGGAGTTTGGAAGAAGCAGATTCCAGCCATAGTAAAGGGCTGGAAGTGAGCATGGACTGGGCACACTGAATTTTGAAGCAAGGACATGTATTATACATGTATAATACATTCAGGCATTTGATAAGGGTAGTAGTACCAGAGGCTTTCTTGCCAAGTCCCCAACCATAGGCCTGAAGCCCTCTAACTGTCCTTGCTTTCATGGCCTCTGGGTGTGCAGACACAGTTTACACACACTCAGGGCCAGGGCACCCACCCCATCTTGGGAGAGGCCTGAAGGCACAACACTAGCTCCACTTCCATATTCACTTGTCTGTCCTAGGTTTGACTGGGGAGGCTGTGGACCCACATTTCTTGGGACACTGTCTGCCCAGGAGTGACCCCTGCTGTCCAGATAGTCTTGGAGGCAGAAGACGGAGCCTGTTGACTTCCAATAGCTTGCATCGGGTGTCCCTGTTGGGCCTCTGTCACCCTGAGGCCTCATGTTGCTCTTCAACAGGCTGTGAGGTGCAAATCAGCCCCTGCAGGACAGAGGTGGGTGAAGCCAACATTTGGCTTGTGGGGCACTACTGGGGCCCACAGCTGGAGCTGTCAACAGCTGATGTTTTTACAGACACCATTTGCCTGTGCATGTTCCTAACCTCCAACACATTCCCACCACAGAGAGGGCTCTGGCCTCCTCCCCCTACTACACAGGGCTCTGGAAGATGTGGCTGACTAGAGTTAGGTTATCAAAGTAGCCTATGCTCTAGAGGATTCCATAGAGGTGTGGTCAGAAACTGGACAAGGTGAAGCAGATAGCTTCAGGAGCCCCTGGGGAACCAAATATTACTGAGGGTCACTCTATCCATCTGCTTCTTCAACTTAACCAGCCTGCTATCTGGGCCCTTTCCTCTCCCCATCATGCTTGCAACATTGTTTGAGGGGATTAGTCTCTTTTTGAGCACAAAGCCCACCAGAAAAAGCACTTTTCACTGGCATCTGGAACAGAGGACACAGGAGTAGTAGGTACTGTGCAGCTCTTAGCATAGGCATCCAACTGGTCCCAAGTAAGATTCTTGAGTAGAGACAGGGCAGGGGATCTGAGAGTGGCAGAGGCCTGACAAAGGGCAGTTTTCTCCTGGTATCACAAGCTCCCTAGGACCTAGCCCTCTGAAAAGCCCTCTGCACACCCCCATGCCTCACTCCCACACACACAGGGGCAATTCTGTTACTCCTGATGGACTCCAGTGAGAAGGCAGAGAATGGTCAGGCTGTCATGGGACAGGAAATGGAGGTTAACTTTGGAATCCTATGTAGTCCACACAAAGCTCTATGGCCAAAGGCATCTGTGTCTAGATTTTTGTTCAAGGTCAAACATCAGCTCAATGACTATATTCTGAGTGCACACAATGTGCCTGGCATTACATGAAGCACTTTTACAAAGAGACAACTGCCATTACTCAAGTGCTTGCTATGCGGCATGCAGTCATGTGCATAATGCTTTTGGATCGTCACAAAATTCTGCAAGAGGGACTATTAGCATGTTCCCCATGGGAAAGATGGGGTAAAGTGAGGGCCAGAGAGCCCAGCCATGTGATCTGGGTCTCCCAGGAAGAAAGTGGCAGAGCTAGGAGTCCACCCTATTTCATAGGCCCTGCACCATCTGTCTCGGAAGAAAGCAAGGATAAAAGCCATCTGCACTAAGAAGAGAGACAGGCAGCAAGAAAAGAGCTCTGGCAAGGAGCCAGCTTCCTCCCTGAGACTCGGGGCCTCGGAGAGATGGGGGTGGGTGCCTTTTGAAACCCCACCCCAGGCTTACCAAGCCTGGGTTACCTAAGGGTGGAGGGAATGTTGTTGGGGCAAATGAGGGCTCTGTCGGTGTGCCTGCACAAAGCTGAGGGTCAAAGCCAAGGGACCCATGAAAGCAAAAGGCAGAGCTAGCTAGGAGGTTTCCAGGAATTCTCAGTGGACAGACCCTGCAAATGCTTTCCGAGCAAAGAATGACACTTCCTGCTTTGTGAATCTGAAGGATCTGAAGGTGCCAGCATGTCTTTCAGTAGTATGCTGGCAAACAGAGGAAACTAGCCATTACTGTCCAGCAACTTCTACACAGGCACTGTTCCATACATCTGAGAGCTGAAGGTTAGGACACATTACACCCATTTTACAGATGGGGATACTGGAGCTCTGCTAGACTTGAGGAAGCTAAAACAGTATGGTTAAGAAGATGATATGTGTAGGTTGGAATCCCAGAGCCTGTTTTCATTTGGGCTGCCATAACAAAATTAGCTGTGGCTAATTCATTCATACTTACTCCTCACAGTTCTAGAATCTGGAAAGTCCAGCCTATATCAAGGTGTCAGCAGGTTCAGTGTGCAGTGATGGGTTCTCTCTGTGTCCAGAAGAGTGCCTTCTAGTTCTGTTCTCACATGGAAGGACAGCAAAGCTCCCTCTTGTCTTTCATTTTGTTTGTTTTGTCGGGTTATTTTTGGTAGCTTAAGTTTCTCCTTACCTCTGCCTCCCAAGTAGCTTCCCAGCTTCCTTTAATAAGGCCATTAATCCCATTCTTGAGGATATGCCCTTAGAACCAAAATTATCTCCCAAAGGTCCCCACCACCTCTCTATAGCATTATATTGAAGATAACTTTTCATTATTATAAACTGGAAGGGTGGGGCACATGTTCAGTCCACACGAGACCTGTGCTGTTTAGGTTTTGTCAATGTGGCATGAGCCAGAGTCATGTAGAAAGAGGGAAAACACTTGAGACAATTCCTGCATCAGATTGGCTTGTAGGCAAGTCTGTGGGGCATTTTTGTTGATTACTGATTGATGTGGGAGGGCCCAGCCCCGTGGCAGGTGCTACCCCTCAAAAGATGAGCCTGTCTGGTTGAAGAAAATAAGCTGAGCAAGCCATAGAAAGCAAGCCAGTAAGCCTCTGCCTCAGTTCCTGCCTCCAGCTTCCAGCTTTACATGAGTTCCTGCCTAGGCTACACAGTGATGGACTGTGAGCTGTAAGATAAAATAAACCTTTTCCTCCCCAAGATGCCTTTTTTGTTGTTGTTGTTGCTAAACACAGCAACAAAAACTAAACTAGGACAAGAGGCATGAGCCAACAGGCACCCTTAAAGGTAGACTTTCAGAGCAGCCCCATGCGTGGCAGCAGAGGGGTCCTCAGAGCCCATGGCTGTCTTCTGTGCTCATGATCTCTACTCCCAGAATCTTTTGGACAGCAATGGCTCCTTGATACAGTTCTGGTAAAACAAACAAACAAACAAACAAACAAACAAACAAGAACCTGTCCACTTTGGGCTCGAGGGAAGTAGAGAACATATAGTCTAACATGCCCCCTTCCTTTGCTTTAGTTCTGAATCCTCTGCAGCATCCATGATATGGTTTCTGCTAGAATTGCAAAGAAGATGGGTATTACAGGCCCAAGGCCCAACCTAAGCAAAAGCATGGTTCCCAGAGAGACCACAATGGCTTCAGGGTGAGTGAGATTAGAGTGTTCAGAGTAAGAGATAGGAAGAAAGTGGGAAAGCTGACTCTGACTCCAGCTGAAAAGAGCACTAAGGTTCTCTCCAACTCCCTACCCTGGACCACACCAGTATCTGTCCCTCCTCCTTCTCTTTGGCCATCCTACAGGCTCTGAGGAGGTAAAAGAGTCCTTACACCTTGCCTAACCTGGCTTCTTCCCTTGCATGTGGGGAAAGTAAGGTCTGAAGAGGCAATATGACTCAACAAAATAAAACAAAGCCAAAACCTCTCTGGAGGGCCTTTGGTTGATGCTCCATACATATCACTCACCTGAAGCACTGGAAAGGCCTAGAGCCTCTTCTCCTGAGCCAGCCTCCTCATCTCATGTGCCTTCCCTCCCCAGTGGTCAGGCCAACACCCTTACACAGTATCCAGGAACTCAAAACACCTATGCAGCATCAATGTAAGATTAGGTCAGCAGATGGTGAGGACTTCAAGAGAGCAGTGAGGGCCCAGCCCAGGAGCCAGCGACCTGAACTTGAGCCTGTAATTGCACTCTCCAGGCCATGTGGCCAGAGCAAAGTTGCATACAAAGGTGATGCTTTGGCTAGCTTTCACTATGACACCGGGTGAGTAGGTGATACGCTGAAGACTTCAGAAGGCCAGGAAAATCAATCTCCTGTTTTCTCTTCTCTAAATAGGTACCCCATCACCCTGCCTCCAGAGGATCCTTGGTGGGTAGAAGGGCCTTGTCCCTCTTTGATCTGTAGTCAGTTTTAATTAATGTGGGAGTTCCCTGGTCCACAGATGGAGTTGCTTATCAGCTAACCCAACCCAATCTTCTTGATGTGTTTCTCCCCTCTCTTTACCCCATTGCACACCAGTGTCTGCGGGAGTTCCTTCTTCAAGTATGTTTACCAAGAAAGTGCACTTCATAGGCACGGACCTCCAGAACCTAAAATAGTGAAGGTGGAGGACTTTAGAGATGAGGAAACCATGGCTTCACAAAGATAAGTAACTTGGCCAAGGTCACTCAACAAGGGCATCTTGGATTGTAACTGAGATATGTCTAATCTGAAGTTGATGCCTTGCCAAGAATTCTCCCTCCACATGCCAAGGCAAGGCGGTCCCACTGGACATGTGCCTCATAGCAGACCCTGCTCTGGCCCCTCCGATACAAGGCATCTGTGTCTACAACAGAGTGTTTGGCCATGGCCTGAATATGCCACCTGCATTACTCTAGGCAAGAGCTCCCACCTGGTTCCTTAGAAGGGGACAGATGGACTTTTGTCCCACCTACTAGTCCCACAACAGAGAGATGTGGCAGAACTGAGATGAGAGCTTGTTCAGATACAGAGCAGAGCTGTGCATCCAGGCCCTAAGCAGGTGTGTACCTGTCTCTGTCCTGGGCAGGATGTCCCTGGGTAGGGGTGTTGGCAAGTCCCACTTCTACCCAAATTTTTGTTTGATTTCAGCTTCATTATAAATTTTGTCCAATCAGGTCACTAATGCCAAATCTCTGAAACACTGCAGAGCTCAAGGAAGCTGGCTCTACCTTCCTGGTCGCCCAGTCTGGCATGGGTACCACCTATCTGAAGGAACAAGGGAGAAGCTACCCCACAGAAGGTAGACCTTCATGTATGCATCTTAGCGGCACATTGCTAACCTAGAAGTGTGGGGTCAGAAGCCACTAGAAGTTTCTATTTGTTGAGCATCTCAAGCACTCAGCTTCTTCTTGTAGTGTGAAGGCTGCATTTCATAGTGAGGATGGGAGAGAAAAAGACAGATGGCCTGGTCAGGCTGAGGGTTGAGAGAACAGGGAAAGTGAGCAATCAAATATGCTGCGGCAAACGAGATGGAATAGGCCACTATCCTCAGCAAGCTCTGTCACCGATTTGCAGATGTCCCTGTGGACCAGTCACTCCTTTCCTTCGAGCTACTATCCAGGACAGATTTATCAGGGCTGCAGAGAAATGGGGAAGGACAGGCTTATTTCCTCTGAAGCCCCATCTCAAATGCCAGAGGAAAGAAATTGTCCTTTCTAGGCTAGTTCTGGAGGTGGGTGTTTCTGAAAGTCACAGTTATGCAAAAGCAAAAACCAAACTTTGGAAATTCCAAGTGTGTCTGTGGCTGGAAGCTGAGGGAGGAGGCAGCGCTGCAGAACTGTTTGCCTATGACTCAAAGCCTCGTGGGGGGTACAGCATACATTCTCCCGGATGGGGCTACCTAGCACTACCACGTCCCCGGGCTGCCCACCCAGCTCAGCCTCAGTGTCTCATCCACCCCAGCTAGTTCTTCCTGCTTGACCCACCCTGGAAGAAGCCAAAAAGAGACTCTCTCTCTCTCTCTCTCTCTCTCTCTCCCTTGTCAGGCCAACCTTCACATTGTCACTGTAAGTATGAAGGAAGCTTTGGGGAGGAGGAGGAAAGAATGTTTACCTGCCCACTGTGCCAAGTGTTCAATGCTTACATCCTTTCAGACATTCTCTTTCTCTTCCTCTACCACCCCCTCCTATTTGGTTGCTTTGAAACAGGGTCTCTCCATGTAGCCCAGGCTGGCCTCAACCTCACAACCTTCCTGTTTCTGCCTTTCTCTTTGATCTTCAGAATCCTTCTGAGTTAGGCATGAGAGACAGGCCGCTCAGGAGACTGAGGCAGGAGAATCAGAAGCTTAAGGTCTGCCTGAGCACATGAAAAATTCAAGGCCAGCCTTGGCAACCTGCTAAGATAATGTCTCAAAAATAAAATAATAAAGCTAGGTGTGATGGTGCATCTCTTTAATCCCAGGTGTAAGAGGTAGACAGAGCTCTATGAGTTTGAGTTCAACCTGGTCTATATAGTGATTTCTAAGTCAGCCCTTTCTATAGTGATCCCTTGCCTTAGAAAGGGGAAGGGGAGGGATGACAGAGGAAGACATACGACACTGACCTCTGGCTGGATTTGCATATGCATTCTGCTACACACACACACACACTCTCTCTCTCTCTCTCTCTCTCTCTCTCTCTCTCTCTCTCTCTCTCCACACTCACACACTCATGTGCATGCACACATAAATACATACCCCCACACACAAACACATAGAAAAAATAAGAGTGAGAAGGAACTGAGGCTAGCCTGGCGGCAGGCCGCATATGGGAGGCTCCAGACCCAACAAGAAAATAAAAGCCTCCCCTAAGAGCACTGCCTTTGCTACCTTATGTTCACCCAGGAAGCAAAAAGCTAAAATTTCAGATCCAGATGCCTAGCTCCTGCCAGTGCCCAAGGACATGTCATGGATGAAGGAAGAAGCCTCCCTGACAGCTGAGCCTTGTCACTGTGACTGGCAGTTGAGGTAAGTCTTGGTCTTGAGGTCAGCCTCCAGCCACAACCTGAGTGATGTGGGGTTCAAGAGATCTGTGGGAACATTGTGGGGTAATATGCTCTTGGTATTGTGCCCTTACCGTGAAGAGACTGTGGAAGTTTTCAACCAGACTCTAGCGTCTAGAAACTACCAGCCAAAAAAGGGGACAGAATTGAGCTGGTCTTCCAAGCACAGAGAGGCTGTGAGCAACAGGGAGACAAGCACATTGTCAGAGAAAGGGACAAGCAGAGAAACAGAGAGACATACTGGAGTCTGGAAGATAGCAGAACCAGTGAGAGAGACAAAGACTGGGAAAGAAAGACAGATTGAGAATAAGAAAGCCAGCAAGATCATGAGCTGGAACAAATGGGGCCTAGAAACAAAGAGACAGAGAAATGGAGGCAACAAGAAGACAATAATGGAGGAAGCCAGGAAAGAGACATGGCAGAACCTATAGGACAAGGGTTTTGAAAAGGCAAAGTGGAGTCAGTGGGAGAAAGCCGGGCCTGAGGCTACACTGCTATGGTCAGTTCCGCCTTCCACTTCACTGGCCCTCCTCTTTGTCTTTGTCCCCTCTTTCCAGTCTTTCTTATTCAGGACACAGAAGAAAAACAATACCATCTGGGTCGCAATCAGAGCTTTGAGGGCCTGGAGGCCTGAGCCACCATAGACCTACCTTTCTTTCTATATGTCTCGTGAGGGTGACAGGATGAGTGGCCCAGACCTGTAGCTCATTTGGCAGGAAGGTTTGGCCCCAAGAACTCCATGGTGCCAGAGTTACTCCACAGTGGAGAGAGCATACTCCCTAGCCCTGTTTAATTTTCCTTTTCTCTTGTTGTGTTGGGATCCCTAGGATCTTGCTGATGACACAGGATACTTTTCTCTAGGCCAAGGGACACAGGGTGCCTTAGTTGTTGTGATGGAACAGCATGACGAAAACAAGTTGGGGATGGAAGGGGTTATTTGGCTTACACTTCCACATCACCATTCATCATCAAAGGAAGTCAGGGCAGGAACTCAAGCAGGGCAGGAAACTGGGGAGATAGGAATTGATGCAGAGGCCATGGAGGGGTGCTGCTTGGAGAAAAAAAGAAAAAAATAAGCGCCGCTTAGCCTGCTTTCTTTTTTTTTTTAAGATTTATTTATTTTATGTATATGAACACTGTTTTCATGCACAGCAGAAGAGGGACAGATTCTATTATAGATAGATGGTTGTGAGCCACAAGTGGTTGCTGGGAATTGAACTCAGGACCTTTAGAAGGGTAGCCAGTGCTCTTAACTGCTGAGCCATCTCTTCAGCTCTAGCCTGCATTTTTATAGAAGCCAGAACTATGAGGCCAGGGATGGCACCACCCACAATGGGCTTGCCCTGCCCCATCAATCTAATTATGCAAATGTCTCATAGGTTTGCCTGCAGCCAGACCTTATGGAGGCATTATCTAATTGATGTTCCCTCCTCTCAGATAACTATATCTTGTGTCCAGTTGACATAAAACTAGCCAACACACAGAGGAACGGGCTGATGGCACTGTAGGAACCCCTTAATATGTTTCAGGTGCAGCTACCTACCCTTCCTCCTGGACTGATTTGTATATGAGCTTCCCTCACCTCTGCTAGGTTCCTCTCACTGAGGTATAGATCATCCTGATGCGCTGCCTCAGTCCTGTCACCACTTAACCATTGGCCCCAAGTTCCAATTCTCCATTCCTGGCTCTTGGGGCCCAGGAAACCAGGATTCTGAGCAAGTATTCAGAACCATCATGATTGCCACTTGTTTAAGTCCAGGGAGAGGCCTCTAGTCTTCCAGGAGAACTCTTCCTACCATCCAAACCCTCTCTGGTTGCTCAATAACCCCTTTTCTGCCATCCACTGGAGGCCTCCATCAGGAGATACGCAGTGTGATAGGCTCTGTCTTAGCTGGCACTCCTCCCACATGTCCTGAGATATCTGATTTTTGTTCGTTTATTTTTAAGGCTCCTGCTATGTAGCCTAGACTGCCCTCTACCTTTGAAATACTGGGTTTTTAGGTGTGTGCTGCCATATATGGCCCCATTCGTTCTCCAGGACCCTTCAAGGCGTAGAGAAATGCCCCCTCAGCCCCTATTTGGTAGTGTGTCCAGTACACAATGCTCAGATAGGACCCCAAAGCTTCTGTTTACTTGGGAGTTGAACTTTCTAGGGCTAAGCTGAAGGAAGGGCGTGTGTGTGTGTGTGTGTGTGTGTGTGTGTGTGTGTGTGCGCACGTGTGTGTATTCCATCTTAGCAGTAGTATGCCCCAGAGCACCAGGCATTTACCAAGTGGAAGCAGTGGAGAAGGTGACAGGCACTGCTCTCAGAGGGCCTGGGGACTACATTTGACCTGGTTAGCTGAAACAGCTGCTTTAGATTCAAAAAGAAAGAGAGAAAGAAAAACGAAAATGAAAAAGAAAGGAGGAAAGAAAAGAAAAGATCTCTGTATAGAGGTTGTGGGATGTTCTGCATGGTCCAAAGCCCATTTTCTCATTACCTGGGAGGGCAGGCAGACCAGAATGTCCTTTATAGCATGGGAAAAGGGACATGTGCCTCTCTTCCACCGTAGCCCCTCTGTCGAGAAGAGGTTGGCATAGTCACTCTCTCAGGAGGTTAGATCACTCAGTAGTTACATGGAGAGGATACAAAACCCCATGAAAGTGAAGGATCCTGGGAGTGACCATCCTTAGCCTCCTTCTAGAAACTGATGCCTTCTCCCTTCCTTCTGCCTCCTGCCACAGTTAGGTCCTTAGGTGACATCCTTTCCCCCATTTGAGCTGTGACCCAGTCACCAAGGGATGCACCCCCATGCAGTGTGGTCACCCAGCCTAAGGTGAAGCAGTGTCCCCAGACTTTTCTGCTCATTTTATACCCTAGAGACTGGCTGAGTTCTCACCATTAATAATGGCTCAGGCAGATCTCCCACAGCAGAGTGAGGAGTCCCTGAGGCCCCAAGTGACAAAAACACCAAGCAATCTCTCCCTAAATAAGTGTTCCTAACGGTGGTGAGAAGTCTCCCAATTCCATAGCCAAGTTCTCTTAAAACCGTCTCTTTGTAGTACAAGTGCCCACAGGGCTGCCCATGTAGCACCTGCCAGAGATAGCCACCGTCTTTCACATAATCACTAGAGAATGAAAAGAAAAAGAAGAAGAAGAAGAAGAAGAAGAAGAAGAAGAAGAAGAAGAAGAAGAAGAAGAAGAAGAAGAAGAAGAGGAAGAAACATTTGAGTAGTAACCCCTGGGTTAAAATTAAAATGTTCCATTTTCTAACTGTGTAATATTGAGTATATCCTTTAACTTCTCTGTACCTCCACTTTTTCATCTAACAAAATGATGGTAATTACTAGTGTCTCCTGCACTGTGGATCTTGTGATCCCCAGGTTGGGCAGGAATGTATATAATTCACTTGTGTATTCAAAGATTTGTGAGGCTGGGAATGTAGCTCAGTTTTTAGAGCGATTGTCTTGCATGAGAAAGGCCCTGGGCTTGATCTCTGGTTTCACATATACCAGGTCTGGTGCACACTTGTAATCCCAGAACTCTGGAGATGAAGGCAGGAAAGTTGAGGGTTCAGTGTCATCACCAGTTACATAGTGTTGAGTTGGGCTACATGAGACCATGTCTAGAGAAGGAAGGAAGGAAAGAAAGAAAGAAAGAAAGAAAGAAAGAAAGAAAGAAAGAAAGAAAGAAAGAAAGAAAGAAGAATCCAGGTGATGGTGGTGTACAACTTTAACCCCAGCACTCAGGAGGCAGGGACATCTCTGTGAGTTCAAGGCCAGCCTGCTCTACAGAGTGAGTTTCAGGAAAGCCAGGATTACCTTGTCTCAAAAAAAAAAAAAAAACAAAAAACAAAAAACAAAACAAAAAACATAAAGAAAAAGAAGAGGAGGAGGGGAGGAGAAAGAAATGCCTTGTTAAGCACCTGCTCTGCAGCAGACACTACTCTAAGGCCTTGAGGTACCTGAGGCAATGAAGAAAAGTGATAAAGCCCTGTCTTTGAGGAGTGTTCTTTTCAGAGAAAGCAGATGCTCAATAAATCCCTAACAGCAGCAAGTGGTAATAAGTCCCATTAAGGCAAGGCAGGGTGAGGAGACAGAAGGTACTGGCATTGGGGCCTTACACTGTTCTGTCTTCCTGCACAGCAAGGAGCTGACCACTGCCTTCTCCAGTGTCCATTTGGCTCCTTGTTTGTGAGTGACTGAGCCAGGCAGACAGAACAAGACTGATCTGGAAACCCAGTAGCCCGGCCTATTTCTGTCCCAGGGCTCTGGAGCTGATCCAGCCCTGATCCCAGCCTCCACTGCTTTCTCAGGTCCAATTTACAAGTTGGCCTTGTCTCCCTTTTCCTCTGGCCAGTCTTCCCTGCTGCCTCCCAGCAGCCAGCTTTAGTACTCCTTCGAGCCTGGGCCCCTCCCTGTAGATCTTCCCCACTGGCAAACCCTCTCTTCCTCTGAGTCTACTTTAAGGCTGCCACCCTCCTCCACCCACGGTGAGAAGGGAGCAGGTCAGAGCAGCTGGGGCTTCACTGATCTGGTACTAATGCCATCTCCTACGACTTGACAAGAGAGCAGGCTATTCAGAGACCCAGAGCTCAGCCCCTCCTCCTCCAACCTCAATGCCAGAGTACCAAAGATACTGTGGCCTGCGAGGAATGGGGTGAGTCAAGGAAAGGAGCACCCCCAGGGTGTTCTCAGTCTTGGGGGAAGGGACCACAGCAAGGAAGTTCCTGTGTAAGGCTCTGCACCCCTCAGAATGTCTCCACAGCAGACATTTCTTGAAGCTTGAGGCAATTCTAAATGTCCTTTCAAATGCATCTGCAGTTGTGTTCTGATGATTTTTCAGTTTGATGAGACAGCCATGTACAAACAATGACATTTTTGTGATGTTGTTTTCAATGCTGAGAACAGAACTTAGGGCCTCAAGTATAGCAGGCAAGCACTCTATGGCTAAGCTGTAACCCCAGCCCCAAAGACACAATCTAATATCCTTGAGAACATGTATACTAATGGTAGCTAACAGTTATTCCATGCTTACTATATGCCAGACCCTGTTCTTTGCATATCACACACATTAACAAAATTGTTCCTCGCAACAAACCTTGGAGGCAGGGCCGATTATTAACCCCATTTACTTCTGAGGAAATTAGGGGAGAGAGAGGTTTAATATCCAACCCAAGGTCAGGAATCTAGCAAACGACAGAGCTGGAAAATTAGCACAGACAGCCTTGACTTCTGGAATCCATGTGCTTAATGGTACTACTAGACAGCTATAACATTCTTAAATTATAAAATATATTTCTGCACAAAAGACTCTGTATAATGTCTGTGCCCAGTTTAAAAGACAGTGAGGCAATGAACATCTGTGATTTTAGCTCCTAGCTTAGGAAATAGAGCATCACATTCATGTGCTTTCTCTTTCTGCTTCATGAGACATCAGGCGTATGTCCCCATATCACTCCAAACTCTTGGAGGATGTGGCTCATTACTGTCTAATAATGAGCTCTCCTCCTTCTAGGCCTCCTAGACCTATGAGACTTTGTCTGCCAGGGGCTCCTGGTGAGGTGCTGGTATGTACTTCTCTGCCCCTGCCAGGATAGACCCTGGAGCACAAGAAGGAAGACTAGGATTGGTGAATGGGCTGGAGGCCCTGTCCACTACCTGCCTCTCCTGGCGTCAGGTGCTGTCTCAGCCAGGCATGAATGCCTTTTCTCCTGTTGGTGCCCATTGGCTGGTGATTCTGGCAGATGGGTGAGAACAGGAAGGAGGCATGATCAGGAGAGGAAAGAAGATGGTAAAACCTCACTGGGCCTGGGCCCTGCAGTGGGGGCCTGCAAGGCACTGAGCCAGCACAAGCCAACTGACCCTGCCCACTCCAACTCAGCTGTACAGTCCAGAGCAAGGGTCTGTTCTGGGAACTAGGCACCTCATTCCAACGGGCTGGTGGGGGGGCATTCATGCATCTGATCCTCCAACACATTTTTCTGTATGCTGAATCCACATCTAATGCAGAGCAGTGTGCTAGGAAGCTGTAGCAGAAAAAAAAATACACCCTCTTGCTCATGGAGGCTTTAATCTAGGCAGAGTGAGTCTGCTATGATTACCACTGGAGTTATGATTTCATGAAAGACTTCGGTGAGTACCTGGAAGGGAGGTCCAGGCTGCTAAGAGGACAAAGGACAAAACTGTCACTCAGCCTGAAAAATCAGATCTAGCTTAGGAGTGAATTAAGAACGTAGTCTGCCTCTTTCTCTGAAAGGAATGGGACTTAAGAAAGGAAGAGCAAGTCTAGCTTCTTTCTACTTCAAGTCGTTTTCATCTTATTCCATTTCATTCTATTTGAGACAAAGTCTTATTATATAGTCCAGTCTGGCTTCATACTCATAACCTTTCTGCCTCAGCCTCCTGAGTACTGTGATCACAGGTATGCATTGCCACAGGCTTGTCACACTAGTTATGATTGTTTTCTTTTCTTTTTCTTTCTTTTCTTTTATTTTTCTTGAGACAGGGTTTCTCTTGTAGTCCTGGTTGTACTGAAACTCACTCTGTAGACTAGGCTGGCCTCAAACTCCACCTACCTCTGCCTCCTGAGCACTGGGCTTAAATTCTTGCACCAACACCACCCAGATTTTTGTAAAGTTATTATTGTTTTCCCTGTTGTTGTTTAGACGGGGTCTGGTGTAGCCCCAGCTGACCTCAGTATTTAACTAGAATGACCTTAAACTCCTGACCTTCCTTTCTCTACCTCCGGAGTGCTTAGATCTGGATTATATGTCACAGCACCCATTTTATGTAGTATTAGAGGTTAAAACCAGGACTTTGTGCAAAGAATCTATCACCTGAGCCATATCACAAGCCCCCGAGTTATTATATAAAAGAGCCAAAAATCTGTTATGTTCTGTCCTTCAGTACTGCCCCAGTACAGCCTTTCTTTCCTCTTCCTTACACAATGAGTGCTTGGAAGAAGGCTTACCACTCCCCTGATCCACTCCTCCACCCCCACCCCCACCCCCATTTATTCACTGAGTCCTACATCTAGTGGCAAAAACAGAACGAGCCTACTAATCAGCCAACAAGGTCCCCAACCTGCGTCTATTATCTGTTACCTGGGTAACTGGGCTGCTCGTACTCAAGCTCTCCCATCAGCTTAGCCCAAGTGGCCTTGAGTCTCACAATCAATTTCTGGCCTGCTTAGAGGACACTCGTCTCTCCACCCTGTACTCATTTAAGGGACCAGACCTCCAGGAAAGGCAACTGTTTCAAGAAACACTGGGGAAAGAGACTGAAAGCCACTGTCCTGGCTTCAGAGCTCCAAGAGGCAGAATGAGGCCTCTGTCTCTTGTCCATTCCGCCATCTTTCATGGAAAGTGCTGAGCACTGTGCTTGGCACATAGGCACAATGCATTGCAGGCTCTTGGGCCAAGTAACCATGATCTGCATGGTTTGATGGCCTGGTTGGATGGCCTTGGACATTTCCCCTGAGCATCCTAGTCCTTAAGTATCATCTGTAAACTGGGAGAGATGGTGCTTGTGCCTGTACCCTAAGGTGTTGCGCATGCTAAGCAGTTTGTTTACAAAGTGCTTCAAACTGAATTAGGCATTAGATGTGAAGATTGACTCCTTGTAGCTTTTCTGTCTCCAGGAGCCTGGAATTAGGGGCAAGTGTTGCTTGGAACCCTGCCTTGGCCATCTCCAGGCAAGCTTATTGCCCCTAGGGGTGGAACATGAGCAGATCTGGTTTCTTTGCCTTGTCAGATTCATTGAGCTTGCAGCTGCTACAGATGGGAAACACTCAGCCACCATCCAGATCAGCTTTATAAAGCCCCCACCCAGCCTGGTGGATGGGAAGCTGCAGCCAAAGGGGCAGGCAGGGCTGGGCCAGCAGCACTCCTGGCGAGATCAAACTCAATCTTGTGAGGCTCTGGTTGGTAGAGACGTACTCAGACAAAGGGGCTAGAGATGGCATGCAGTTATGTGCAGGGAGTCCTGTACTCCCTGCTCTGTGGGGGAAGGGAGGCTTTCTATGCATTCTTCCCTGGCTGGGACACCCCCCCCCCCACCTCAGATACTCCTCCTGGGATTCCTTTGCACCAATTTTTGTTTCTCTGAGAGGCTGGTTCACAGGCTAGGAGGAGTCAGAGCCATTGGCTAAGAATGGAAGCCTGGCTTCCAGTTACATGTTAGCACTATTGCATGGGAAGGCATGAAATGGCTCGAGACTCGGCTCCATCT
The DNA here is from genome assembly GCF_030254825.1 of Meriones unguiculatus. Lineage (NCBI taxonomy): Eukaryota > Metazoa > Chordata > Mammalia > Rodentia > Muridae > Meriones > Meriones unguiculatus. The sequence goes on from NC_083369.1 coordinate 24,238,323, forward strand.
TAGCCTCTTCTTTTATTGATTTGGCCTGGGTCCAGGGTGTGGAAATCTTGATGTTTTCCCATGAGTCCTGTAAGAGTACTGCCAGGGAAACTGAGCACATTGGTAGACAAAACAGGGGAAGGAGGTGATTTGGAAATGCTAGGTAGACCTATGATTCCTGGGCCCAATAGGTGCCTGGGCTATTGAGGACCTGAAACAAGTAAGACAACCACTCCCAAGCACTTGGACATGCTCACCAGCAAGGATGGGAAGGGAGGCCAATGCCAGTGTACTTTGCCCAGTCTGCTTCAGAGAAGGGGACCCTTAAACTTGACTCATCAGTGTAGTCAATATTTGGGGTGAGCACTCATTACTTCCAGGAGCTGGGACAGTTCCAGGTGTTGTGGGTGCAGCAGTAACATGAAGGAAGCCCATATCATCCTAAACTTCCATCCCAGGGAGGATGTACTGTGAAAGCCCGTGGGAAAGTGTGAAGCAGGGCAGCTGAGGAAAGGTGTTCCACGTATACAGAGCTTCATGAGAAAATGGGTGGGAAAGCAGAAGCCTCATTTTAACATCAATGTTTGATGTGGCTGAAGCCTTGGCATCAAAAGTGAAAGTGGTAAAAGATGAGAAGAGGTGTGGGTGTGGTACAAGTCAGCCAATTCAGGAAGTAGAATTTGTCCTGGGGATGTCAGGGAGCCACAGCAAAGCAGGAGCATGATATGCATTTAGAATGATGACTCTGGGCTGTGTCACTGGCCCATCATAGGTGATTTTCTCTTCACTCTTCCTCAGTCAAGACCCCACATGAGGCAAAGGTTGGACATAAAAAACAAGGAGTAGGATGAATCTGTTGAGCATTTTTTGCCTGGTTTTGTTTTACATACTATTTCTATTAACTGCATTAGAGGCATTATATAATGCTGGGGGAGTTAACTATATTGTTCCAGCAACAGCTTTTCTCCTTAGCACCTTATGCACACAGAATATTATTAAGTTATTTCTTATTGTATATTTTCAAAGTAGGCAGCAAGAGTTATGTTACTTTGCCAGAGCAGAAGTTGAGGCTGTGGCAACGAATGATTAAGCCTTCTTATGGGGACTTCTTGTTCTCAGATAATTCATTCTTTTTGAAAGGAGGATTAGTGTTCGCCTAGATAATCTACCGTGTAAATCAAGGCAGATGCTGACTCATTAGAGAAAGAAAACTTTTTTTTTTTTTGCAATGTGTTTTAATATACTTTAATACCATTGCTTTTGGTGATTGTTGTAACTCAAATGACATGCTTTTCAGTTGAATTCTTGTAGAACATGGCTCTATCTTCACATTTTATTCATTTTTATTTTTGTCCTCAGAACATCACTGTGTTTTATATATCTTTATGATAAATGTTAATTGTTCTTTGAGGATTTCACACATGAGGACACTGTATTTGCATCATTTTTACCCCCTCTTCCTTCAACTCCTTCAGGGTTCCCTAAACACATCCTCCTCTCAAATAATGACCTCTTCTACACTTACTGAATCCAGTTAGTATTGTCCTTATTTTCATGTTTAGGGCTGACCACTTAGGACTGAAGTCTTGTCCTTAGAAACAAACAATATTAATATGTCCTTATTTGCATATGTTTAGGGCTGACCACTTAGGACTGGATTCTTTTCCTGTAAATAAAACAAAGCAAGCAAGCAAACAAACAAACAAAACAAAACAAAAAAAAAAAACAAAAACAAAACTGTTTTTCCCTCCCTCAGCAGCCACTTACTACCAGTAGCTCTTCTTCTAGGGGTGGGACTTTGTGAAATTTTCTTCTATCCATATGTGTCAATTGGTGTAGTCTTTGTAAATGTTGTTCAGGCGACCATATTGTAGAGAATTCATAGAAGCTACATCTCTGTCCTATCCAGAAGACATTATTATCATGCAGCAGTCATCCTGGTTCTCAGGCACTTCCAATCATTCTGCCCATCTCTTCTGCAGTGTTCCCCCAAGTGCTGGACGTAAGGACTGTATTATAGATGTCACATTTGGGGCTGGGCACTCCACAGTCACTTATTCTCTGCCTTTTGACCAGTTGTGGATCTCTCCACTAATTTCCATCTGCTGGGACAAGAATCTTCTTGGATGAGATGTAAGGGCTGCATTGATCTATTGGTAAAAGGATGAGTATTTAGAAGCCACTTGGAAATGATTGTGTTGTAGTAATAGGGCTGTAATAGGTTCTCATTTAGGACCTAAGACGTCTCTAGCCATGGATTCTTGTCTAAATTATAGTAGGTAACTCCAGGCATCAGTTGCTTACAATTGAGGAGGCTTTAGATCCAATCAGACAGCAGCTGGTTGTCGCAAGATATAAGCACCATTGTTGCACCATTGAGGATATCTTAATAGTTCTGTTGTGGTGGTGCTTCTCAGGGTTTATATCTGGGTCAGACTGTTGACAACTTTTCTCTCTTGGAAGCTTGCATATCACCTTCCTACACTATGAGAGCTATCCCTCAGAGATGAGGCTTCTGGATTAGTACCAGCTTGATTTTTCCAGGTCTTGTGATTGAAAATCTATGGTATCTTCAGCAATAGGGGCTTACTTTTACATTCTAGAAGGCAATTAAGAGCAATGGCCATAGCTTATACTATTGGGGTGTCACTTAGACCCCTGACCAACAACTCAAAGGGAAGTATCCTCAGACTAGCATTGAGATTTTTGTCAGTCTATGACTCCTGAGAAAAGTATTATCCTACTGTTAATAACTGGGTTAATGTATGTGTGTGTGTCCGTGTGCATGTGTGCGTTTTAAGCAAGCTTATAAAATAATGGGTTTCCTTATGGCTTTCCCAAACATACTAACTTATCCTTCTTTCCTCTCTCTTCCTCTGTATTATCCTTTGTATTACCACCCCCCAAGTTAAGCACTCTCATTTTACTTTTCCCACTTCATGTTACATATGTCTTGCTATCTCCTTTTATAAAGCTCCTTCTTCCCTAATGCATAGTCTTTTTTTACTTTCCTAGCTTCTATGATCACTCTAGGATACTCTAAAAATATAAAGATTAGATCTAGGACCCACAAATAAGAGACTATGTCTTTCTGCTTCTGAGTTACGCCACACAGTCTAATATTTTCCAATTCTAGCCATTTACTTGCAAATTTAATGATTTCTTTTTTTATAGTTGAATTCTGCTGTGTAAACTTGCCACATTTTCACTATCTAGTTATCAGTGTAGGAACATCCAGGCTGCTTCCATTTCCCAACTATTATGATTAGAGCATTAGTGAGCATGGCTGAGTAAGTATCCATGGAGTAGGATGTTGAGTCCTTTCAGTATATGCCAAAGAGTGGCATAACAAGGTTACATGGCAGCTCTCTTTTCAGCTTTTTATGGATTCTCCACACTGATTTCTGCAGTGGCTGCATCAGTTCACAATCTCACCAGCAGCAGATAAGGGTGCCACTTTGCCCATATCCACTTCAACATTGTTATCAATTATTCCCATGATTTTAGCCATTCTGATTGGGGTAAGATAGAATCTCAAAGTTGTTTTAATTTGCATTCCCTAATTGCTAAGGATGTTGAACACTTTTTGAGATATTTCTTAGCTACTTTTATTGCTTTTCTTAGAACTTTCTTTGCAGATCCACAGCCCATTTAAAAATTGGGTCATTGTTTTCTTGACTCTGTTTTTGATTTCTTTATATAATCTAGATACTAATCTTCTCTCAGGTGTATAACTAGCAAAGATTCCCTCCCACCATTTAAGCTTCTTCACTAAATTGTTTTCTTTGCTGTTCAGAGCCTTTTAGTTTTATGAGGTTTCACTTGTCAATTGTTGGTATTAATTCCTGGACAAATGGAGTTTATTTGGAAAGTCTTTTCCTACACTTTCAGATTTAAAATTGAGGTCTTTTGTCCTTTTGGAGCTAATTTTTTTGTGCAAGGTGATAGATTGAGTCTCGTCTCATTCTTAGATATGTGGAGAACCAGTTTTCCCAGTACCAACTGTTGAAGATACTGTGCTTCCTCTAATGTATATTTTTTGAAAATTCATCAAATATGCTTTAATTATATAAACTTAGCTTTAGGTTTTCATTTTTTCATATTTTTTAGGAGTGAAGTAGTCCATTTTGCAACATGTCACTTTGAGGAATATACTGATCATTTCTAAAGTTTTATAGTAGAATATTTAGGATATTTCAAAATATACATTTTGTAAGTAGAAACAATTTGACTTCCTTTTCAGTCTGTATTCCTTTAAGTTCCTTCTCTTGTCTTATTGTCTTAGCTAGAACTTGAAACACTATGTTGAAAAGGAGTAGGTATAGTGGACAGCCTCATCACATTTCTGATTTTATTGGGGTTGCTTTGAATTGTTCTCTGTTTAGGAAGGTGTTGCTTGTGGGCTTTTTTATATACGGCCTTTTATTATGTTGAGGTGTGTTCCCTTCAATTCTGTCAAGGACTTTTATCATGAAGGCATGTTGAATTCTGATAAAGGCCTTTTCTGTATCTATTGTGATTTTTGTCTTTAAGCTTACTTATGTGATTTATTTGTTATTGGTTTCTATATGTTGAGCCAACCCCGCATCTGTAGGATAAAGCCAACATGGTCATGGTGAATGATCTTTATGATATATGACTGTATTCAGCTTGCACATACTTTATTAGTGATTTTTGCTTATGTATTCACCAAGGATATTGGCTTAGAGTTCCTGTTGGCTGTTGTGTCTTTACCTTGCATTGGTATTAGAATAATACTGGCTTTGTAGAGGAGGAGTTTGGAAGTGTTCCTTTCATTTCATTATTTTTTAATAATTTGAGAAGTATTGATTGTAGGTTTTCTTTGAAAGTCTGGTAGAATTCTGCTGTGAATGCATCCAGACCTGGACTTTTTTAGTTAGAATACTTTCTATTGCTACTTTAGTCTCCTTATTTGTTATTCATCTGTTTAAGCTTTTTATATCTTCTGGTTTCGACTCAGAAATATCTAGAAATTAGACCACTTCTGTAAGGTTTTCCTGTTTAATGGAGTATAAATAGTTTTTTTCTAAATATTGTTTTTACAATTTTTTGGATGTTGTTGTCTGTTACTCTGTTTACCTCTAACTAAATCTCTAGTCTTACTAACTTAGATTTCTTCTTTCCTTTGGTAAATTCAGCTAAGGGTCTGTCAATCTTTTTATACATGACTTTAGAGGCATTGATTATTTGTATTATTTTTCTTATTTGATTGCTTGTTTCCATTTCAACAATTTCTACCTGGGTTTTAGTATTTGCTCCCATCTACAGGATGCTAGTTTGAGTTATCCTTTTTTTTCCAAATTTTTGAGGCGTATCATTAAGCTATTTATTTGTGCTTTCTGATTTTTTAGAATGTAGCAACTTAGAGCTACAAACTTCCCTCTTGGGGATGTTTTAATGCATCCCAAAGGCTTTGAGTTGTTGTAATTTCATTTATTTCCATGATTTCTTCATTGACCATCCAATAGTGTGTTCTTTAATCTTAATGAGTGTGTGTAATTTATGAATGTTCTTCTGCTCTTGATATGGAACTTTATTGCTTTATGGTCAATGAAATTTTCAATTTTTTCTATCTTTTTATATTTGTTTTATAGCCCAATACTTTAGATAACTTTTCATGGACTGCTGAGTAGAAAAGGTCTTCTTAGCTGTGTGAATAGACTATTCAATAGATATTTTTTTAGGTCTCTTTGATTGATTAGTGAGATCAATTAATTTCAATGGTCTTGGTTTATTTTTTACCTGGATGACCAGTCCATTGGAGAAAGTTGGGTACTGAAATCCCCTATTCTTACTAAATTGAGATCAATCTGTGTCATGAAATTAGGTGTGCTAGAGTTTGGTTTAAGACTGTAATGTATTCCTGGATAATTGTTCCTGTGATCAAAATGAAGTGTCCTTCTTTGTCTCTTCTGATTGATTTTGGTTTGAAATCTACTTTGTTAGATACTAAGAAAACAACATCTGCTTATCTCCTGGTCTCATTTGCCTCAAATATTTTTCTCACAGATACAGGATTGGGTCAACATACAGAAACCAATAATGTAATAGATCATATAAGTAAACTTAAAGATAAAAATGACACGATCATTTTAATAGACACAGAAAAAGCCTCTGACAAAATTCAGCATGGTTTCATGATAAAAGTCCTTGGCAGAAAGGGATTAATGTTACACTCTAACATAGTACCTGTTCCTGAAGGTAAGTCGTGTCTCTTATAAACAGCAAAAAGTTGGATCTTTTTTCTTAATTTGTTCAATTAACCTGTGTCTTTTGATTGGGGAGTTCAAGCCATTAATATTTAAAGTTACTTTTGAAAAGCATGTGTTGATTACTGTCATTTTGTTGCTTTTTTGTTGTTTGTCTTCTTATTTCTATTTTGGTTTGGGTTATTATAGCTTCATTGTTCTTTTTTTTTTTCTGTGGTCTCTTGGGTGTGCTTATTATTAATCTCATCAGTCCAAAACATTACTTCCAGCATTCTTTATAGGTATGATCTTGTAGATGAATTGTTTTAGCATGTTTGAATCACGGAAAGTTTTTCTTTCTACTTTAACTATGGCAGATGCTTTCACTGGGTAGTGGTCTGGATTGGCATCTGTGGTCTTTTAAAACTTGGAGCAAGTTCTTTTGGCTTCTAAAGTTTCCATTGAGAAGTCAGCTGTTATTCTGGTGCCCTCATATGTGATTTGTGGTTTTTCTCTTGCAACTTTCAATACCCTTCCTTTGTTCTGTATATTTAGTGTTTTAGCTATAAAAGGACATGGCGAGTTTCTTTTCTGTTCCTGTCTATTTGGTGGTCTATGTACTTCTTGTATCATTATGTGTAAGTCTTTCTTCAGTTTAGGAAAGTTTTCTTCTATGATCCTGTTGAATATCTGGTCTATGCCCTTGACCTGGGGTTCTTTTTTTATGCCTTTAATTGGATTTGTTCATTCATGGTGTTCCAAAGTTTGTGCATGTTCCTTTCATTTATAAATATATCATTTTCTTTCATTGACTAGCCCAGTTCCTTTACTTTATCTTCAAGTCCTGACATTCTGTCTTCTATTTAATCCATTTGCTGGTATGGCTTTACCCCATGTTTCTATTAGGGCCCTTACATTTTTCAATGTCAGTTTCATTTCAGTTTGAAATTTCTTCAATATTTTTATCTCTTTATTGAATTCAGTTTTCAAACCCTGTGCTGTCTTAATAATTTCATTCAGTCAATTGTGTTTTCTTGGACTTCAATAGGAAGTTTATTTCTGTCCTCTTTAAGTGTATTCAGGTGTTTGCTTCTGTCATTTTAAAATTCCTTGAATTCTTCAATCATGTTAGTAATTGTTTTAAATTCTGTGTCTTGAGGTTCATCTAGATAATTCCCACTGGAACACATTTCTATAGGACTGGTAGTCTTTGTCTGGGACATATTGTTTTGGTCTTTCATATTGTTTGTGATGGAAATCTGGGCATGTGGATTTATTTAGGTGGTTGTGTGTGTGGTATGAGATTCTCGCCTGCCTATGTTGAGTTGATGTTTGGGTCTGTTTTTGCTACAGCTCTAACTTGGTTGATTTCAAGTCAGGTATGAGTAGTGAGCAGGTCAGTGTTGATTAATTATTGGAAAGACTGATTATATATTATTCATATGTATATATGAATATATATGATTATAATACAGTGGTAAGTGTGTGACAAAGCAGTTTTAGAGATGATGTGAGATTGTTTGAATGGACTTAGGCATGGAAAGGCAGCTTGAGGAAAGAGATCAGGTAAACTTTCTGAAAAAGGATGCAAATACTCTTCCTGACTGGGTCTGGGCACAGGTGTGTGTGTGTTGGGGGGGGGGATCCTAGGTCAGAATTAGCAAGAGGTTCACTGATGAGGACCCTGGCTGGACCTGGACCCGAGAGGGTGGTTTTTAAATCGTTAAGGTCTCCATTGAAATATTCAGCACTCAAAATCTTTACACCCAGGGGTTAAAAGTGTATGGCAGTGCCTGCTGAGTGTACTCTTCTTAGCATAGTGCAGATCTTTGTTCATTTAATCATCAAAGCAGCCTCTTTGGTGGACACAATGGTTATCTCCATCTCACAGATGGGAAGCCTGAAAGCTTATCGAAGTCAATCTGTTTCCCCAGGTTACATAATTCTGTCACATAAGAGACAGAGCTGGGATTGGATCCCAATGCATTCACAGTTATGCACTATTCTGTATGGATTTATAAAACATCTAGTAACTTCAAGAACTCACAGTCTGCAAGGAGTCATCATCAAATCCATAAATTTCAGTGCTTCCAGAAAGGCAAGGGATATCTAACTGCATCTGAGCTTAAAGAACATGGCACCTGGCAATAAGGCCTGGTCCAAAAGAGACACACATGCCTCACACCCATACTGTGTTGCTATGGCAAAAAAAAAATACCTAAGAGATAAAAACAAACAAAAACAAAACAAAAAACTAAGGGACTTTTATATTGTTCACTGTTTCAGAGGGTTACTGTCCATCAGAGCTGGGAAACCATGGAAGAATGTCAGCCATTGACAGTAGGAACATAGTCACAGAGGTGACTGCTTACAAGAATGCAGATCAGGAAGGTAGTAGGTGCTGGCCTATGTCTTTGAATATCCTTCTACCAACGGCCTACTTATATCAGCCAGGTTTCACCTCCTACATGTTCTACAGCCCCCAAAGCAGTACCACCAGCCAGATATAAGCACTCAAAGGAGAATCCTGTTAGAGACAGTTCTGATTCAAACTATTACACTCTGGATAAGCTTTTCCTAAACTTATCTGAAATAGTTTGGAAAAAACGCAAGAGATTCCTTCCCTTCTATACCCCCTACTTCCTGCCTCAAGACTGTGCCTTACTATGTATCACAGCAAGTTAGCTTCAAACGCACAATTCTCCTGCCTCTGCTTGTACAGTGCTGAGAGTGTGGGTGTGCACCACCACACTCAGCTAAAAGATTTATATTTATATACCTATGGCAGCTTGTAGTACAAAACAGAATTTAAGAGAGAATTGGAAACTGAATAGATAAATGAACAAGGGAAAATGGTGCATTTAAACCAAGCTCTCTCCATAACTCATAGGACGCAGTAGAGGAAAGTGGCTAAGCATGGGCTCACTCACATGTATCAGAAAGCTAGGCCTCAAAAACCTGTCCTCTCGTGACCTGCTAGCTAGGTGACTATCTATGTGCATAGGCTCTCCCTCCTTCCAGAGCTGTTTGAAGTGAGAGCTGAAATGCTTCCTGTACTTCTAGATCTAGAGTGAGTTACTTTTTTTTTTTTTTTACAGTGAGTTACTTTAAAACTGTACCTCCAGTTGGCTTTCCAGACTCTTCTCTGAAAAGCTAATGAGCATTATAAACAGCTCTCCTGGAATAATGCATTGTGACACTCACTTTTCCGCCTAACATCTGTTTAGGGAATCTGTAAGACTGAATGCTACATTTAAAAGTTTGGCTCTATGTGCCCTCACAGGAAAGATGGGGGGCATCTGGGGAGCATTTGTCTGCCCACTGCTTACCCCTTTCTCCAAGACTGCTTGGTTGAGAGTAGGCATTTTGGGAAGGAGAGCTGAGGAGAAAGGAAGAGGTCCCTCTGCACAGTGCTCTACAACTATGGTCATCTTGAGCCAAGCTGGCTTCTCTGCTCTCTTTTCCTCCCTGTAAAGACTGGAGACCTGGTGTATGAGGTTGGAGACACTCCAGAATATATGCTATCTTGAATGATGGGGAGAATAAGGAGTAAAAAAATAGTAAGGAATGAATGCCAGCTATTGGTCAGCCACTGGGGCAGGCACAGAGGAAATCTCTATGGCAATCAACATGTATGTAAGACTACATTCTACCAAGAGATCATAGCAGCCCTGGCAGATGAGAAAACAGGCTGAGACAGGGAAAGTGGTCAGAGACCAACATCCATGCATGGCAAAGTCAGTGTCACTCTAATAGCTTTATTCTTTCATCCCAACAAAGTTGTATCTGGGTGGAGAAGTGGCTTCTAGGCCAGATGAACTCAGCATTTTCTTGTTGGTAGGCATGGCACCAAGCCTGAGTGCTCACCACCATCTTGTTCAGGTCTCAAACAAGCTGCTGTGGGAATGACAGCCACCTGTCCTGAGTGGGTGGTGAAGCCTCAGCTGAATTTATGAAGAGCAAAAGATGACTCCAGCTGCACAGAAAAGTCAATAACCCTGATTATGTGTTTATTTTTTCCCTTCCCTGCTTCCTGTGCCCTTCCTCCTACCTCTTTCTCTATTCTTTTTTCCAGTTCCCTGCGTATGCTTTAACCTTTTATCTTTTCTCAGGCCTGCCGGCTGCTGGCTAACCTCACCCTTCTCTGCTCTGGCCCCAGCCCCATCCCAGCCAATCTGAATGACCTGGGAGCCTCTCGTCTTACCTTATAATAACAGGGATGGTTCAAGTGTCCCACAAAGACAGAGGTATGCAACTTACATCACTCTTGAAGAAACATAAAGCTGGAGAGAGCTTTGGAACCAGCTATTCCTACCCGGGTCTTCTTTTTATACAAAAACAAAACAAAACAAACAAACAAACAAAAAACTGAGGCTCATAGAAGGGACACATTGTAGTCAACTGCCAGAACAAAGCCAAACCATCTAGATGTGTCTAGATAATTCCTAGAGAAGGAAATGGAGGGGCAATACTAGGGAGGTTTATCACTCCAAGCCACACAGTCCAAGGAAGGCCTGGAAGGAGTCATGTTTGGTATGGAAGTTCTTCCTGGCAACAGGCTTATGGGCAAATGGAAATGAATGGACTAAAGTGGGTAGGATATCTCTACCAAGATAGATAGATAGATAGATAGATAGATAGATAGATAGATAGATAGATAAAATCACTGTGTGGGCACAGAACACATAGGCGGGGGGACAGGCAGGGTAATTCCTAAGGAACCTGTCTGGATCTTTGTCCTTTGAGTAATATGTATGCCTGGTGAATGGGATGCCATCATTGGGCAGGAGACTGAGGATCGAGGTGGGAAGAGAAGGGGCCTTTGCTTGGCACTAGAAAAGGTCTCCACTAATACAACATCACTCATCAGTACTGGCTTCTACTACACTAAATTACAAAGAAGATAAATGGTGCTGAGAGAAAACACATTGAGAAGTGTCAGGCCCATCCTTACCACAATATGACCCTGAGTAGGGCAGGGGCAGAGACAGCCATTGTGAAGCAGTTTTTCCCCCTCTGATTTTGTCCTCATAGTTTTGCTTGGCTTGGATAATTTGCTGAGATAGATAGACAGACAGACAGATAGATAGATGGATAGATAGATAGATAGTATCTCTGTGAAGTTGTATATATAGTCCAGGCTATCCTTGAACTACCTGTGTATCTGAGAGTAGCCTCAAACATTCCGTCCTCATACCTAGTCCTTCAAAAATGTGTGCCTCTGTGCTCAGCATAATGTTGTTATTCTCTACTTCAAAGGAAGGTTGGAGGCAAACCAGACCAAATCTCTGCTAACTCCACACGAGCCTTCTGCAAATGTAAAAGGAGTGCTGGGAACAGGGAGCCTTCCTTGGGGTCTTGGGACTGAAGATACTGAAATATCTGAGAGGAAAAAGAAAATCAGGGCAGAGTCAATCAAATAGGTCCTTCAACAAAACCGCACAGATCTGCCTTTATCGTTAGAATCCATTCCTAGCCATCAGTGAGAGTGCCCTGACATTTTATAAGAGTCCGTGTACCAAAAGCAGCAGGACAATGAGTGGGCAGAACTGAGTCCCACCTGCAGTCCTACTCTTTCAAAAAAGCCTTCACCCAGAATGCCCACAGGCCAAGAAATTATCAGGCACTGAGTTCTCCTTCTCTCATTGCAGCAGCCTCATTAGCCCCATTTTGCAGGTAAGTAAACCATAGATCATGGAAGTCAAATGACATATCAAAGGCTATATACAATCTAAGAAATTATACTGTTTCTTTCCCATAGTTCCCAGGTTTCTATTATACTTCCAAAACATCTACAACTGTCTTTGAGAGGGAACTTGTAATGAGCACAAATGAAGATGTCCCTTTAGTTTCATAGCTCAGGAGGATCCCTGGCTTTGTCCAACCTGAATAGCTCAGTCCCTCCTTCCCATCCCATCTACTTAGTCTTTGATTCCTCTCTGCCCCGCCCATCTCTTCCTTTGGAAATAAATGCCTCTTTCCCACTTAGTGGAAGGGGTGATACATTGCAGATTTCGGTCTGTCCTAAGATTCCTGAGCCTTAAGACCCCTTGCTCATGTCCTAAGGCACACTAGCACGAGAAAGCTAGAAGTGGTTCAGCCAGCTATGAGTTCAAATCCCCAGCTTAATGCAATGCATCACATCAATGGTGGGCTTTAGACAAGGACTTTAGTTTCCCTGCCTTAGTTCCCCACCTTTACAAATTGAGGTGATCATAGCACCTGCCCTGTGGGGGAGTTCTGAGCATTATTTGAGTTAATATTTGTGAAATGCTTAGAGCAGGCTCTGGCACATGAGAGGTGACATGTCAGAAAAACACTGGCTGTCATTACTCAGCTTCACAAGGAAGTCCTGTGTGACCAGTGAGAAAACTTGCCTCAGGAAGCCTCAGGAGACCTACTACAATGGCTTAACAAGAACTGGGACTGGCCAGTGAGGACACCCATGCTAATGACACTGCATGAAAGAGTAATGCCTGGAGAAGTTCTCAAAAGTCCTACTCTACTGACTGGTCTAGAACACATGGTACGTATCATGTTGGATAGTACAGGAAACTGTCAATATTTGATCACTGTTGGCCTATAAAAATGGCAATTTCATATGGTTTGACCTAATAGTGGAGCACATTTTGGGGATGGGTAATAGCTGATTAAGATTTCATTCATTTCTTACCTCCTCCCATTAAAGGAAGTTTCTAAGCATGTTTGAGTAGTTGCTGTAAAGAGTTAAGTAGTTGGTTTCCAATGGGTGCTAGGTGCGTAAAGAGTTTACAAGTTGTATTTCTTTGAGAGGTTGGAACGTTCCTCTTGGAGCCGATTTGACAATATTAAAGCCTTTGGTTTATAAAGTCAAGAGGGTTTGTTTGTTTGTTTTTAACAATAGTGAGCTCTTACTGTTATTTATTTGGATGAGTATGAAGTAACTAACAACATAGATGAAGGTTCTAGAAGGCATCAAGAATAACAAGCTGATGTTTGAACACTGGGATAGAACCCAGGAATGTGAAAATCAAAGCCATCTCTGCTCCTTGATAGCCCCAAACTCAGTGAAAATGGTTCAAAGTAGAATCATATATGTGTTGGGGAATTCAGCTCTTTAATCTGTACTTCATTATTGTTTCTAATTTTAACTTTTTTATTATTTCAGTTATCCATTTTTTATTTTGGTTTGGTTTTTGGTTTTCCAAGACAGGGTTTCTCTATGTAGCCTTGCCTGTTCTAGAACTCATTCTATAGACCAGGCTGGCCTTGAATTCAGAGATCCGCCTGCCTCTGCCTCCCCAGTGCTGAGATTAAAGGCATGAGCCACCACCAACCAGCTATGTTGTCCAAATTTATGGGTTACTATCTAATTGACAAATGTACACAATATTTGATGATGAGATCATTTCCCCTTTTATTCCTTTTTTTCTTTTTATGGGGATGAGGATGGGACCAAGGATCTATACATGCTAGATGAGGCTTCTATCACAGTGCTACATCCTTAGCACTTGTTTTTTGTTTGTTTGTTTGTTTTGTTCGTTTGTTTGTTTTGATTTTTTTTTGTTTTGTTTTGTTTTTTTTTTAAGACAGGGTCTGACTATGTTGCCCAGGCCAGCTTCATGCTCACCATCTCCCTGCTTCAGCTGAGATTTGGAGATGTGCATCACCATGTCGAGGTTTCACTCCCTTTCTGACACTGCTGCTGGCCTCATATGTCCATACTAAAAGCACATCTTCTAATTTACACGTCCCATGCAGTTGAAGGTCACATCTGCCTTAGCGCCACTGAATCCTCAACACTTAGCACATTACTGGGCAGAAAATAAGCCCTCAATAAATGTGCTCCAAATAAAACAATCAAGGAAGACAATGAATCGAGTGGACTCTGACTTGCCTGGCAGTCGGGATTTGCAGGAGAAAAGACTTCTCATAACTTAACGTGCCGTTCAACTACCAAAGAAGCCATAAGGATTGTGGCCATGACTGGGGTCAGGCTTCCAATGGCAGTTGAGCTTCGGGCTCTCAGAATGACAGAAAGCCACAAACGAAGAAAAGGCCAATGGGGTAAGATGCAGCCACTTCGGAGTTCAAGAAAGGTTGCTATGGATCAGCAGTCTACTGAGTGATTAAAATTATGGGTGTGTAAAAATATGAGTGTGCGAGAGGGATTTAGGTCAGACATTCCTAACGCTATGGGGAGGTGAGACAAAATGGGGAACAACTTTTAAAATAGAAAGCTTTGCCTCTCATCACACCTCGCCAGACACCCACTTTACAGGGAACCTGGGGTACACTGTTTGCCTCTCGGGGCCTCAGTTTCTTCATTTATAGCTGGAGATGAGAAACAATGATAGACCTCAGGGTCTGTGTCTACGGTTCCTTGTATTTTTTATTTATTTTTTTTAATTTTAAATGTATTCATTTTACATGTATGAGTGCTTTTGCTCACATGCGTGTCTTGGAATTAGAGTTATGAATGGTTGTGAGCCTCCATGTGTATGTGGGGAACCAAATCTGGGTCATCTGCAAGAACAACAAGTGCTGTTAACCGCTGAGCCATCTCTTCAGCCCCCTTGTATCTTTTTAAAGTCTGGAATTTTCTTGAGGCTGGACTGAGCTGGCATAACTTCAGAAGGCTAGAGATCGCCATGAAAATAGTGGGATCCCTAGAGATGTGATCCTGCCGAGAAGCCCCTCCTCACCCTCCACCTCCTGCTCTTTTAACTGCAGAACCACAGCCCTCCCTGCTCCTCCTGGCTTCTCCTCTCTTTGCCCCCACAGTTCTGTCGGGGGGGGCATTCTCTGACCAGCTTTGTTTGCTTTTAATAAAGTTAATCACACTCCTAATTTGTATGTAATGAAAAGATAAAAGGGAGGCATGAGCACGAACCTTCCCTTGCAGTGGAAGCAGTCCTGGTACTGCCTGCCGCCAGCCACCTCCCCATCTCTGCCGTCCCACTTCCTCGGCCACGGCAGGAGCCTGAGTAGAGGTATATGTCTGGGGCTCCACCCAGCCCACTAGTCCCTGCAGCTCCCCCAGGGAAGCTTCCTGGAACCCATTTCCTTTGACTAGCCCCTGATGAAGGCTCTAAATTCTACTAGGACCTTGAAGCCCCAGCCCCCCACCCCTTGCCTGGAAGCCTAGTTTCTCGAAGGCAAGTGTTAGCCCTTGGCTGGGGGCACAGCAAGTGAAACATTCTTAGCAGTGTTGCCAGTTAGTCTCTGAGAATACCTTGATGTTTTTTTCTCCATAAGACCAGAGGAACATATATGAATGGGTAAGGGTGATGTCTTGATTTACTCATCCACGGTTAACACTTTGTATATCCCACTTTATTCAGCCATCGCACTGATAGCATATACTTCCCTCACAAACCACACTCAACCAATTTTGGTCTCTCGAGGTTCTGCCACCTGCATGAGACCTTCAGGCAGGCCCTCCTTCTGCCTCTCTGGAGTTTGGGGTGGATGGTCAGGCAGCTTAACAGTGTACTGCAGGTGTTTGGGGTACCTGTTCCCTGAAGTCGGGTTACTAGAGCGCAGTCCTCGATTATGCATTTCTCACCCTAGCTTCCATGAGAAAGTACTCTGGGAAGACACTGTTCCAGCAGGAGTGGATAAATGGGAGCACTAAGCTCCACCTTTTAAAACTGCTGCATGGTCACCATTCACTGGGGACTAAGGCTGGGGGCAGAGGTGGAAATGGCCACTTCCTTCTCCAACCCTTTTTTCCAGAAGTCCATGCCTGCAACCTTAGGCTGTCCTCAGTAGAGAGATTAAGCTAAGGCTAATGTGGTGTGGGGAGGCATTCGAACTCAGTGTGTGGGGAGGAAGTGAAGTTTGGAGACAAGCAAGGCCGTCCTCTGACCTACCAGGGCCAGTTCAAGCAGGGTACAAGCTGAGCTCCAGACATAGCTGGGTGTGTGAAGAGAACAGCCCCACTGGAGGGGGCTCCCAGCATGGCACGCCTGAGCAGCAATCTGGAAGCTATTGGGCTGGTGCGTTTCTGCGATCCACAGCGAATGCCATGCCCAGTTCATTTCCTCTAAGGAAACACAACCTCGGGGGATAATTAGAGCTTCTTTGCGTACACAATCCCATATTGTTTATCCAACACAAATTTAAAAACGTGGGCCCTGAGAACATGGAGCGAGAGATAAAGGAACCTCCTCCTCCCCCTTCTTCTCTCACTCCTCTCCCTTCTCCTTTCCCTCCTCCTCTCTTCCAGCTGGATCTCATTACCCTGCCTGGCCAGGCCAAGCCTCAGCTCCAGCCTCACCCTCACCCAACTGGCTTCCAGCCTTTGTGGGCCTCCAGACTGCATCCATATCCTCAGAGTCAGGGTCTGCAATCCTCCCCATTCCTTCTTCTGTGTCTGCTCTGTGGAAAGATGGCTCTGGAATATGAGTCATTGGCTAGAGTGACATTTGTTCCTGTGTCCTCTCAAGGATTCTCCCATTGAGGAACATAAAAAGTACTAGCCCACAAATACAACTTGAACCCAGGAGCAGAGGCAGGGTCTCTACCCTGAGGGTTGCTGGAAAAGGAAGGCTAGCTCTCTTGGCCCCAGCCTTGGCCTCAGCTCCCCTCCACTGCCCAGAGGTGCTCCACCCAGACAACAGGGAGCCCAGTCAGCCTGGCCTGAGGGCCCCTTCCACAAAACCCAGCCCCTCTCCCCCCAGGGCTCAGCCCAACAAAGAAGGATTCTCAGCTGGGCAACTCAGGGCGGGAGGAAGGAGGGTTGTGGGTGGAAAATAGCTTAGGAACCTAAGGTTGGCCATCTCCATGAAAGCTCTGTTATTGCTTGAGTAGCTAAATGTCTTGCTCAGCATAGGCAATTCAGTTCCCTTCACTTCCCTGTCTCCCCCCCTAGGAATAGCTCCATAGTCCAGCACTGCACAGCCAGCCCCTTTAAGACATGGAGAGGCAGGAGGATGGAGGAGGCTGCTGTGAAGGGCTGAGGAGGAAAGGTTGCAGATAGGGCTTACCTTCCCAAACCTTCAAGTGCTTTCAGGGCAAAATGGCCCCATGGAAGTCAGTTTGTTATTAGGTTTGTCCATTGTTTGTCTCTGGTGTCATGGCTCACTTCCTGGAACTTTGACTCTGAGAAACTCTGACTGGCTTTTAAGCTAGGGGCTGGGATAGGGTTCCTTCCAGATCTACTGAGCACAGAGTAGTATGGTCGCTCTGCCCGCCAGGGCCAAAGGTCAGCAGGCCAAGCGTCTGTTCTGCACCCTAATTCCTGTGCCCTAATCCCAATCCACCTTCACTAAAAAGGCTGAGGAAGGCTGGACTCTCTCCTGGGGCCTAACCCTCCCACAGGCCAGGCAAGGTTTGGGGAGCTGGCTGGCTGAGGGTAAGTGGGTAGAATTTTCTCTGGTTGAAGTGAAGAGGAAGTTGGGTGAGCTTAGAATACATTCCCTGCCTGGTCTGTTCTTTCAGCTCTCCTGTCTTCCCCCACCCCCCACCCCCACCCCTTTGGTTTGTCTCTGTGCTGGAAAGAACATGTGCTTGGCAGATTTTTTATTAACTCTGTAGCTTTCTGTCTCTCTCTCTCGTTCTCTTGTTTTCTCTGTATCTCTCTGTGTGTATCTGCCTCTGTCTCTCTCCTTTTTGCTTGCTTGACAGAATTCAGATTAGACAAAACATGAGCTCATTTCTGCCTGAGGTAAAAAGAAAGAAAACCGCTCCTCCTGCCCTCCCCCACCTTCACCTCTCCTTCCTGGCCTTTCCCTTCACTGTACCAGACAGGCTGCTAGCCTGAAAGGAAGCTCATCTGGGCATTACCACTGAGACAGGACTTTGGATACTAAAGTCCTCACATAAACCAGCTCCCAGCTCTGGAGGACACACAGTCCCTCCAGTAGTCCCAGGACCTTGACTATTGGTAGACTGTGGCAGTGGTCTGTAGGAGGTGATCTGGGTAAGATATACCTGGGGCCCCGAGGGTTAGTGATCACGGTGGGCCCTGACAACATTTCTAGGAACCTGTGGACATTGCACCAATCACCAAACCCTAGCTCCTAAGGCCATCTGGGCCTGTTCCTTTTTTACATTCCTCTCGAACAGTTGTCACTACCACCTGTCACCAAGCTACCTAATTGCTTGTCCAGCTCATCACCTCTGAGCACTTGGGAGAAGTCCTCTCCATAAGCTGCTGACTAAATCCCTGAAAATGACTGAATATCTATCTTCATGGCTGCTTAGCACACAGTGGCTTGAGGTGCCCATTTGAGCTGGAATTTCAGCTTCCTCACTCATGTGTCAGATCTTGGTCTAATTGCCCCCTATCCTGAACCTCAGTTTCTTGTTTGTAAAGTTGGAGAGTAAGATCTCAATTGTAAAATTATAATTAGGTTTCAGTGACATCAGAATCCTTTTTGAAATGGGCAAAAATGGCTACAGGTCCCTGACACAGTAAGTGCAGGGTGCTCTTCCATCCTTCGTTCCTTTCCTGACAGACAACTGGGATGGAAAGACAGACAGGATTGTGCTTAGGTATAAGAAAGAGCTTCCTCAGAGTGTAGCAATCAGAACCCAAAGAAATCGCCAGTGGAAAGTTTAACTAGGCCTCCCAGTGTGTGCTGGAAGAAGCAAGAAGATGGCTATCATCCTGTCCTGGAGGGGAAAGAGCAATGGAATAACCATGGGCTGTGCTGGGGTTAAACCCTGAGTTAGGGTCTTGTTTCCACTATTCCTCATGTGACCCAGACCAAGTCACTATGCTTCTTTCCTGCCCCACCCCCTCTGCATGGAAGAGAAACCACCCCTGCACTCAGCTACTGAAGCATCTTTATGGGTTTCTGCTGGCTGCTCCAAAGGCTTTTCCCCTTCTCCGCATCATCAGGGAGGAAGGCTGGAAGGGGTTTTGAGGGCTGCCCTGGTTACTGTGGTTGCTGGGTCCTCAGGAACCTTTAAGGTCACTCTCATGGGCAGTTGAGATCAGTGGGCCTCTCTGAATCATTGGGCTCCTTTACCCCTCCCAGCCACCCTCTTTCCTGTTGCCCACCGCCTGTGAGCTGTCCCTTAGCCAAGCGCAGCAGCTCTACTCTTCTAATCTCGTTTTATAA
Organism: Meriones unguiculatus; assembly: GCF_030254825.1. NCBI lineage: Eukaryota > Metazoa > Chordata > Mammalia > Rodentia > Muridae > Meriones > Meriones unguiculatus. The sequence continues at coordinate 24,257,563 of NC_083369.1, forward strand.
ATTAATCCCTCTCTTCCCTTAATCATTTTCATTGCCTTCCTCTGAACTCATTCCAATCCATCTACTGCTCCTGCACCTTCTCCCACTCATCATCTCCTCCTCAGCCCTCTGGCAAGCTGTAGCTGCCTGCATTCTTGGTCTTAGGTGAGGATCCAGCTCTCAGAGTCCAGTGCACCTGGCCATTTTGCCTTAAGCATGTAGATCCAAATAAGTAAAGCAAAAGCACATGGTGTTGAACTCCAACAGTACTGGGGTGAAACCATAACATGACTATTTCTTTGCACAGCAACCTCAGGGAAGTTCCCCTCTTTTTCAATCTACAGAACAAGGTGCCTGGAAGGTGAAAATAAGTGGCAAAGGGCACTATTCGCTTGAGTAGAGGACAGGGCTCCTGAGTCAAGTACCCCACCACTCTCTCTGCTTATCTTCTCAACTGGATTATTTTTCTACAACCTGGAAATCTACTAGAATATGGGACACAGGCCACCGCTGAACACAGACAAGAGCTCCCCCCCCTTCTTCAGCTTGTAGTCAGCTTCCTTAGGTGGGGTGGCTATAAGTATCACCTGTCATAGGAAGAAGGCTAGACCTATGAAAGCACCCAGCCATGAAGAAGATTGGAGGCTCTCTGCATGGGATATAGTAAGACCTCCAAAACTCAGGCTCAGACTCATGGCTAAGACCCTAAAGATGGCTCTCCATCCCTTCTCCTCCGTTCACTCTGGGAAGCAAGCCCTCTGACCATCTGTATGTGCGTCAGATGAAAGAAAAGTACAGAGGGGTTTGGCTTTGTTGTGTATCTTGATTGGGTTTGGTTTGTGGGGCAGGACCTTAGTTTGTAGTTCAGGCTCAGATGAGATCTTTCCACACTGGTATCCTGAAAGCTAGGATTATACCATGCCTACTCAGAGCCCCTGCTTTTAGATTACTTCAGCCTTTTGGGCCCAGGTGAAAGGATTGTATTCGTTTTTAAAAAATATTTATTTATTAATTATGTATACATTATTCTGCCTGCATGTACACCTGTATACCAGAAGTGGGCACCAGATCTCACTATAGATGGTTGTGAGCCACCCATATGGTTGCTGGGAATTGAACTCAGGACCTTTAGGAAGAGCAGTGAGTGCTCTTAACCTCTGAGCCATCTCTTCAGCCCAGGATTTTATTCTTAAGACCACTTGTCTTCCTCTGCCAGACTTGGAACTTATGGCTTCAGTGGCAATGAGCACAGAGATTACTGTCTGTAGTGGCCTAAGCTACTTCGGGACCCTGAACTGTTGGACACCAAGCCTGTGCTTACAACCAGTTCTATGCTTCAGACAAAAAGTTCATTATAGCAGTAGGACAAAGGAGGTGGTTAACAGTGACCAAGCAGCTTCTAGGGCCTCTGATTATTGCTAAGGAACTAGAATGACAGGGAGCTCATCCCCAAACACATCAAAGACAGGAAAGGAGTCGTGTGGACTTTACAGGGTCAAACACACCTGCAAGAGGGAACAGGAGTCAAAACTTTTGAGATGACCTTTACAGGATTCAGAGGAGATGGCCAAGCTGACAAAGGGGGAAAAGATATCCCAGTCAGAAGGACACAAGCACTGAGTCAGTTCCCAAAGTAGTGCCAACAGCCCCAAGTCTGTGGACCTGCCATGACTTCCTCCCTGACAGTCTTAGGCAGGTCCTGCCTGCGCGGGGGGGGGGGTGGGGTGAGGGGGAGGTTCAATAGGCTATGTTCTCTGTTTTGTTCTTTACTAGAAACTGGCCTTCCTTAATACTTCATCTATAGGAACCTAAGTTCCTCATTGGGTACCTGCTACTGTGGGTTACAGGTAGCAGTTATCACGGTCACCTTTATAAAGATTAACATCTCAGAGTACCCCGTGCTGCAGCACGCCTGCCATGCCCACTTTCTCTGCCTGCTCTTTACCTCAAGTTCCTTCCCCCTTCTACTCTTTCAGATCCTCTATGATCTGAGAAGATAGCTGGTAAGATCAGCCCTTAGAAGGCTCCTAGCAAGCATTAGCATCATTGACATTCCTCTTGCCAGTCTCTGGTGCTTTGAGGGACAAGAGAAGTTCTGCTCTCATTTTGCAGCTTGGATGGGGTTTGCAGCAGATTACATGATCCACCAGCCTCAAGTTTGTCTCCTGCTTCGGCCACCTCTGTGGCTGGAAAGAGTGGGAGAGAGGGGGATTTAGAGAGGCTACAGGAATGCTATCCACCTTCACTTTACACCCCTCCCTCAACACACTCTCCACCCCTACCACTGATACCCAAAGGCAACCCTTCCTGAGTGTCCACACCATTGTGAGCAGCCCTCCCTTGCCCCGCCCTATGCTGGAGAGGGGGAGGGATTGAGTAGTGAGGGTTCTGAAGGTGGGACAGAAGTCCAGCCTGGTTCTGATTTCCCTGGCTGGGGCTGGGAACCAGAGCCTGGTCTGTCTTCAATCCCTACCTCCCTAGCACAATGCTTCTCTGCTTTCAGGAGCAGCCTATAACCGCAAACACATTTGCTAATGCAGCTAGCCTGCCCGCCCTGGGACAGCTGGCTGGGCCCGGTGCCTGGGGCCAGGCCAGGCAAAGGGCAGGGGGCCTGGCTGGGAAAGGGGCCCAAGGCTCCTCCTCTGCTGCTCAGTCACCCTGCACAGGCCTGGTTACTGCTCGTCTGGTCATACGTAGCCCTCCACACTGTAGTTTCACAGCTAGCTGTGTGCCTTTTCCTGGCTGAGGGACATGGCAAAAAAACTAAGGGCACTAGAGAAGGACTATGTGACTGGCCACACAGTGACCAACTCAAAGATGGGTGGGCTAGGCATGACCTTTTACAAAGAGAACGCTTTGCTTGCCTAAGGCGGTCTTGGCCTGAGACATCCCACCGAGCATGCCTCTTTGAGAGAAGCTACCTCTAAACCTGGAAAATCTAGATAGGTTCATGTTTCTAGTGCCAGCACTTAGGAAGCTAGGGCGGGATGACCCAGAGTTCAAAGTTTACTTGGGTTACAAAGTGACACATTCACTGGAAGCAACAGACAAAAGGAATAAAGAAAGTAACAGGAGAGAAATTGAGGGCCTAGGGAAGCCTGCAGGCTTATGGGTTGCACAGGAAGCCAAAACACAAGCCTCTGCTGTGACTAGGGCAAATGTGCCCTTTTGCAGTCTTATGATATGGAGATGGATAGGCAAGTGTCTTGTACACTATAGAGTGCTGTTTCTGTGAAGATGACCATTCTGTCAGACCACCAGCCCTAGAAGAGCAGGAATCATCGTGGAGCAACCACTTATAGCCACTAGGACCCCAACCCTGATCACCATTGTGTGAGAGAGAAAGGTGTAGGGACTGTGAGTTAGAGCCAGTCTTTTTCCTTGTCAGCTTGGCATTCATGAAGCCACTGAGAAGCTAGCATTGAGTCCTGGGGCCCCATAATTCCTGAACTGGAGCTGGAGTTTGAGCCCATTCTCAAGTAGACAGCAATCCCAAGGCCCAGCCTTGCTCAAGGACTGACTGGCCTTACTTGGCGGGCCCCAGCTACTACCCCCACTCTCCCAGCTCACACAAGGCATGCAGCTCAGCTTCCCCTGCCAAGACACCCCCGCTGGCCCCTCAGCCCCTCTCCAAAGACAGGGGCCTTTCTCTGCCACGTTCCTGGAGGCTTTTCCACTTAACAGGGCCTTGAAATCCATTTGCTGCAGACTGTGAACTTCCTTTCTATGCTCCTGCCCGCTGGCCTTCTCTGAGCCTGAACCCCCACTCCCACCCCCACACTGGCGTCCGCCCGCCCATAGCCCAGCAGCTGTCACCCTGGTCTCCCCTTCCCTGGGCCTCTGGGGCCAAGCAGGGGGCACCTGGAGGAGGTATTCAAGTCCAGGAAACAGCAAGAGCCTGAATGAGGACAAGAATCCTGAACCTGCTCTCAGTCGGGCCCTAAGCTCATACCAGAGGCTAGAGACAAAGGCCTCCCCATTCAAAACTAAAGCTACCAACACATTTCTCTCTATATCCACCTTTACCCTCGTGGCCTCTATGGCCTTTGTGGGCCAGAGCTATGTTACTGACAAACATGCACAGCAGTGACTGGTTCCCCTAAAGGTATGAGGAAGAAAGGTGGTATGAGTTCTAGTCTTGCCTCAGACAGAATCCATGACTTTAGGACAGTCTTGTCCCCTCTTGGATGTCTCTGATTTCCCTGACATCTTCTTTGTTTCCTGAAGTCAAATCTTCTCTCTGCTTTGTCAGGTCTGCACATCCTAGATCTTTGTTTTCATCTTGCTGGAGTCCCCAATACTTTCATGACACAAACTCCATTCTCCACCTCATTAGGTCCTCTTAAACTGTAGGAGTGGGTAGCCACCACTATCCACTGGTCAGGTGGCCATGACCAGGAACTTTCATGCCTTCTATCTTTTTTCTTAAGACTTATTTTAGTTTTTTGTCATGGGGAGGTTATTTTATCTGCATGTATGTCTGTATCACACGCATGCCTGGTACCTGTGGAGACCAGAAGGCGACACTGGATCTCCTGAAACTGGAGTTAACAGGTGGTTGTGAGCCTCTATGTGGGTTGTGAAACAGGTAATGGTGTCTTCTGGAAGAAGAGCCAGTGCTCTTAGCCACTCTTCTATCTTACTAATTTAACATTATCTTCCTGATACAGGCTGAGGAAACTGAGGCACAGAAAGGAGAAGTGAGCACAGTCACAAGACCAGCAAATGGTGGAGCTACTTGAACCTGGGTATTTGGACTCCCTCATCTGTCCTGTCCCCTCCCCCAATTCATGCCTAAATGCCAGAGTATTCTGTAATAAAGAGGATGTATAATGCATCCTTGTTTTGCAATAGCTAGTCACAGCACTTTACGGTAGGTAATGGCAAAACTCAGATTTTGGTCAGGCTTCAAGCCGATGACACACATTCAGCTTATGACCTACTCCAACCCGAGGCTCCATCTCTGTTATATGTTTCTAAAACTATATTATTTTAAACATAAAACCAGAGTGATGGAAAACGGATAAAATGCTTAAAAGAGGGAAGAAAAGTCATAAAGCTCCTAAGAGTGTCAAGTCTCCCAATCCAACAGAGTACCTACTATGTGTCTGCCACTGTCAGCCACTTTACAAAAGAGAATAAGCTTTTGCTTACCTCTTAGCAAAATGTATCCCTAGGGAAGGAAAGGCGATGCCTACAAGAGGAGGTCTACCCACCCAGAGATCCCAGGTCCAGACAAGAACACTGTGAACACAGACAGCTCACTGGCAAGATTGCTGTCAGCCTTGCTGCTGAGAGCTCACCATTTCAAGGCTGGGGTTGGGGGTGGGGGAGTGCTGGTCTCTCTCCCCATCTGTCTTCCTCATCCTTCCCCACTCTGGTTCTCAGCAGAGAATGTGTTGGAAACCTGGACTGAATTACCACCCATTACCCAACCTGCCTCACTCCAAATCCCTGGCATTAATGCAATCAATGGAGGGGAAGCAGACTCTCTTCAGCCTCCTGTCTGGCCCGCCCAGCACAGCCTTCCCAGGGCTGCTAAAAGCCTGTGCCCCAACTGCTTCCCCACCTTAAACAGGGACAGTACCATGTGCCATTCACACATGTGTTTATCAAAGGAAGGAGGTCTTCAGCCCATCAAAGAGGCCTCCATCTTGAACACTTAATTCTGTGAACACACACATATTTGTTCTTTCGGGGGAATGCTTCTAGGACTGTCTTGAGACACTGGAGACGGAACAGAGAACAAGCCTGATTGGGCCTTATCATTCAACAAGGGCAAGGGGTTGACCATCAATGAGCAAACCATAAACTCACAGGATAATCCCAGGTTGGTGGATAGCAATGAAGAAAATAAATCAGGCTTATGTGATCATGATGCCAGAGCAGCTGTGTTAGAGGCAGTGGCCAGGGAAAGCATCTGGGAGAAGGACTGAATCCTGACTGATGAGAAAGGGGCTGTTTGACGGCAGGAGGGATGGATGACTCAGCAGTTCAGAGCACTAGCTACTTTTCCAGGGGACCAGGGTAGACGTCCCAGCTCCCACATGGCAGTTGAGAATCCTCTGAAACTCCTGTATCAGGATACCCTCTTCTGACCTCTGTGGGGCACCTGTGGCACACAGACATGAATACAGGTAAAACAGCCATGTAAAGATTCAGGGAAGGCAACAAGGGAGAAAGAACAGAGAAACCGATGGGTGGAAGGGCAGAAGTGAGCATATGAGAAAGGAGGCAGGGGAAAGCTGAAGCTGGGGAGGCAAAGACCACATTATCAAAAGCAGTGCAAACCACAGCGATGAGTTTGGGGGGCCATACTTGGTTGTATTATATAATGTGTTCCCATGTAATCAGTGCTGGCCTGGAACTGAGGAACGTCCTGCTTTCTGCATCCTGATGCTGGGGTTCCTGGCGTGTATTACCATACCTAGCTAAGAGTTGGGGGTTCAGTGTGAATATGTTAAAAGTTTAGGGTCTGAATGTATTAAGGAACCATTAAAAGGGCCAAAGACATTTTTCAGTGGTCAAGAGTACTTCCAGAGGACCTGGGTTTGATTTGTAGCACACACATGGTAGCTCTTAATCATCTGTGAGTCCAACACCAGAAGATCTGACACCCTCTTCTGGTATCCATAGGCACCAGGCATGCATGTGGTGCACAGACATACATGTAAGCAAAACACCCACACATGTAAAATACATTAAAAAAAAAAACAAATTAAAAAAAAGTCATTAAAGAATTTCAGGTGCAACCAGTTGTGGCGGCACTTGCCTATAATCCTAACACTCAGGAGGCAGAGGCAGGCAGATCTCTGTGAGTTTGAGGCCAGCCTGGTCCACAAAGTGAGTCCAAGAAAACCAAAGCTATTACATAGAGAAACCCTATATCAAAAAACCACCCCCCCAAAAAAATAATTTTCAGTGCTACTCATGGTGACAAAGGCCTGTAGCCCCACCTCTTAACACAAGAGTCATAGTTTTCAGAACTAGCCTGAGTTTCATAGTGAGTTCCAAGCCAGACTTAGAAATATAGTAAGACTCTGTCTCAAAACAAACAAACAAACATAACAGTTTTACACAGAATAAGTCTGAAATTTTGATTTCAGAAAGAGTATTCTTGAGGCTCCAGACGATAAATTATAGAGGGACAATGGAAGAAGCAAAGATGCATTGTATGTGCTTTGATAAGAGGTGGCAATGTCTTAGGTTTGGCTGATGGTCACAAGATAGAATCAAGCAGAAAATTACATGTATTAGCCCAGGGTCTTTTATAGATATCAGGCTCTTGGTGATAACCATGGATTGATAACCTCACCTCTGTTGAGATGCTGTTTCAAATGTACCCTTGCTACAAAAGAATCTTTTCATTCCTCCCACAAAATGAAATACTAGACACAAAAACCTGGGGCTTGAGGGTCAGGTTAAGATTGAAGATACAAAATTGGTGGGTTGTTGGCATACACACACTATTAAACTCATGGGGCTCGACAAAAAAAAAAAAAAAAATCATCTTCTAAGAAAATATAAAGTGGAAGATGAGAATACCAGAGACTGAGTCCTAATATCCAGAGGAAGAAACTCTGACAAACCAAAATAGAGCAGCCAGTGAAATGGAGCAGAGCCAGCAACAGGCCGTGATCAACTAGAGCAGGTGCCTTTGAGGGATGAGTCAGGTAAGACAGGTCACTGAGCTTCGCCACATTTTTCAGTTTTTTGAGACAAGGTCTCTCTACACAACCCTGGCTGTCCTAGAACTCACTTTGTAGATTAGGATGACCTCAAATTCACAGACATCCACCTGCCTCTGCCTCCAAAGTGCTAGGGCTAAAGTTGTGAGCCAGCGTGCCTGGCTTCTGGAGACATTTAACAAGAGCAGTTTTAGTGGGCTGGAAGTTCACTAGGGTAACTGGTGGTTAGCATGGCTATGAGGACGTAGAGGCATTGAGGGCAGCAGTATCTTGGGAGGGTTCTGCTCTAAAGGAAAACAGAGAGAAAAGGAAGGAGTAGTGAAGCCAGTGGACTGATGGCCTAGGTGAAGGCAGAGCATTCTCAGAGTAAGTGTCTTACTGGAAAGAATACAGAGGAATGGAGGACAATGTCAAAGGGTGGGGTAATTCAAATCAAGATTTTGAAATTAACACATCGTTATGGTAAGGTCAAGAGCATATAGCCTTCAGGAATGGGAGAGTAAAGTGGAATGGAGGACCCAGACACTACAGTACAAAAGCCAAAGCCAAGCTCTTTTGTAAAAAAAACAAAACAAAACAAAACAAAAACTTACCAAGAACAGTGCCAAAATTAGGGTATAGGGGAAGAAATACCATCCAGCTACTGACATTTCCAATGACTGGAGGACACTGACAAAGAGGTCAAAAGATAACAGCCTCCAGTAAGGGTTTGCCATGAGGCACTCATGAGCATATACATTGGTTCAGGAAGATGAAAGACAAATGGCCCAGATGCAGCCATGAAAAACAATAAGGATACTGTCCACACTTCCTTGCACAGTGGAATGTGGACTGTGGGAGAAAAATAGAGTCCCCAAAATATCATAAGACACTTGTGCCCTTGAGGCATATGAATGAAAGAAATGGTCAAAAAACATTAAGAATATGGAGCTGGGGAGGTAGCTGTTAAAAGCACACTGATTGCCTCCCAGAAGGTATTGTTTTGATTCCCAGCACCCACATGGAGGCTCACAGTTATCCGTAAGTCCAGTTCCAGGTGGATCCAACTCTTTCTTCTGGATTCCACAGGTACCAGCCACACACATGGTGCACAGACATACATGCAGGCAAAACATTCATACACATAAAAGAAGAATAAATAAACCTTCTTTAAAAAAAAAGACTATGAAGAAACGACAGTTGCTGACAATATACTGTGAGTAACAGATGGCAGGGAAGAGGGTTCCCAAAGCTCAGGAAGGACCTAAGGTGAGGTCCCAAGTGGGAAAGAGAGAGAAATAGAGAGAGGGAGAGAGAGAGAGAGAGAGAATATAGGGACTACAATTGGAAGCAATGAAAACATAAAAGGCTCAGGCTTTTGTGGTGATCTAGGTGCATGGATGTGAATCTTGATGGGCTCAACAGAGTTGTTCCAGAAAGCCTACTCGTCACATAGTGTTAGTTGTGCAAAGGCTGAGTGACTGATCCAGCTGATGCTTCCTGGTGATTCTGGAGAGGCCATGTGAGCCTGTAGGCCCTCAGCCGACCTGTAGGGGGCAGTGTCTCTGCTGAGGGAAAAGCTAGAATACAAAAATAAACCACAAACAAGGCACCCATGACTTTACAACTTTAGCTACACACTTGTTGGCACACAAAGACTGCATACACACATATGCAGGATAAGGATGTAAACAATATCATATATGTATATATATTCATATATAGAAATGTATACATGCAATATGCACACTTTCGCGTATATCTTGTAACACCATGCACACAGACCCAACACATTACTCCCGCCTATATTGCTCCATACCATCATGTACACACACACACACACACACAGAGAGAGAGAGAGAGAGAGAGAGAGAGAGAGAGAGAGGCAACCTGAACTGGGTTTTCTTATGTCTTGCCAAGTCTCAGACAGCAGAAAATCAGGCTGAAGTTGAACAATCCAACTCAGAAAAAGGGGGAGATGCAGGGGCGTGAGAATGAGGTGTGTGTTGGGGGAGTCAGGCAGCAGGGAGCAAAGGAGCCAAGTCCTGAGTTAAAAAAAAAAAAAAAAAAAAAAAAAAAAAAAAAAAAAAACCTAGACCGTTTGAAAAAGGGAAAGCCTTCAGACAGAGCAAGAATGCAGGCTGTAATTAGAATCGCTTCAACCGTCTCTAGATTCAGGGAGGATAGGCAAACTGGTTGCACATGCGGCATGATGATCCCTAGCCTAGATAATGTTGGTAAAGTGTGTGTGTGTGTGTGTGTGTGTGTGTGTGTGTGTGTACACACATGTGAGCATGCAAGAGCTGTGGAAAATGCACTTGACCACATGGCACTGAGCCCCAGAGAATCCAAGATGGGTGCCCCCACCCCTGCAGCTGCCTGCCCTCTGGGAGGACCTCTCATCTGACTCCCAGCAGCCACCCCAAACACATGTGAGGTCTAGAGGATTGCAGTGCTTGCCCAAGACCCCAAACTTGCCAGGCTGGGCTGAGGGAACACATAGTGTGCAGGTACTAGATTACTAGGCAGTATCCTAGTATCCTGAGTTTAGGTCCTAGGTTAGTCACTGCCAGGCTGCCTGACTAAAGCCACACCTCTCCCTTCCCTGGGCCTCTGTAGCCTGAAGGGAGAGTTTGGGGTCCTTCCAATCTGGCCCTAAATATCCATCCCGGACTGCTGGTTATGAGCGGCTGGCAGGAAGCAAAAGAGATTGTGGGGGTGCCTGTGAGAGGGGGTTAAGCCTGAAGGGCTGTGAATGTCTCTGGCTCCCCAGACCCTGGGAACCCTTCATGTGCTAGCCTATCACCGTGCTATGAGCACCACGAATGGGTAGGCCCTGGAAGGGAAGGCCAGGCAGCCCGGCTAATCCCTCTGGCCCTCCCCTTCCTTTCTCCTCAACCTTTGTCCTCCAGGCTTTCTGGGAGGGCCTTGGAGCCAGCTGCTATCACTAAAAATAGGCTAGGCAGCTTTGGATGGGAAGAAGCCCCTCTTACTTGCAGGGTCCCAAAGGCCTGGCAGGTGGCAGTTGGTGTACATGGCCCCTCCAAGCCTGAGAGATCAGTTTCTCGGTTCCTGCCCAAAGCTTCAGTTTCCCATGCACTCTCTCCTTTGTTCCCCGGTGTCCTGGGGCCTTGGTTCAGAAAGTGCATAGTTTGGAACATGGTACACTGAAAACGTTAATAATGGTGATATACTGATAATTGTTATTGTAGCTAATACTTACTGAACCTTTACTGTATGCCACTCAGGACCCCTACTAAGGGTCCTGCAGGTAGCGACACATCCCTCCCTGTGAATATCCTTTCAGTTAGGTTCTATTAATCCCACTTTACAGGAGAACAAATGGAGGCACAGACCGCCCAGTCAAATGACCCAAAATGCTTAATTACTCACTTAGCTAGTGAGTCCGGGAATGGCAATGGGATTGGTCCTTTACTGCAGATTCCTTTAGGGAGAAACAAATTCTGATAACAGTAGTAGTAGTAGTAGCTATTATACCTTCCTCTTCACTGCATTGACCTTCCCTCAGTTCCTCAAAACAGTAACTTTATAGGGCCTGAGGAGATGAGAATCCAACAGGGTATAGAGGGATATAAGAGCTCAGAGAATCCTCTGGATGTTGGAAGTTATACCGCACAGAAACTATTCTGGTCCATATGTGAGCAGTGAGAATGTTGTTTCCTTTGCAGTGGGGTGGGTTGGCAGGCAGGTAGGATATTTAGCTGGAGTTCAGTCTAGTTCTTTTGAGTCTCCATGTCCAGAATTAGAAGGAATTGAGGCTAGCACTCCCTGATTTCTCTCTCTGCCTTCTATGCTGAGGTCTGTTCCATTCAATATATATGCCCTGCACCCTGGCAACTCCTATGCAGGGTACTGAGAAGCTGAGATGAAACCACACAGACTCCATCTTGGCAGTGGCTTAGGACATACAAGACATGAAAACTCAGAAATGCTGGTGTAATCATCTGAGAGCTCCTAAATACAGACACACACACAGAATTTAGATGGAGCATGGTGGATGGGAGTTCAGTGCTATGAAGGGTATCCCAAAAGGAAATAGGAAAACTGAGGGAGAAATGAGAGCAGAAGAGAAATGGGGTTCAAAGGGTGGACAATGCTCCTCCCAAGCTGGTGACAAGGAGTTTGGCTTTGAAAGTGAGTGGGCCAGCTACAGATGATGGCTTAACCTCTATGGTGGTCTGTCATTGATGAGCTAGGGTAATGTCACCAGCTTCATGCTTGGGCTCCTTCATTCCTACATTGGCTACACCAATAATCATGACAGAGAGCTCTTGGCATAACTGTATGCTTCCTTGGTTTCTGCAGTGGATCAGGGAAGAGCTAGGGGACATAGTGGGGTCTCTATTGCCAGACCTGAGTTCAGGGGTGATACTTGGGCTTTGGACAACAAACAGGCTTAACTTAGTTATATTGCTGACTTGTGAGGAAAAGAAATGGTGTGAGAGATCATGTCAAATGAGCAGGCATCTTGGAGTAGGTCTATGTCATCAAATCTTGGTGACAGTAAATTCACTCCCAACCCGAGTTCTTCACCATGCCATGGCCTGTTCTTGATACTTGGCATCCATTACCTCAGTGCATCCTCACACTAACCTTGTGACTTATCCTCGAGATGAAGCCCAGTGGGAAGGGATCTAGCCCAGGTCACATCAAAGTAAGCGGTGGTCTGTAACCCCTCACCTCCACCCCACATGGCATGTGTTTGCCTGCAGCTAAGCGGCCTCCCATTGTGAGGCCACCAGAAGTAGAGCCTTCTGCTGCTTTTGGTGTCAAAAAGGAAGAAACTGACAAGTCCTCCAGAGACCTCAAGTTTATGCTGGTGCTAAATTGAGAGAGAAATACCTCGTATGGGCTCTTGCCTCAGGGCACTAAGCAGCCCAGTGGACAATATCCTGGCCAATGGCTTGACAATTCAACAGACACGTTTACACGCCGCTGTTTGTCTCTCATCAGATAATGTTTATTTCTCTTCCTGATTATGAAAGGCACGCAGGCATGCCTGTTTCTTGAAAGGGCCTTTGATAAGAGCCGAGGGCAGCACATGAAAGGGCTGTTCCACAAGAACTGTTCTGCCAGAGCCTACATGCATGTGGCCAGGGTGGGGTTTTTTATTTTGTTTTGTTCTCTCTCTCTCTCTCTCTCTCTCTCTCTCTCTCTCTCTCTCTCTCTGTGTGTGTGTGTGTGTGTGTGTGTGTGTGTGTATGTGTGTTTTAGGAGATGAGGGAACAACCCAAGGAGTGAGTGCCCAACATGGCCCATGGCTGTTCCCCCAACAAATAAGGCAGCTCACAGAGTTGCTCTTGTTCTCTCACTCAATGACCTTGACTCTGCCTGCCACTCAGGGCCTTGCCCTCTCCTCAGCCCTAGGCATTCTCAGTTTTGGAGGCTTTACCCCACAGCATGTCAGATATGTGAAAATGCACCCACATCCCATATTAAATGTAATTTTTGCTATAAAATATTTCAAAGGATTTTTATAATTCCGCTTTCAAAATTATTTGCCTATGAGTAACTCGTTTCATTCCCAGTTGGCTATGATTTCTTTGTAATCATCGTGCATACTAGGGGATTTTTGCAAAGTGAGGAAATCTAAGCAACAAATTGTTTTCAAATGTAATGAAATTTTTAGGAATACTAAATTTAACAATTAATGAAGCTGATATTATATTGTGTTTTGTAGACATATATGGAACCTTTTATTAATTCCAATTCTGCTGTTTTCTTTTCATATTTTAGAGCCAAAAATTTTCTTTTTCTTGAGACTGGAAGGTTTTCTTAGGCCATCAGAACTCATGGAGGCCCTGGATCCCCTGCCTCTGTGCCACATGGAAAGCACAACCTGGACTTGAGGTAGTCTTAAGCCAGCCAGTGGAGAGGGGACAAAGGAAGTGAGGGTGTTCCTCAGAAGAGGACAGAGAGGAAGCGTTTGTGCAAAGCCATTTTCATGCTGTCTCCTCCAGACCTCCAGCCACTCCTAGAGACAACTCTTGGATTTAGTGCTGTTTTCCAGACCAGGAGACTTGGGAAGCTGAGAAGGGGCATGGCTCAGGGGCACACAGTTAATAAGAACCAAAGTGAGGAATTGACTATCTGTTGGGCTGGGGGGCGGGGTGCTCTTTGAGCAGTCTATTTCTCTTCTGCTCCCACTGTTCCTATTTCTTTGTATATTACCCTTCATAGCACTGAACTCCCACCGTGCTCCATCTAAATTCTGTGTGTGTATCTGTTCTTAGCAGCTCTCAGCTGATTACACCAGCATTTCTGAGTTTTCATGTCTGCATGTCTTAAGCCACTGCCAAGATGGAGTCTGTGTGGTTTCATCTTGGCTTCTCAGTGGCCTGCATAGGAGTTGCCAGGGGGCATATATATTGAATGGAACAGACCTCAGCATAGAAGGCAGAGAGCGAAATAAGGCAGTGCCAGCCTCTACTCTTTATAATTCTGGACGTGGAGACTCAAAGGAACTGGATTGTACTCCTTAACCATTTTTAGCTGTGTGACCTTAGGCGAGTCATTTCCCATTCCTATGAATTCTATTTGTTTGCTTCTAAAACAAGGACTCCATTCACTTTGCAGTGTCCTGAAAAGGCTATGGTGGGAATCAAATGAGGGGGTGACTGAGAAAGTACCTTAGCCTTTCTTGTGATATTTGAAGCCTCCTTACCTTTGTCAGTTCTGGGAATTCCTTTGAGGTCCTTGAGTTCCTTGCCATGAGAAGACTGCAGACTCACTGTAAAGTTGCAGCTACACCAACCGTACCCACTAATGTCCTACCTGTCTGTCAACCCACACCATCGTGAAGGAGACAACATTCACACCGGTCACATAAGGACCTGAATAGTTTGTGTGTAATGTAACCTCCAATGTTCAGAGGATTCTCTGAGATCTTACATTCTTCTATGCCCTGTTTGATTCTCACCTAGCCAGGTTTGCTGAACCCCATTTGACATATAATATAGTTAGCAATGAGTTTTAGGACAGTCTAAGCTACATAGTAAGACAACATGCACAAATAAAGTGAAGGGCCAGATTTGGTGGTATGCACTTTTAATACCAGTGTTCAGAAGACAGAGACAGAAGCAGAAGCAGAGACAGAGGCCAACCTGGCCTACATAGAGAATTCTTGCCAGTGAGGGCCACACAGAAAGAATGTCTCGAAAACAGATAATTAAATTAAATACAGACAGACTGCACTTAACTAAAGACTTACTGTAGTTCTGAGTATTTTGCATTTATTACCTGAATCCTCAGAACACTAACAGGTATGAAAAAGCCTGATTTTTAGATATGAATACAAAACAAAACAAAACAAAACAAAACTCAAAGAGGTGGAATAACCTGCCCAGGATCACAGAGTAGTTCACAGCAAAGGTAGAGTTTCGGCCTGGTCACTACTGTAACTCTTGTTAGGGTGGGAGCTATGGGAAAAGTACCACTGTGTTCTGAGAATATCAAGGAATCCTGGGCATCTACCAAAGTTTACAGAAGAGAATCGGGGACTCAAATGGCAGGGTGGGGAGTTGGGACTTGATTTCTGCAGAGAACAGGAAGGGAATCCACTTACTTCTGTTTGCGGAGAGAAGCCACACACAAGGGCTTATCAGCAGAGGACTAGAGTCCTGCTCTGTCCCAGTTGGAAAGAACACTGAACCTCCAGGCCTGGGCAAGTTTGACCAGTGAGTTTCAGATCCGGGGTTCCTATGGTTATTGGTAGAACTCATGGACTGACACAGGTAAAAAGAAAGGAGGAAAGGGTCCCAAAAGTATGAAGTCTGGGTAAGGGGGAAAAAAAGAAACAGCAGAACCACATCTTTTCCCTACATCCATCCAAACTGTTAGGTGTGGCTTTGAGTGTACGTGTTGGTGTATGGGGGGGGGAGATTAAGTGTCGTTCAACTGCTAGATCCTCTTTGTCACCCCAAATCCTGGGCCAGAGCCTGGGTGTCAAAGAAGCTCCAGAAACAGGCGATAGTCTCTTTTTCCACCATGGAAGGCCTACAGGGAGGGGCAGGCTGGGCCTGGCTGAGCAGGCAACTGTCCTGGTTTGAGAGAAGCCAGGCCTAACTCAAAGTTGACAGCCATCCCTGCCTAACAGGAGAACCAATTAGAGTCAGGGTGATGTGGGTCCTGGTGGCCTCTGCCCTGCAGCCTCTAGTCCCAGCTGGCAATCATCAGATTTGCTCAGAGGATCTTTGTCAAGAGAGTTAGACTCTATGATGGATCAAGGGGAATGGGGAGGCTGGCAGAAAGGACCCCTGCACCCAGACCGCACACTGAGGGCTTCCCATGGCTGCAGTCTCCCTAGGGAGTCTGTCAAAAGACATTTGAAACACTTGGTCAGCCCCTTATCACGCTGTACCCCACCCCATATATACAGACAAACACATACACACACATGCAGACACACACACACGTAGAAAGAGAGATAGAGAGTGAAAGAGAGAGAATGAGAGAGAGAAAGAGAGAACAAGCCATGTGTCTAACCCTCATGGGCTTGGCACTGTGGGCTTGACAGCACTGCTTCTCAATGCAATGAGCCAATTTGTCACACAAGCTCCTAGGAAAGCATTAAAAGCCGGGACTGGGAATATTGCATCTAGTGACCCCCAGAATACATATCACCTTGAGGA
Source organism: Meriones unguiculatus (assembly GCF_030254825.1). Lineage (NCBI taxonomy): Eukaryota > Metazoa > Chordata > Mammalia > Rodentia > Muridae > Meriones > Meriones unguiculatus. The sequence continues at coordinate 24,273,860 of NC_083369.1, forward strand.
AGCATACACCAGGGCTGTGGCTAGCTCCCCCAAATTTAACCTCATCTGCTGGAAAGTGGGCATGATTCCTTCCTCAGAAATCTGTTTTGAAGCTGAAAGGAGATTGGGCACAAACCTCACAGCATAGCGCTGAGCCAGCCCACCCACCTTCCTCCTTGGAGAGTAGTCAGGACAAAACTGATTAAAATACACCAGTCCTTGAAGCTCTGATACATTAGAATTCAAAAAGCTTATGTTTTCTAGACCTTCCTTCTCCTCCAGGCAGCCTTAGAGGCCAGGAGAGGTCAGGTCACTTAAAAAAGCACGCAGCCTATTGGTGGTAGAATAGGAACTGAGCTCTAGGTTGCCTGCACCATAGCGTACTGGATTGCTGCTTGTCACATAGTCCTGATGCAGTCTTTGCAATGAGGTGGAGTGACTTGGAGGACCCTTTTGGACAGGATGGGCTGAGGATGCTTCTAGATAGTGTGCAGATACAGTTGGGCCTGAAGTTCTTGAAGGGGATCTTCTGCTTCTGCTCTATGCTGTTTCAGCCTGGCCACATGCAGGGTGGAGTGGAATAGGGGAGGGGAGAGCAGGAGGGGAGGCTGCCTTTAGTGGGCTACCATATCACATTGCAGTCTCATATCTCATTTGCTGTTCACCAAGCCCTGCCCCCTCCTGCCTTGCTTCTTCCCGGGCAGATCTGCATGGTTTGCATTATTTTCCCCTTCCCACCAGACCCCCTCCCTGGATATCTTGGTTCCATATTTTCCACGCTGAGGCTCAGTTTACTCCTGGCTGGGCTCCGGGACTGCACCTGGGTTCTAAGGGAAAAGTCTGGGAGTGTGTGTGTGTGTGTGTGTGTGTGTGTGTGTGTGTGTTGTGTGGGGGAGGGCTCTCTGGTCCTGTCCACTCTTTTCACTACCTGCCACCAAGACTGTTCTTTCAGTCAAGGCCATAGACCCTGGTCCTCAGTCACTTGAGTGCTAGTGAAAAATTAACCCCCACCAGCACACACATACCAGTTCTCACCTGGACTTACTGAATGAGAATCCCTGGGGCAAGGCCCAGAAGTCTGCATGGTGGCCAGCAATTTCTTTCGTGAGGGTTCTGTGAGATTTACCTAGAAAGTGCTACTGGTAAAGGGTTAATTTCCATGACTGACCTTTATCACCCCCAGTTCAAGTTTCTTTAAAAAAGGTTTACTATCCAAGGCCACCACTCCTTGGTTTCTCTCCCTGCCCTCAGGCTACACTCTCTGTTCCCTTAGCCAGCTCCACTTCATCTCCTAGTCCTTCAGTGCTGGAAGACCTCAGGACTCAGTCCTTCCCCCACTTTGTGCAACCTCCATCTCCCAACATGAGCTCATCTTTCTGGGCTCCAGTTCCTATCTACATGCTGATAATCTCCACCCCAGTTCTCTCCCCTGAGCTTCAGCCTAGCTTGAGTGACCTCCAGGTCCCTTCATCTCACCGGGACCCAGGATGAGCTCATCTTCACACATTTAGTGGACTTTTGGAAGAGGCCATCAGATTATCTTGCTTAAAACCTCCTAGGGACTCTCCATGGCCTGCAAGATCAAGCCTGCACTGTAGTCTCTGCTCCCCTCTCCAGCCTGTTCCCTCCGCACTACTGTTTCCTCGGCTCTTGGCCCTTCTCTGTTCCACCTGGGATCTGCTGAATAACTCAGAATGGTAGAAATTCACCAGGCACCCTTCACCCTTGGCCCTGTATGTGTTACTCCCATTTCCTGGAACACAGGGACACAGTGAGAAGGAGGCAAAGAGACATCTGTCTTGGAGTGTTGATATGGGAGGCTGTTTTGAAATTCCAACTTTAGTGCCCGTAGCAAGCATGCTGGGAGAAAAGGGACATTACATTTCTCTTGCTATGACATCATTGGCCTTTTTCCCCCCTAGTATCCCCAAGATGAATTACGTTTCCTCTGGGCTGCCAATATGCTAATGTCCATGGATAAGCCTCTATGATTCATATGTGGTAATAAGTCATTGATAAGTATTAGGTAGTAACTGAGTGAAAGTGTTCCTCTAACTTCTTTCTGTACCATTTCAAATTTGTGTCCCTCTGATCACTCTGGACTCTGAGCAGGGACAGAAACTTTCCTAGCTATTATGCGGGGATTGGTACATACCAAATAGGTCTTCCACAAATGTTTATTAAAAGAATTTTTTGAGAACACTCTGTGACTGGCCCAGACAAGGTTCTAGGAAAAAGACAATTAAAAAACAGTACCAGAGGGCCTGGAGATGTTATACCCAGATCTTAAGGTACACAAAGACCACCAGGAGCCGGACCACATATGCAAGAGCAAAGAGGTTTATTCAGTCTTAAGCTCTGTCTCTCCACCATCACCAACACAGTAGATCAAAGAGCCCCAAGCAGCTGCACAGTAGGGTTTTTATTGGGGTTTGAGGAAGGACTGGGGAATTTCCGGTTTAACAGTTACAGGACTGGGTGACATTCAGCAAGGGCAAGCTTGTTACAAAGTGATTGGATAACTAACATAACATTGAGTGAGCTATCTATAGACCTCAGGAATGTTAGGTATTTTCTGTACCATAAAAATATTCTACTACAAGGTCCATGGGCTGCTCAACACAAATGTCCCACCCTGAGATAATATACCTTCCCATTTTTGTGGTTATCCTTAGTCTCTTTCTTGGGTAGGGGATGTTATGAGATTGTTTCTGGAATTGCTGACCCATGGCCTAGTTCCTGGTGACCTTGGGGTGGGTCACTAGTTTCTGGTGACTTTTGGGTGACCTTGTTTAGGCTTAGTGCCTGGTGACCTTTGGGGTGTCAGGCCTGGTTCTCTCAGAGATATGGATTAACTATTAAGAGACCAGCTACTTTTCTAGAGGATCAGGTTTTGATTCCCAGCACCTGCATAGCAGCTTACAGCCATCTGTAACTTCAGTGCCAAAAGATCCAATGCCCTCTTCTGGACTCCTCAGGCACTGTATGCACATGGTGCACAGACATACATGCAGGCAGAACACCCCTACACATAAAAATATATAAATATATATGTATGTATACACATATACATATATATTCACTTCAAAGTTTCAGTGTCTGTTAAGCATTATTTTTTAAGAAAACAGAACCACAGTGGTCAGTGCTCATTTGAAATTCTAGCGTTTGGGAAACAGGAGGATTCTGAATTTGAGTTTATCCTAGGAAATATAGCAAGTTCAAGGCTATCTGGGGCTACATAAGGAAACCATGCTCCAAAAAACAAAAACAAACAAACAAACAAAAAACCAAAAAGTAAACAAGGTACACAGTAGCACTATGGTCCAGATTCATTAGACATGTTTTATTGTTTCATAACAAGCATATAAATTGAATACCCCAATAACCAACTTACAGATGAAGAAACTGAGACCTAGAGAGGTAGAGCATCTAGCTCAGTGACACACAGCTAGTAAGTGATAGAACTGGTACATGTACTAGTCCACCTAGCTTCAGACTCTCTGCTCCAAGCCCCTCACACTCTACTGCGTCTCACCTATAGTGACAGTAAGAAAAAAAAGCCTGGAAGCATACAGAGTTGGCTCTCCATATCTGCATATTCCACATCAATGGAGTCAAACAACTGTGGTTGAAAACATTCTGGAATAAAAATTGTGTCGATTTTGAGCATCACAGATCTCTCTCAGTCTAAAATAAAGTTCCCTATATCAACTACACAAGACGTGTATTAGGTTGTATTAGGCTTATATTAGGTATGATGACTAACTCACAAATGGTGAGTATATAGGAGAAGACATGCATAAGCTGCATGCAAAAACCCTCCTGTCTAGACAATGTAAGGAACCTGAGCATCCACAGATTCTAGTATCCAGGATATGGGTGCCCTAGAACCCATCCTCTAGGACAGAGTATGAGTCTGGAGACAGAATGCAGCAATGAACATGTGGACTCTCAGATGAGAGAATCCTGGAGCCAACTTCCAACTGTGCTGTACATTATGGGAATGGCTAAGGGTACCTTCACTTTGTCACTGGTAAACAAGGAATAAAAGTAATACCATTGCAGGGCAGTGCATCTCTGTGTGTGGTGGTGTTACTTTCTGAGGCTGGCTTTGAATCTTGAGTTCTTTTCTCTCCATCTCAAAAGTGCTAGGATAATGGGTATGTACCACCATGCCAGTCTCAAAAAATACGTATTTTTAGGGTTGGTATCTAGACTAGTTGAGATATTGAGTGAGTAGAAATCAACCTTAATATATCAAAAAAACTATAAGTTTTATGCCTGAATACAAAGACTACCAGAAGAGCCCTCCACATTCAACCAGGTTCTAGACAAAAGTTCTCTCCAATGGACATCCAACTCTATCATGTGATGTTTCTATAAAAACGAGACACCCTGCACTATATATATATATATATATATATCACATGGTATCTCTGGTTCTTCCTGTAGAATAGGCTTTTCTCAAATGGAGACAGCACTGGAAGCACTGGGGAAATTAGGGCAAGGGCAGAAAGGTGGGGGAAATATTGTTGCATGTTTGGAGATGGTAGACAGAAGGCCTCAAAGACTCGTTTTAGCTATATGCCAGGCCTGAGAAGAAAGCCTAGGATTCCTCCAGGCTTTGGCAAACTGAACTCTCAGGCCAGGTCCATGAATTTTCAGCTCTCATGTGGGTAGGGGGAGTGAGGCTAGGATTGGCTTTTCCCAGGCAACAGGACTTGTACTCTGTGGGCAGGTGTCTCTGTCTGCCCAGGTCAGTCCCAGAGGGCAGCCCCCAGACCTACTTCCCAATAAGGTATCCAAGGCATGCTTTTCTCCTCTGCGGCAAGAAGAATGGAGGAGTGGGTAGGGTTGAGAGGGTTCCCCTCTACATCTGGAGGCATAAAATTGGGGTGAGCTCAGAAAGCCCTGCTGAGGAAGGCAGGTAAGGGGCCAGGGCAACCTGCCAGGGTGGGCTCCCCTTCTCAGCTGTGGTCTAATGGGAGCTGACAAGAGCAGCTGTGAGCCTTTGATCTGCTCTTCAGGTATGTGTCCCAGCTTGGGATAGGGAAGCGGGAATGAAGAACGTTGATGAGGGTGGAGATAAGAGAGGATCAGTCCATCCAGGCAGAAAAAGCCTGGGCCACCAGGCCAGGGTTCAGAAAAAAGAAAACAAAAAACAAAAAAACCATCTAACATAAAGACTGTGCAGTTCCTTCCTTCTTCCTTCCCCATAAGACAAGAGCAGCCCTCAGGACTCCTCCAGAACCTCACAGGGGTGGGGTCCACTCACTACCATATGGTCTTCATTTCAGGACTGTTGGGATCTGCAAGCAGGCATCTCTACAGCCAGTCCCCAAGGGACCTGACGAACGGGACATCAGGCATCTGTGAGGTCACCTACAGACTATTTGCAGACCACCTGCAACCACCTGCGCATTTACTGTGTCACCTTATAAGAGGACTCACACCTCTCTCTGTCTCTGTCTCTCTCTCTTCCACCTAGCTCAAAGATGGTCTCTCTGACCCTGCTTCCTCTAATAAACTTCCCACCAGTTGGAGCCAGTTGCAGTGTGTCATTTATGAACCTGCCTTATAATAAGTCTTCTGCACAATCCTGACATTGATGAGTTTGGCCAGGAAAATAGGCTCTTTCAGTGGCCAAGCTGTGTGGTGGCTACTCCCAGCACCAGAGCCATCACCCCCATCACCAGAGCTGCTAGAAACCTATTTCATTTCAAATCTGCCTTTCCAGAAACTAGATCACTACCTCTTACATGCCACACTGGCTGGATTGGTGAGTTTCCCTCATTGGTCAGCATAACTGTCTCTTTTGGTAGGGCAAGATTGGCCTTTGAACTTCCAACAACTTCCTGGTACCTTTTGAGACTGAGGAACCCCCTACCATGGCTTTCATTGGCCACAGTTGACCTTTATTGCTGAACTCCATTCAGGGCTTCTTTTTTCCTTGGGTGAGATTTTCCCTCTACCAGCATGGTTTTGCTCCCTCCCCCTCTTGCTTTTCTACAAAATCCCATCTAGGTAAACCATGTCTGCTATGGGCAACTGTACCCTTGGTCTCTGGCCAATGCTGAGGAGCTGTTGGAACAGATAGTACCATACCAGTCTACTGAGCCAAACCTTCCCTTTGGGATGCCTCTGGCAGGTCACTGACTCCTACCCACCCAATTGGAATTGCCCATTCTTTCGTTCCTCCAGCATCCCCACTGGGATGTCTTCTGGAAAATTTAAAAACCCTATGCATGGAGCCTGAGTTAAAGGTCTCTAAGATCATATGCCTCTGTAATAAAACTTGGCCTACATATTCTTTAGATAATGGTTCAAAGTGGCTAATTAATAGCACATTAAATCCCAATATTTTACAGGATCTTTTTAATTGTTGTCAGTGATCTGGTAAATGGAAGGATGTTTCTTCAAGCTTTCTTTCTTCTCCGCTCTAAACCTTGTCTTTGTTCCTGTTCTTCCACCCAACTTCTTCTAGCTATAAAGTCTCAACCTCACGAGCCCTCTACTTTTGACCTCGCTGATAAACCTCTGCCCCACTGTCTTCAACCTCTGGCTTCTCTGCCTCTGGCTTTTTCCTCCTCTTCTGCTTCTTCCTCTTCCTCTTTGGCTTCTCCAGCATCCTTCCACCTCCCCCGCAAGCAACAGGCTATCCTAGTCATCCTACTTTGGCATCCACTTTCATCCCACCAACAGCTATTAGTCCCTGTGCTACCCACTCTCGCTCTGTAGCAAATCCCCTTCTTCTACTCAGCATAAACCAGCCTCAATTCTTCCCTTGCAGAAGGTGGCCAGCATAGATGGCTTAATGGTGCATGTTCCTTCTCACTAACGGAACTTTCTCAAATAGAAAAGAGACTAGGATCCTATACCTCTAACCCTTATACTTTCATTAAAGAATTTCAACGTCTCACTCAATCTTATAGTCTTACCTTTCATGATATGTGTGTATGTGTGTGTGTGTGTGTGTGTGTGTGTGTGATTCTTGCCAACAACCTATTACCTGAGGAGTGCAGGCTAGAACCTATTGCCTGAGGGAAGAGGCAAGAACGCATGCAGATGAGGTTCGCCAAACAAATGCAGCACACCTGGCTGGGGCTGAGGTGGTGCCTGACCAGGATCCACAATGGGATTACAATACCCCAGGAAGGCATTTTAGCTAGAGATCAGTTCATAACCTGCCTCGTCATTGATCTCTGCAAACCTGCCCTCAAGCCAGTTAATTATTAGAAGTTCCAGGAGGTCATTCAGGGCAAAAATGAAAAGCAGTCTCAATTCCTAAAGTGATGTACAAAGGCCCTTTTACAACATGCTAATCTGGACCCTAAAATTACAGAGGGTAGGCAACTCCTGATGACCTATATTTTCTCCCAAAATTACCCCAACATCAGGGTTAAGCTTAAGTGCTTGGAGAGAGGACCCCTGGTTCCACAGGCAGATTCCAAAGGTGCTGGCCTTTAAGGTGTACCACGGGAGAGATGAAAAAGCCTGCAAGCAAAAATACCAAATGTTGGCCAAGGCCGTCCAACTGGCCTCTGTGACTACCCAGTCTCCCTTGCCTCCTAAGGCCTGAGGACCATGGGTCCCTGTTTCAAATGTGGTCAAAAAGGTCACTGGGCCTGGTTTTGTCCTAACCTCCATAAGCCACCAGGGCCATGTTCAAAATGCCACCAAGAGGGGCATTGGAGTGTTGACTGCCAGCATTTCTCCCATGATATGGGGACATCACTCCCAGATCACCCTCCAGCCGATATCTTAGGCGTGGCTATGGACAACTGAAGGTACCCGGGTTCCCTTGACCGACCCACTGTCTAAACTAGCAGAGAGCCACAGGTGATTATCATGGTGTTGGAACAGCCCATCTCCTTCCTTGTGGACACTGGAGCCACTCAGTCCTGACAGAGTATTGAGAAACAAACTTCTTTTAGTTCCTCTATTGTTGGAGTAGGAGGACAGCCTTGCCAGCTTTGCCGGACTCCACCACTCAATTGTATTTTCAGGGGTGTTCCCATGACTCATTCCTTTTTAGTGATGCCAATATGTTCATTCCCCTTACTGGGAAGGAACCTTTTAGTCAAATTGGGAGCCTCTATCTCCTTTATTCCACCCGATTTACCAATAAGTACCATCCATATCCAGAGAAAATACGTCCCAATTACCCAATCCCTAGGGATGGGAGAAGTACAGAAGGTAATCAAACACTCCTCTAAGATTATTGCCTCTCTGATATCCCCCTCCTAAATAGTACAAACCTGTCATTTTGTCTCCTACTTCAGACTCTGACCTCGGCCTACAAGCTCCCTAATGTCACCCAACCAGGCTGTTTTAGAGCTTATTGGCTGTGTGTTCCACCTAGAACTAACTCAGAACTACCACTGACAGCTTCTCTGGTGACTCTATCAAGTAACCTTACTTCAGCATTCACTAACTGCCCTGACTCTGATGTTGCCACAACCCCCTACCTTTTTCATATCACCCTCTTTGGCATGGCAAGCTCTTTCAAGGCATGTGGGACACACTCTGTAGGAATTCTAAGTTCTTTAGACTGTAATAAAACTATAATCCTTGATACCTTATCTCAACCCCAATGCCCTACTGGTAATAATACCTCCATTCTTTGTGGTACTCAGGTCTGCCATCAGCAGGAGTTTCCACACACTGGTGCTCCTCTTCCCCTAGCTGGGGGTAATAAGTTAAAAGGAGCCCCTTACCAATCCCAGTCATGGACTCAATAGCTGCTCAGCAAGATAAGAGGGTAATTAAATTTTGTACCTCTTGGCTGTTGCAGGAATCAAGGCAGCTGTTGGGACTGGGAAAACAATATTAGTCACTTCACAAACTTTATATTATCAGCTTTCTTACCAGTTCATAGAGTATCTCCAGCAAGTGGTTCAGACAATACTAACTGTCCAAGGACAGGTGGACTTAATGACAGCAGTAGTACTTCAAAACCAATGAGGATTGGATCTCCTCACTGCTAAAGAAGGTGGCCTTTGCATCTTCCTCCAAGAGGAATGCTGTTTTTATGTCAACCAGTCGGGTATAGTAAAAGACAAAATCCAACAACTCTAGACAAATCTGTTCACTCAGGAACTGGTGGTCAGGCACATATTTCATACAGTGGTTAACAATGACTTGAATACAACCCTGTATAGCCCTGGACTAACAGGGAGCTGCAGTCTTCTTCCCCTTTTAAAGAGCACAAGAAAACATTTTGCATTGAAGAATCACCAGCCTTTTAAATGAAGAGCAACATATTTTACAGTTGTTAGATTGTCTAAGGTCATTATTTTAAAGTTTCTGATAAATTTTAAAATGTTTCATAGCCTTAAACATTTAAACATTCTCCAAAATCGGTTTTTGCTATATTAAAATAAAGTACCTCTTTTACGGAGTGAAGTCACAAAGCATTACCATAATTTTAAAAGTCAGAACCAAATTTTAAAGCCAAATTTTACCGGTGCAAATAATCTAATCTCTAAAATCAATACCAATTTAAAATGAGACTTGTCTTCTTAGTCTAAAAGGAAATGGGATGATAAACAAAATTCATTACGATTAGGATGTTCTGTAATCCTTCTTTGCCTACAAAATACCAAGTGGCAATCTCAAGATGGTGGAGTCACATCACATGCATGGCAAGCCACATGGTTGCTATTTAAACACACCCATGCTTTTGTAGATTTTATAAACACATAGGCATACATATATGTTGTAAACAAGAGTTTGAATTTAACCTTTAAACATATCCAAAAACTCTTAATCTACAACCAAGACATACAGAGCATATTAACCATTTAAGATCATTCAGAAACAAGCATGTAATGGCCTTACGTACATTTTAACAAGTACTTTGTCTCATCAGCCTGGGTGAGCTTGCTCATCTGTTTCACCATGATGAAGGTGGGCACAGCTCCCTGGGCCCTGGGATTCTGCAAGTGCTGCTTGCCTAGGGGCTGTAACACTCAGGGTGGGATGGTCTGGTGCCATGGGTGATGCCACCCTCACTCCCACTCACCCCACCACCACCACCCAGCCACCTTCCCCAACAGGGCTTTCCCAGCCTTCCCGGAGCCTGTCACTGTGTTCTGCCATGGTGGAAACTGTGGAAGTGTGCCTGGCAATGGTCTAACAATTTCACTCCCAGCTCCACCCTTGCATTCTTTCCATGCCAGAGCATGGTTGATTCTGCAGCAGCAGGACACAAGGAGGTGCCAGTGGAAGGGCCGGAAGAAACAGGGAGGGATTAGAAGAAGTCTGTCCCATACAGTCAGTCACAGTACAACATACACAAGAAACAAAATAGACAAGACAAAAGCATGCAGAAACAGGTTCCTCCAACAAGAAAGCACAACATCTGACCCAAAGAGGATTCTAAAACAGAAAGACAGATGCAGACTGAGTGGCCATATTCATATTGCAACTGAAGCTCAAACCAATGGACCTTCAGATTCTCGCTCTGGTTTCCCTCCCACAGAAGTTCCAGAGCAGTGGGTAGTTTTGAACCACCTCCTGATGGTGGGACTCTACCCACCAAAAAATTGATGAAGCCAGGGGAGCCCTTTTGGCTTTAGCAGCTGTGATTGCCATCATGTCTTCTTTAATCACATCATGCTGCCCTCACAGATATAAACACCTTGAGGAATTTTCTAAATAGAGGACAGAAAGCACACCCACACACGGACACTGCACAGAGACACTTAGACATTAACTGTAAGCAGGGTCTTGGAGTCTTGGGGATGCCGGATGAACCCCCAAATGTTATGCTTAGTTTGTGAGACCCCCAAAACCACCAGGAATCGACTCTACTGCAAATACATGAGAATCTTTTATTACAATCTCGAGCTCAGGTCACAGCATTCTCCCTGGTTGAAGAGAAGGAGTGCTACCCCACAGTCTAGGGGAACAAGGTTTTTATTTATTTATTTATATTTATTTTTTCCAGCACTGAATCATACAAGCACTGTTTCTCTATTTAGTGTATGAAAAGCCTAGATTGGGTGGATAAACAAGGTGAATTTGGTGAGAGTGCCGCTTGCTGGTTTAATACATTTATTATTTGAGAACACATGGGCATTACATTTAGGACATGTTTTTTGTTTGTGTTGGTTTGGGTTTTTTGGAACAAGGTTTTTAAAGGGAAAAAAACTCAAGCAGGGAGTTACATGCCTTGGCATTACATGATTGAGTAAGGGAAATTGACTTTTGAAATGATTGGTTTAATTTAGGAGTCAAGACGATAAACAGTTCTCTCAGGGCCATCTGAGCTGGTTTCCTAGCAACTGTATCTCTAGTGGGCAGGAAAAGAATGCAGTAAAGCTAGTTCCTTTCTTCAGGTGGCTGGACATGCCTCCACTTGGCTGGCCTTCACTCAGACCTGTGCTCCAAACCCCAAACTAATATTCCCCCCTCCCCCCCCAAAAAAACCAACCAATATTCAATTCTTTGGTCTCTCATGGACCACCTACAACCACCTGCACATGTACTGGGTCACATTATAAGAAGACTTGTCCGTCCTCTCTCTCTCTCTCTCTCTCTCTCTCTCTCTCTCTCTCTCTCTCTCTCTCTCTCATTCTCTTTGCCCAGAGATGGTCTCTGTGACCCTCTCTTCCCCTAATAAACCTCCCACATGGAACCAGTTGAGTAGCGTGGTTTATGAACTTGCCATATAACTCAGCCACACATTCCTAACAAGGACTACACATGTACTCCACCCTGCCTACACCTGGACAGACAAGAGGTAGATTGAGCTCGGAACTTGAGTCAGCTTCAGCAGGTGAATTAGGGTGGGGGCTTCCTGCAGTTGCTAGCTCTGGCCCAGTCAGGTTTCCAATTAGCACCAGCCCAGGAGACACTTGCTTGGTGTGGTCCAAACAGATGGCCAAGCCTTCTAGCTCCATATTCCCAGACCACCAGGACTCCCTCAAAAGTCTTCTATCAAGTGATCAAACAGCATTTCCTTCAAGGTACTCTGGGACAAGCAGTACACTGTCCAGGAAAGTGTGCTAACCAAGGACCAACTTATATGTCATTGCAGGCTCCTGCCACATCTGGGAACTGTTATCTCCTCTGTCTCCATGACTCTCGTTTGCACTGTCAGGTTGGAAAGTACCCATCAACTATCTTTTTTGTTTGTTTGTTTGTTTGTTTGTTTTGTTGAGACGAGGTATCCTTATAGAGCCAGGTTGGCCTAAAACTTGTTATCTTCTTGTCTCAGCTTCCAAGGTGTTGGGTTTACAGGTGTGCCACAAAGTCTGTGGCATCTTTTGCCTCTTTAAATAAAATTCTCAGACACTGACCCAGAGTAAATAAGGCAGCAAGCTGAGAGTTGAAGAGCTAGGAACCCACCTGCACATACAGGCTCAAAGAGTGCACACACACCAAGTACTATGGATGCAACTCAAGGCCTCACTCATAGAACTGGGCTATACGCCCAGCCTTCTTTCTCTTTTATTTTTGGTGTGTGTGTGTGTGTGTGTGTGTGTGTGTGTGTGTGTGTGTGTGTGTGTGAGAGAGAGAAAGAGAGAGAGAGAGAGAGAGAGAGAGAGAGAGAGAGAGAGAGAGAGAGAGATACATGTGTGGACACCCATGTCACAGTGGGAGTGTAGAGGACAACTCTGTAGAGTTGTTTCTCTCCTTGCAAATTTACATGGGTTCTGGAGATCCCACTCAGGTTGTCAGGCTTGCACAACAAGTACCTTTACTGCTGACCCATCTTGCTCCCCCACCCTTCTTTTAACATTTTGAGATGGGGTCTCATTAAGATACCCAGGCTGGCCTTCAATTTACTCCAGAGCTTAGATCATGAGTTGTGGAGCTAAGAGTTAAGGTAATGGAAAAGGAAGCACATAGAGAGGAACAGGTTACCAGTGGCATGTACCTTTCTTTCTTTCTTTCTTTCTTTCTTTCTTTCTTTCTTTCTTTCTTTCTTTCTTTCTTTTCTTTTCTTTTCTTTTCTTTTTTTTCTTTCTCTCTTTCTTTTTTATTATTCAGAGGCAAGGTCTTTCTATGTAACCCAGACTGGCCTTGAATACACAATCTTCTTGTCTCCGCCTCCCCAGGGCTGAGATCAATCATACCCACAACCTGCCACATGGCTTTTTTGCAGCCCAGTAGACTGCTGTCGTTCTTGGTCTGTCTCTTGATCTGTGTCATTTTAACACCAAATTAAAAGTGTTATCATCCAATATCACCGGATTTCTTGTTAGAGGACTTCTTGTAGCCCTCCAGCATTGGGAAACTCAGCCCCTTTATTTTCTTAACCTATCTTAATTATCAGAAAGTGGATCCCTATTACTAGTCAGAACCCCCCTTCCAGTAACTTCTTCCTTTTGTCTAGTCTGCATATGAAACTCTCCAAGCTAGGGGTGCAATCAGGCTGGAGGACAGAGCACTTGATAAGATAGGAGGATTTGGCTTTGTCTTCTGCGGCCCCTGCCCCTCCAGGTTGGGCCTGCCTAAAAATCACCCAGCTCAAAGATTTGGTAAGTTTTCTGCCCCAGGACAGGCTTTTGTATTTCTAATGACAGAGATGTACTTCCCACCCTTTCCCGCAGTTTCCTCTCTTTTAGAATCAACAGCTCCAGATCCTTTTCCTGACCCTTCTAGGGTGTGAGCTGGTCTCCTCTTCAGGGCAGCTAACTCCCTCAGTGCAGGAGGGGCCAGAAATCTAGTGTGACTCACTCTCAGAAATGTTTTCACAATGGCAGAACAGGGGACAGCCTGTATTCTTTTTTTTTTTTTTTTTTGACCTGACACAGACTTCACTGCCCTCATTCCTAAAGTCTCAGGAAGCAGCCTAGAGAAGCTACATGGCACCTTTGCCTTGTCCTTTGCCTTCCTGATTCTCATCCTTTCAGAGCCAAACATTTCGAACTGCCAAGGGAGCTCTCCAGGAAGCAAGCCTGCCCTAGAGCATGCTCATTCCATTCACTGCTGCCCAAATTCTCCCCTCGGATCCCTCTCAGTTTCTTCAGATGACAGCCTATTCATCTCTGACCATCATCATCAAGGGTGGTTTTGGGGAAAGGGGATCTGCTTCTATTTAGGAATTAAGAGCAGTCAGCCCCCTGGAGCCAGGATACACTCAGGTCGGGCTGACTTCAGCAGTGAACCACAATCCTGGGCTCATGCCTGAGGCCTAGCTCAGAACTTCAGGCCCCTGGGATCCTGGCAAGCTCTCCAGGAGATGACAGCAATCTGCAGGAGTTTGCAAGCCAGTGAGCAGGCACTGGCTACCGCCCAAACACCACTTCTCTTCGGCCTTCTGAGAACTTGGGAAGCTGCCCTTTATCCCTGAGGTGGGCACCTCCTTCCTCCATACCTAAATCCAGGGTGGCTGAGTCAAAGGAGTGCTGGGAAAGTGCTAGGAACATCAGCTAAGTTTAGCTTAGAATAATGTGCAGAACACAAAGAAGAGAGGACCTCTTTCTGAATCAAGGGCCCAGTGATAAGGAATCAGGGAGGGGAGCTGAAGGCAGGCAATGGAGGGAGGGGATACAGGGAGAATGTGCTGTGTCAGCCTGCAGGCATGCATGCTCAGTGCTAGCTAAGCCCTAAACTAACAGCTCCCTCCTTCCTTGCTTGCTTTCTTCCCTTCCTTCCTTCCTTCCTTCCTTCCTTCCTTCCTTCCTTCCTTCCCTCCCTCCCTCCCTCCCTCCCTCCCTCCCTCCCTCCCTCCCTCCCTCCCTCCCTCCCTCCCTCCCTCCCTCCTTTCTTTCTTTCTTTCTTTCTTTCTTTCTTTCTTTTTCTTTCTTTCATTTCTGCCTTCCTTCCTTCCTTCTTTCTTTCCTTTTTCTTTCCAATTCTAGGTCTCTACCAGGTTCCTTTATCAGGTCTTTTGGCTTTAGGTTTCTTTATGTCTGTCTCAGTTCTCTTTGGGTCTTTGAAACCCACCTGTCTCTCCTTAGCCCCCTTTTCTCTGTGTAATCATTGTCCTTTTTAGTTGTTTACCTGTCTTTTTCTCTCTGCCTCTCTACCAACATCTCCTCTAGATCCAAATTTCTGTGTCCCTCAATATAACTTTATTTTCTTTCTTGCCTCTACCTCTCTTTGTATCTTTGCTTCTCTATTTCCCCCAGTCTGTCTCTTTCTTTCTCGCTTGGTCTCTGCTCTGCTCTTTGCCCTGGCTTCTCTCACTTTCTTTCCTCTGTGTGGCTTTAAAGCTGCTAGATGCTGAGGTACTGAGTGTGAAACCTGAGGAGGGGGGACAAGAGGAGAGAAGCAGCTCCTGCTCACTGGCCTGGAGGAATTAAAGAAAGGGAGGGGAGAAGATAGGCAGGAAAGGGAGAGAAGGAAGCCACCTTCTAAAGCCTCTCTGATGACCCTCCTCCTCCCCGGTGATGGAAAAGTTCTTTATGCTAGTTTTCAAAGTGAAATGAATGAGGCCTTCATGGTGTTCAGTCTCAGGACATTTTGGCCACTTGCAGAGGGCCTACTCTGTGGCTACGCTGCTGCCCCACTCCCTAGGCCTGTGCCTAGCACTAGCTGACAGCTGTCTTTTTTGGAAAGAGTTTGGCCATTTCTAGCAAAATGCTCATTTGAACACATGGGGACCAGGGCAGGTGATGTTCAAGGCTTCACAGAGATGTCACCCTGAGCACTTCCCCTCCCCAGCACTGACCTCCAGGGAGATATGACCTAGATGGTATCTGATAGGGTCACACAGAGTTTCAGCTTGAAGGACCCCTAAAACCATATAAGCCAAACCTTTTCATTGCATAGGTGGAGACATTATGGCCCAGAGAGGAATGAACCAGGGATACACCAAGATGTGAGCTCCAAGGAACAGAAACATGTAAAAAGTAGGAAATTGTCAGAGATTTATTTTGTTGCTATATATACAATGAAAATCCTACACAAACAAGTCTGCCACTCCCAGGCTCCCATTCTTATACCAACCATCATGTCAATGTCAGGAGACATCTACACCTCTGCCTCTCTACACTAGGTGCTTTGAGGAAAGCCTGAGCAGTGTCTTTATACCCAGACTCCTTTTCTCTCTGGAGATTCCTGCCTGTGAGAACAGATGGTGCTCTATAATGTTTAGCCCTGGGTTGGCCTGGTCCTTCTTTCATAGAGTGGAGATATGGGGGTTGAGGCATGGTACCTTCTAAATTAATAGTGCAACTGAAAGAGGCAGAGAAAGAGAAGGAGGACAGAGGAAAGCGGTGACCAAGAGAGAGGCAGAACCAGGGGAAGAGGAGGAGAAAGAGGAAGAAGCATGTGCAGATGAGCCAAGCTGGGAGGGATCATGAAAGGACTGACAAGGTCCACCCTGATGTCTCCTGGTTTCCTCAAGGAAGCCCAGAAGAACAAAGGGGCTTTCAACTTGGGTATCACTTACGAACTGGTGACCCAAAGCTCTTGGGGAAACTTCAGTGGCCTTTGCCACTTTGCCCTGGGCCCAACTTGGGGAGAAAGTAGTGTGAGGGCTCCCCTGAAGAATTCTCAAGGAAAGAACAAGCAAGCTGGAGAAGAGGGGAGCCAGACTTTGCTGTAGGGCTTTTAAAGGGAGAGAACAAATGATTAAAGGAGAAGAGGGATTGGCTGAACAAGAAAGATTAAAGAAGCCAACAGACAGGGCTTGGCTCAGGGATGAGTCAGGCCAACAGCCTCCAGAGATAGCAATCTACAAATATCTTTGAGGTGTAAACAGCCAAGTAGGCTTCAAGGAGGAAGAAGAGGAAGAGCAGGAAGCCCAGGGTCAGGAAAAAAAGATGGATGGGGGCGGCAGACGGGAGAGCTTGGCCAGTCAGTGTAGAGACTCCTACCTTGCAAACTGGGCTGGAAGTGGCAGGCTACACCAGGAAGCAGGGCTCTGGATAACTGCCTTGTTGAACTGCAGAGGGCTTCAAGTGTCAGCCCCATCTTGCTGGGGCCTTCTACCCCAACCCCTCCTATGATGCAGGCAAGCAACTAGCCATTTGCTGCCTTCCACCCAGGGGGCCATGGGCCAACTTGGGTCTCTTCCATCTCTAATGGGATTGAGTCTGTGAGCTTGCACTGCTATTCCCAGGCCCGGGCTAGATTGTCCAGCCAAACATACTGCCTCAAGGTTATTTGGCAGCCTGGGGGTGGGAGCTCACACTCCTAAGCAGGTCTCCTCCTGCTTTTCAGGTGCCTCGGGTTCTTACATCAGAGAGGAGGCCACACAGGGATGCCACCTACAAGGGGCCAGGGGCCAGGGGCCAGGGGCCAGGGGCCAGGGGCCAGTCCTGTGGCCTCATGCTGACATTCTTCTATATTCTACCCAAGGTCTTGGCACAAAAGACCAGACACTGATCTTGTTAAGGCAGTTATAGAAACTAAAGCTCAAAAACAGAAACAATGTGCCTGTGTTTGGGAAGAAATTTTGCCTGGAAAAGAAGAGAGAAAACGGATGGGGACACTCTCCCCTAAAGAGGGAAGAAACAGATCCCCTTAAGCACTATCCTGCATTTATATAAACAAACCTTACACACAGAGAGACATGCATTCACATCTTCACATGTTGGCAGATCTTCTATGCTCCCCTGGGGTTAAAATGGGAATGTGTGGGCAAGGACTCACAGGAGTCCAGAGAGGCCATAGTCTTTTCTTCAGGGTAGTGATGGGAGCACCTGAAACAGAGCTTCATTATAGCAGGCTAGCCTAAACGTTGCAATCTTCCTGTCTCAAACTCTTAAGTGTTCTGTTTATAGGTGTGACACCAGGCTAGTCAGCTCCTTCTTGCACTAGTCATTTCCATGTGATATAGCTAAGTGCTTCCTCGCCAAGGGAAGAGTTTGTGGTGTCTACATCACACATGAGGTGACCAAGGATGACACTGATGAAATAACTCACTGCTACCTACATAGCTACAAACTTGAGAGAATGGCCCAAGATACCAACTGCCTCTGTGACTAGCCCTACAGAGCCCCACCCTTTATACTCACTTTAGTACCTCTGGAGGTTATCTTCTGGGCATCCTCAAATGTTCCATTTGCTGAATGGGAAAGGAAAGGAAAGGAAAGGAAAGGAAAGGAAAGGAAAGGAAAGGAAAGGAAAGGAAAGGAAAGGAAAGGAAAGGAAAGGAAAGGGGACGGGAGGGGAGGGGAGGCAAGGGAAGAGAAGCCTAACCAGGCTCCTGGGCAAGAAGGAGGAGGCCCAAGAACACCCCACCCAAAATGGTCTTTTTGATTCTGCCCTCTAGAAACTCCTTAGGAGCTTCCAAGCTGGATTTTCTCATTTGTAGTCCATGATCACCACGACAGAGATGCCATGGTGTGATCCAAATGGATGGCAATGGCCTTGAGCTCCTGTGGAAGAAAGAAAAAAGAGGCACAAGCATGGTTAAAAGGATGACTTTTGCGTGCACAGCATATGGGGTAACTCCTGTGTGCACAGCATATGAAGTGTTTTACTTTTTCATTACAACACATGATAAAACAATGAGTGTATTATGTGTGTATGTGTATATATAATCGTGTTTTCATCAAAACTTCATGTACATCTATTAAAAATATGTGTACATAAAATGGAAACAAAAGTTTCTTGAAACCAAGCGTGTTGGCACACACATGTAATCCCAGGAGGAGACTGAAGCAGAGGATAGAAGTAAAAACCAACTTGGGTTACATAGCAAGACCCTGTCTCAAATAAATGTTTCCTAAAACTGAATATTATTACTGTGTGAGGTCAGAGAGTAACGAAATCAAGAGAACTCGAGGCAAAGGCAAGAAGATTGCTGTAAATTCAAGGACACCTTGAGCTGCAGAGTGAAAAGAGACTCCGTCTCAAAGAAAATAAAGAGGTAGTGAGCGCCTCTATCAGGTTCCTAGAGCATCACATGATCCTAAGAAAAGCCCAAGGAGAACCTGGCAAGCAGCTCAGGGATGGGAATGAAAGCATGGTGCAAAGTTTCCTCCAAGACCTTGCTGGTTCTTACCCAATAGAGCTGTCTCTAAGGAAAGAAAAATGAATACCAGCAAGAAGGTACTAAGGTGTAAAAGAGGTTAGGAAATTAGGACCTGGGTGACCCGAGCCCACAACATGGGTTTCAGTTAGGCATAGAGTCGCATACTTGGAATACCAGTAGTCGGGAGGATGAGGCAGGAGGATGAGGCAGGAGGATAGGGAGTTAGAAGCCAGCCTAGGTTACAGAACGAGTTTCAGGCTATTATGGGCTACATAGTAAAACCCTGACTCAAAAGAAAAAGAAAGAAATGAAAAGGTAAGGGCTGACAAGGTGGTTCAACAGGTAGAGACGGTTGCTGCCAAGCCTTACAGCTTGAGTTTGATCCCCAGAACCCATACTGTAAAACTGACTCCTACAAGTTGTCCTCTGATCTCTGCATGTGCACAGTGGTACAAATGTTACCACAAAACACACATGCACAAAATAAATAAACAAATGTTTAAGAAGAGTATGTGACTATTAGAATCAGACAACCCAGCCCTGTGTCAGAAGCCTGACTTCCACAGCCTAGCTGTGTGACCCCAGGCAAGTCAATTGACCTCGCTGAACCTGTTCCTCGATGGTACTTCACAGGAAGTGTTATGTTTCTACAAAGATGTATGCAAATTGCTTAACTCAACTCAGCACATAGTGAATATCTGCTAAATAGGGGCAAAACCATGAATATTATTTTCTGCTCAGGCTATGCATACCTCAAGCAAAGTCCCCACCCATGTCTTCATCTCCAGCACCTCCACTTCTCTGGTGCACCTTTTAACTTATCACCACACATCTAAATCCTGCCTGTACTTGAAGGTCCACAACTGGCTCAGTTGTAACCTCTTCCATGAAGCCTTCCCTAACTTCCTCCTGGTCCTTTTCCCCTCAGTCTTTATAACATTACATTTGTCCCTCTTTTTTTTTTTTTTTAATCCTAACCAACTGCCTCTTTTCAGTGCCACATTGGCATTCCTTATCTCTCTCTATAGGAAAGGAAGCAGCTTGCTCTGGGTTGCCATGCTTCCCACCTGTGATGTTAAATGCATCTGTTGTTTTAAATAACTTGCTCACCAAGTTCAGGTACCAACAGCTATGGTAGACTGATGTCACATCTACCTCCAGGAAGGACCTTCAAAACTCATGGAGGCTGGGGGGTTAACAGGTACATCCTTGATTATCCTAAATGAGGAAGGGTCTACTATGGTAGCATCCTCTCCAGTCTTCAACCAAGTTCTCCAAAGAAGTGGTAAAGTTGTTGGTAGCTAGGAAATGTCCAAGGGAAGCTGGGAGCATGGACAAGCAGTACATTCTTGTTGAGGCCAATTTGGTCCCATTTAATTTCGCGACTACATTGAAGTTTTATTTTGGTGGCTATCTCTGAAGTTCAGCACAGCTTGTGATCAGAACTAGCATGTTGTACTTGTGAGTAAGAGGGAGAACTGTGAGCTGGAGTTCAGATGTGGTAAGGTAGTTGCTGAACAATTCAAAGTAAAGAGATGTGGCTGATATCAACTAAGAGTTCTTAGGGAGCTTCCAGAGAGCTCTGGGCCTCTGTACCATCCTGCATACAAGGTTGTTGTTGCTGATCTGGAGGAGACCACAGAAAGTCCTATCACCACCAGATCCAGAGACACACTCTGGACACACAAAGGACAGCTAATATGTTGAAATGAAAACTGGAAAAAACAAACAAACAAACAAACAAACAAAACTCCATAGACTGAAACCAGGGGCCCAAATCAGCCAGCCCGAACAAATTGAGTAGGAGCATATGTAAAACTCAACTTTACAAATACAGGCTGCAGAGGCAGAACATTATGAGTATATGTGTTAAAAAAAGACCAAGGGCTTCGGGCTGACCACAGACTTCTCAGAAGCCAGCACTGTGACGTGGTAGCTAAGAAAGTTAATGAAATCCTGGGCTGTCTGCATAGAAATCCTGTCCCCAGATGCAAGGAGGTAATAGCCTACTGTACTCCACCCATCCAGAACATCTGCAATAAAGGGCCCCAGTACAGGCCCACATTTGCCAAGGCACATTGATAAACAGCCAAGGAGATGTCCCCTGGGTTGAAGAAGTACTGTTTGTGAGAAATAGGAGGACAAATGAAGGACACTTCTCTATTCCAAAAAGGACTTATGAGCCTTAGCCCCAACCCCCAGCATTCTACAGGGGCACAGTCATAGTGAGTGCTCTTCCTGTGCCAGGTATGGAAGGAAGGGATGTTATCCACACAACTTTCCCACCCTGTAATAACCTGGCAGGAAGGGGTGTCCACTCTCACTTGACTAAGGAGGTAACTTGCCTGAAATCACGCATCTAGGAAGTAGCCGAGCCCATACATAGCACAGCTTTGCTCAGTGCCAAAAACTATACTTTTGTCCAAATAGCTAAAGGCCAACATGGGGCATGGGGAACAAAGGTGGTTTGTATGGTCCAAGGAGGCACAGGGATCTGTGGGTGGAAACCACTGGAAAGTATGATTTCAGCTCTATACATAATGTGGTGTTGGTGGGGTTTTGCTTTATTTTGTCATTTCACTTCAACATTTTATTAGAGAAATCTTCAGATGTACACAAAAGTATACACAATCATTTCATGACATCCCACCCCCACCCACCCATGACCCAGTTTCAGTAATTACCAAATTGTGGCCAATGGTATTTCATCTTCTGCCCACTTTTAAAACAGAAATCTTTTCAGCTAGGTGGGGATTTAACAGTCAGCCATGGCCTGAGCTATAGCTGGCATCCAGCAGAGACAGGAAGGGTGCTCATTGTACCAGCGGGCTAGCAGTATCCCTGAGGCCCCTTTCCATTCAAACACACAGTGAATGGTCCTGCCTTAGTGCATAACTAAATTGATGGGGTGTAGGCCAAGGAACAGAGGCCAGAGCTGCTATCTGGGAAGAGTATTAAAATGCCTTCAGGTTTCAAAACCTTCTCTGGGGCCAAGCTGGAGCCCCCAACTCCTCAGACTAAAACTGACCTGCCCTACCCCTAGTACTCAACATTTTCTCAGAGAACAAAAGATCCATATTCCACTTTCATTCAGTCTCTCTCTCTCTCTTTCAGACACACACACACACACACACACGTCCACATCAAACACATTCACATAATCACACACCCTGTTAGTCTTTGGAAGACAGAAGGGCATGTCCTAAGCCGCCTCTCACACCTTGCCCTAGAGCCTGGCATGAGTCACCTCCTCTCTATTGGACATGTGGGCACAAGCCTTCCTGGGAGCCATGAGAGCAAGAAAACTTAAAGGCTTCATGAATGGCCATCCCGAGGCCTGAGCTACACAATTGGTCCCTGCCTACACTCTTCATGTGCTTTACATGTGTGCTTCCTTTAGCTACCCCTCTGCTGGTATTTAGTGAGATTTCTAGCCTTGGTGGGGAAAGCTATCAGAAGAAGTGTCATGGGTGCGGTTCTCACAGCAACAAGGAAATAACACTGGACCCATGTCAGGCCCAGGGTACTACCCTTGGCCTTCACAGGACTGTGTCCCTACCTAACCTGAATAGAGGTTCATATACATGGCAACAGCTACACAGGTACACAGACTGTTTTGGGTGGGTTCTAGTGCACTCATCTATGTTGGTGTATCAGCCTTTGACAAGAAGTGAGGGATAGATATACTGACTCTCTTCAGATGGAAAACAAGGGTAAATTTGGCTTTAATTTTTTTTTTTAATTTAATACAGAGTCTTTAAAAGTCTGGCCTCAAACCCATGATTCCCCTGCCCTTGCCTTTAGAGTGTTGGTATTACAGGTGTATATCAACACACCTGGCAAAACAAACTCAACCCTTTTCCTTTTCCTCCTCATCCCCATCAAACCTTCCTGCTGGGGAGATTTAACCCAGATCTTGGCCATTGAGCTACATCTTTGACCCTTTACACTTCTAAATAAGTAAACTGATTCCAGAGAACATAGCAGAGGAGATGGTAATGGGTGGAAATTGCATAGCTAGCAATATTGGTGGTTGTTGGTGATGATAATGGTAGGGTGAATGTGCAAACGGTTGCTGATAAAATCAGCAATGGTGGCTTTTGTTAAAGTTGTTGGTGATGACACCGAGGATAGTCACCTCCTGACATTGTGCCCTTGCTCATGTCTCTACCTACTACTCTACCCAAGTTTTTTTCACCCAGAAAATGGTCAAAAAAATACATAGTTTTCCAGAGGATTCTACCACGTTCCTGCATTCCAAGACTATCAGTTGTTCTTCTTCCTCCGTTTGAACATTGCTCAGAAATGATGACCCCCACAACATCTTATCCACTACATGCACCAAAACATCCTTAAATATGAGGCCCGGCAGTCAGAGCCATTTCACTGGGGAATCTCCAGTGTAGACATGGGTTAGTAGGGAGCTCCTGAGACTATCAAAAGCTGTTGATCTCAGCAGCCAAAATAGGAGGCTGACTCATCCCATGGTCTTAGACAGTTAAGGCAGGGTTGGCCAGGGAAAGAACACTATGTGTATCTGCCTCCCCTAATAAAGCTCTCCATATGCACTCAGGGGTTGTGCTGTCTGAAGACACCTCCTGCACCATTGCTGAGAGCACATGTGCACCTTGGAGTACATCTCTGTATGTGTGCTATCTCTGTCTGCTATCTCCACGGCAATCCATCAAGCTTCCTCAAAGTAGAGGTACCCCTTTTATTCAATCCGTTCCTCCTAGGCACAGGGCAGGACACCTGGGATGCTACAGGCTAGTCTGGATTTTGCTCCTTTTGTTATAGGCGCTGCTCAGGACTATTCTGAAAAGGCAAAGATTTCACATGCCTCCTACACCCCTGGTCCCTGAGCCTTGGGATCTGTCTCCCTGAGTTTCTTGCTCAAGGTTCGTCTGCACAGACCTATGAGCTCAGATCTGTGGGTCTTGGGTGTACGGATTCTGTTAAGTGGCCATCTTGCAGGGAAATGAGGGTGGGACCAATGCAAACACTGCAGCTGAATAGAATCGTTGTGGCCTAATGATTTTGGAAAATGATTTGCACAGCAAGCTTATTATTCTGAGGATGGGAACCAGCTGTTCCTTCCTTTTCTGACAGTGGGATGAGAAGGAGTGGACAGGAAAATGGGAACCGCAGAGGAGAGAGCCAGTTTTCTGACTTAGAGAAGCTAGTGTTGCAGGCACCTGCAACCTTAAGCTTGAGATGCAGCATCCTCTCCTGGGGACTCTTAGAGCAGGTCACCTTCCACTCCAGTTCACCCTGCCTAAAGGGCTCTTCTCTTCAGAGTCAAGGGAGTAGACATTCTCAGGGAACGAAAAGGCCCAGGCTAAACAACACAGGGAAGGCCTGAACAGGAAGCAGGAAGAAGTAAAAGAGTCTTCTGAAGTCTCTGGACAGGGACTTGGGAATGCATGGAGTAGGGCCACAGAGGGAATTATTCCTCACTGAAGGTCATATGTAGAACAGTACCTATGCCAGGTACTTCTGAATCAATTAATCTTACTCACTGTAGCAAAGGGGTTGCTGAGCCCATTTTATTAGTAAGGAACCTGAAGCTCATTTGGAAAGGTGAAGTGACTTATCCTGTGTCACACAAACAAAGCATCAGGCCAGGATTTGGATAATTCCTCTTTCCACTACTCTGCAGATCTTAGTGTCCAAGCAGAACAGTGACAAGCTGTGATACTAGCAGAGAAAGACATGGGAAAAATATGTATAGCATAAACCCACTCCATAGCAAAAACAGGCAGACCACCAATGGTGAAGTTACCTTGGGGCCTAAGCACCTCTAGCCCTTGATGGCACAGGTGTGGGCACCAGAGTCGGCTGGGAATAATCTCAAGGCTAGACCCCTTTCTCACTCCCAAGAGAGCAGGTATTAGGGTATTAGGAGTAAATGAGAATGGATCTGGTTTCATTCAAAGTAAAGCTTCACATGGCCATCTTGTATTCTCTGTCAGTGCCAAGGTCCAACTCCTGAGATACAAGAAGGCTGGTCTCCACCCTCCTAGAGCACCCTCCATTTTCCTGATGGGTGAAAAGAAGCAAATGGATGTACTGATGGCCTGAGAAGAGACTGTGCACCTGGATGATCAGTGTTAGAATCTAAATAAGCTGATGAAGGTCAATGTGGTGACTAGATGCAAGTCTTTGTGGAGGTGGTTGGGAATGCAGAATCAGATTTCTGTAGTCTGTGCCTGGTATAGGCCAGAGCCTGTTTAGGGTATATGCTATCTTCCTCAAACTGCAAGCAGTTGGGCTCGACTGTCTCTACTCCTTAGCCACATCCCTTGTTCTTCCCCTGGCCACCGGGGAAGGAGACTTTGTTCCCACCATCACTTCTGCCTGCTGCCCCTGCAACAGACCCACGCCCTTTTGTGTGTTAAGGACTTTAAGGTTGCTTTGGACAGAAAAACAAGTGGCAAGTGGGGGAGGGCAAGCCTCAAAGGGTCAAGAGAGTAGGGTCCCAGTTGCCCTTGGTATTCATTGAAATGGAAATAGGAATGAGGCAGCCATTCTCATAGGCCTTTCCCAGATTCCTTTTCTTCTATGGTTTTATGGGCATTGCTTGTAACTTCATTCTCTCTGTCTTTTATGCCTGTTCTTGCACCCCCTGTATTCCCCAGCAAGACACTCTCATGATCAGCTCCCACCCCCACCCCTCATCAACACCAATAGGCCCTAGGGGAGCAGAGACCCTCTTAGGGCAAAATAATAGGCTTCATGATTAACATCATTCAATGGGGCCTGGACTCAAGTGGGTCATTTACATGAACCCTGGTTTGACAGAGCAGGACAGGGACTTAGTAATCAACTAGGTCATCCCTTTTCTCTATTCCTAGCCTTTAGGAGAACAAAGAAGGAAACTGAGGCCCAGAGAAGGGAAGGAGGTTCCCCAAGCTTATCCAGAAAGTATAAAGTTATGCCAGGACCAAAGAAACTAAGGCTTCTGAGGGTATCGAGATACCTGGCTAACTTTGCTTTTCATTGCCATCTTTGAAGACCAAGGGTCTGGGTGGCAGTGGATGAACCATATGAGCCATAGAAAGATATCAAAACCAACTCATGCTTTTCTTTTCTTTTTTCTTTTTTTTCCTTTCTTCTTCTTTTTTTTTTTTTAACCTAGGGACTATCCAGAGAGATTTGTCCCTAGGTAAGTAGAAGCTCAAGAAGTTCCTTGAGGGTCACAGGAAAGAAAGTCCCACACACTTCTGATTTACTATGTGCAAGACTCTGGTCCTTTGACAATCCTGCCTGGGAAGAAGGGGGCAAATGTATCCTCAGATTATTTACAGATTAGGAAAATAAATGTCATAGCTGTAAAGGAACGTAACACTCATATACCTAGAAAACAGTGTTCTGGAATCACAGCCTTATCCTGTGGTGATTCCTGATGCCACAGAGGGCCATTCAGAATTGTCACAGTCATGCCTAACTCCAGCTTTGGTTTCTCAACTCCCCTCCAGTTTGCCTGGCTTGGCCTGGATCATAGCTTCCCATAAGGGATCCTCGGGACATATTCCACAGGACACACAGGCTCTGACTTGGTTACCTCTGAGGAGTCTGAGGACTTGGGAGGCAGCTCTCAGTAGACTGCAGGACAGCAGATGGGGAAACGGTGTGTACAAGATTTGTTTAGATGTGATTGTGAGTGTTAGTGTGAATGCACAATGGCTGAGCTGAATATCTAAGTCAATTTCCTATTATGTTTAAGAAGAATGATCGAGATACATGACTGGACATATATGACTATATATTCATGCCTGTCCACATGTGGCACTGTGTGTATGTACGAACATTTCCTTATGTAAATGTGTCTGTATCTAGGTACATCTGTAACTGTGTATATGCATTCCTACAATCATCCGAGTTCATCTATCCAGTGTCTGGGTGTGGCTGAGTGTGATGCAAAGGCCTGTTCCAATACCTGTGCTATAGACTCTGTGAATTTTGTAGGCACCCAGGAGCATATTAGTGGCTGTGAGGCCATGATGGCGACAGTCTCTTTCTGCCTGTGTATCTATGGGAAAGTCTCCACTACACATTTGGGGTTGGAGATATCCGAGATGACATATCAATCAATGTAGAGCTCGTACATGAATATATACATGTAAACCTGAATCTCTGAGGGGGCCTGGGACATGTGTCCCTCCATTTACATTCAGCCCTATCTCGGTTTCCTCTGAAGAGTCTCAATAGTCTCCCCACATACCCTGCAGCCTCTGTGACCAACCCCCTGCCAAGGAATCAGGACCCATCGGGTGTGAGCATCCCTGTGACATCCTGCCAACTGCACTAACCCCCCTGGGGAAGTGATTACCAACAGCTATACACAGCCAGGGTTGCTTAATCACTCTTAAGAAATTTCTTTATAATCTTACTAAATTACTTTAATTACTTGCAACTACCAATTAGTGTGTGAAGGTTTCCCTTCCAGAGAAACAAGCCTCCCCTTTTGGACTTCCAGTCCCCTCCTCCTCCTGGGGGAGGGCTATTCATATGGCTGCCCCTCCTACCAGGTGCCAGACATCCCCCTCTTCTGCCCATGCCTAAAAAGAAGGCTGGAGAGTGTGTTGGTTAGAACACCAACAGACCACAACCCAGCCTCTCTCTGGGCCTTCCTTCTTCCCAGTCAGTGCTACCTCTGCTGGATTGCAAAATGGTGACTAGCCTCAAGCTCTCACAGATGGGCTGGAATAAATGTAGGCATATGAAGGCCTAGAAGCCCTTCAAGTCAGACTGCAGCTGGCTCCAGTAGAACCCAAGACTAACCTAAGCTAGCCTGACCTAGCTTCTGCCCACCAACACAGAAAATCCATGGGAACACCTAGAGACAAGGCAGTGTGCTAGGGAGTGGTGTCCTGGGAAATTCCTATGTGGGAACCGTACCTCTCCTTCACCTTGACTGTGTGATCAATGGGCGAATAACTTCCTCATTCTAAGCCTCAGTTTTCCTATGCGGAATATGATGCTAACTTTCTCCTTTGATGTGACCATGAAAACCCTACAACATAATGAAGCACGGAGCAGACACATAGTACATGATAGCAGTTTCCAAGAGTGCTAGGGGCTGGAAACACAGAACATGATCCTTTCACTGCACTGGGTAAGTGTCTAGTCTTGAAGAGGACACAGAGGAAGTGGAATCATTAACTGGAACAGCAGGAAAACTGGTCAGTTTGCCCTTCTCCCCCCCCAAAAAAAAAAACTGAGGGTGTTGGAGGCCATCAGAAAAACAAGAGCAGGAGGATAGGTTATTGAAGGAGCTACTTCAATTGGCATCTAATTCCCATTCACCCCTCCCTGGACTCCCTGAATTCTGAACACCTAAATGGGATCATCTCTGTGTATGACAGCTATACAGGAAGCTGTGGTACATCCTCATCAGGTCTGCTTTGGCTAATTTTGGTGTGTTTTTTTTTTCATGTGCATTGTCTGTATGCACACATGTGCAGATGAATATTCTCTGTATGTATGTATGTGTGAGAGAGAAAGAGAGAGAGAGAATTGGTACCAAGGAGCAAGGTGCTCACCTCTTGTCTCCATTTTCTCAATCCCATTAACAGCCCCGTTTTACAGAGCTCTGGGGATCCAACTAGCTGCTCTGCTCCCTCAGGCCTCTTCCATTCAGTGCCCTGCCTTGGGGCAGTTCCCTAAGACACTCAAAAATTCCATCCATTCAGCATTTGGACCTACAGTTCCCAAGGCACTTGCCTCTCTTCTGTCTCATAGGAGTTCTGACACACAGAACCTATTTTAAAGATGAGGCATTGGAGAAACAGAATCTTCTGATCTGTGTTTGAAGATAAGCTCTTCTCCATCTAGTCCCTTGGTAGTTCGGGTTACCTTTGGGATTACCACTGGCTGTCACCCTGGTTCCAGCCCCATGCCCTTTCTCCACACATTGCTTTCTTCAACAAACCCTCACACCATGATGCTGAGAGAAAACACAGCCTTCTGGGTGGGCAGGCTGGCAGGTGGGCAGGCGGGCAGGCAGGCAGACAGGCAGGCAGTAGGGCTGTGAGGGTTAATTAACTGTTTCCCAAAAAGCTTTGAAGATGAAGGCTCCTCTAGGAGTTGGAGGGGAGGCAGGCTGGCTTGCAGGCAGGCAGAGATGCCAATAAGTTGGGGCGCCAAGTTGTTATTAAGGAAAATTCCCCGGCTTCTGGCTTCCACTCCACCCACGTCCGAAAGGTGCTGGCAGTGAACTTTGCAAGCTCTGGGAATTCTATGATCAGTGCCTGGATATGCTTCTGGAGGTGTGCATCCCTGGTAGAGGGAAGCTGCCACTCTGGTCTGTCAGGCAAATTGGGATAGAGAAGAGACTGGAGACAATGCAGGTTCCAGAACCATATGGAGGTGTTAGCCAAATACCCCGCTCAGGAGCCAGCTGGATGTGGGAGTGAGGCTGCAGTATATGCCAGCTATGCCAGGTCTCAGCCCTCTGTAGTGAGCCTGATCAGGAAGGCAGCTCTGGATTCACCACCCTAGAAGGCTAGTGTTGGGATTTGCAATGGCTTTCTCTACCCACAAGTGAGAATCCACCCTCTGGGAACTGATCACCCAGGTGCAGGGACAGAGTGGGAAGATCCCATGTAAACATTTAGCTCAGCAGTCTCTTTCTAAAAATAAAATATTCCTACATATACAGTAGCTGTACACAGCCTAACCAGCTTTTTTGAGGGGAATGGCTCTCAGTGGAATACAATATGGCCACACAAAAGAGTAAGTTAGCCACATGTGCAGTGTGGAATGATGCCCCACATTTGCTGTTAGGTTAACATTGTCAAGAAAACACAATTATGCATGAAGTAAGCTCCCATTCATAAAAATAAAAGCATTGTGTGCCTGTGTGCATTTGTGCCTGCGTGTGTGTGTGTGTGTGTGTGTGTGTGTGTATGTGTGTGTGTTGTGTTTGCTGCAGATGTAATGTCCTGCCAGCCGTGGCCTGCAGGAGGTTTGGCCTGTGGCTCTGCACTGAACTGGTCTTCTTGGTTCAACAACCGAAGAACAATGGACAAGAGGTAAAAATGGGTGTCCGCTGGTGCCAGGACCTTGCTGGAGCTAGTCATTTGTTTGCTGAGGGTAGTTTCTGCTGAAGCTGATTGGTGGCTCAAGCAGTCACCCTGTTTCAACCTCTGCCTCCACACCAAATGGCTTCTTCTCATGCCAGTCAACTCAGGGTCTCTCCTGCCCTGAAAGCTTTAGTGAGCAAGGGCAGGAACTCATAGTCAGCAAGTACATGTACTTGCATATATGTGGTGTGTGTGTGTACATATGTGTGTATTCTATGTGTATATGTAAACCCCTGAGAGGGGAGAAGAGAGCCACAGGGCAAACCTCTTGCCTCCACAGTCTGATGGGGGTTGATGTAGGGTTCCAACTGCATACTGAAACCAAACCTAACTTGAGCTACCTAGGATTTTTTCCCACTGCTCATGCAGTGGTTCTCATAGAACTTGTGGATAAAACAGAACCAGCCTTGAAAGTGAGCAGAAGTCAGAGAATGCTGAAAACTTTGACATTCAGAACAC
The DNA here is from genome assembly GCF_030254825.1 of Meriones unguiculatus. NCBI lineage: Eukaryota > Metazoa > Chordata > Mammalia > Rodentia > Muridae > Meriones > Meriones unguiculatus. Next base: position 24,304,268 of record NC_083369.1, read on the forward strand.
AGGCACAGTGCCTGTCTTGTAATGGGCACAGCCTGGTCGGGATACCATCAATGCCATGCGTCCCATAATGCCTAATGCCCACCATTCATCAGGTAATGTTTGCATAGGGCCTGATAAGAAACACAGTGAGTGCCAGTTCAACGCAGGTCCCACCTGTAACAAACAACTCTTTACTACAAGGTGTGTCCTTTGTCCCCACTTCAGCCCTGAGCCACGGCTATGAGCATCTCCATATGCAGATTGGGATCTGGAGGCTTGCTTACCAGGTGGCAGGAGAGATCTGGATTTAGCCTCTGCCCTCTCTCTCTCTCCATCCACTGTGTGAGAGAAGTTACCTCAACTGCTGCTATAGGAGCAGCTACTCTGGGTCACAGCAGTATTTTTTTTCGGGGGGTGTCTTCCTTCTCCTGAGTGGAGAGCTCAACCCTCAGCAATCTCTGGGCTCAATTTAGAAAGGGTACATGTGGCCTTTGGGCCAGCTGGCTTGTGGCAAAGGCAGGGTAAGCTGTGGTCACATTCCCTGGAGGCTTTTTTGCCAGCTCCCTGTGAGGCTGGCCCACATTCCTTGGCTGTAGGCTGCAGGCAAAGAACAGGGGCTCATATACACATGCTTTTCTGTGGCATCCTAACTCCTTCCACAGCTCTGCAGCAGTGTGGGCTGCCTGGAAAGCAAGGGGTGGAAGAAGGTCACAGGAAGAGATTTGAGGTGCCCAGGGTCTGGAAGTATCCTTTAGCCTGAAGGGCAGGTGCTTGGGTTCTCTTGCTTCCTATTCCTTCTTTGATGAGACTATCCAATCATTGAAGGTGTCCTTTCAACTGTCAGGGCACAGGTGTCAGAACCAAGCCTTTTCCAGGCAATGGGCCACTTTGTAGATGCTTGGTTTCTTGCCCCCACTAGGTAGATTGCAAATCTGAAAGTCATGAGTCTTAGGGGACATCATGTGAGGATTGTTTAGCGCCCTAGGAAAGGATGGGCTGCTCCTTTGAGGGCCACACTACTTTGAAGTCCCAGGTAGGAAGGATTAGCAGTTCTCTGGCCTCCCACTTTGAAATCTTTGATTTGGCCTCCTTGGCAAATCATTCCATAGCAAAAGTAAAAACTGTAGCCTGGAGAAGAGTTCTTTCCAATTGTCAGTTGACTGATGTGTCATGGGCAATGCCAGGAAGGACACAGTGCTGGGGAACAGGGAAGAGAGACCTGTCCAGGACAAGTCCCAAACTTGCCTCTATTCACTGTGTGACCTATTTTCCAGTACAACCTCTACAGCCCAGGTTTGCTAGAGGCTCAAATGAGTCAAGGGATGGAAACAAATTTTGGAACAGTGAGAATGTATTGGGTGCTCACTCTGTGCTAGGCACTATTTTGAGGCCTCTATACTATTAACTCACTTAAGTCTCAGGACAATCCTGGGATATGGTGGCCTTTTGTTTTGGCACTTTCAAAATGGGGTGTGGGGGATACCTTAGGCCCAGAGTTAATAAATGACAAAACTGGCTTTAAACATGGACTGCCTGGCTCTAAAACCTTTCCCCTTAACCACTATGCTCCAGTATAAAAGACCGAAGATGCCTTAGTATTATTTTTTCGATAACTGCTTCTCACTAAGGTTGGTTGTGGTTGGTACTCTTCAGAGAGGGAAATTAAAGGCAGAGCAAATGAAGATTTGGAAAAGAGAACGCAAATGTCTTTTTTTTTTTTTCCTCAAGGGTCTGCAGAGGTCAGCTCAACTCAGCCAAGGCTCATTCCCCAACCACAGCCTTGGTCTTGGGGGCACATGGTGGCTGCAGCAGTTCTGGCTGTGGGGGGTGGGGACAGATTTGTGGGACAGGAGCAGAGAGTGAGCCACTAATCAGAAGCAGCGGGCTTGCCCGGGCTGCACCCGACAGTTTGGCTGGCTCCTTTGCAGCCTCGCCACCAAGTGCCTGCTGAAAGGCCCCTGCTCCACCCTGGAGCTACCGTCCACCCTGGAGCTACCGTCAGCGAGGCGGGCTGCTTGATGATGGAGAGCCCATGAAGTGTTGGGGCCTGCTGCCACTCTGTTTTGATAGCCTGTCCGGGCAGCAAGTTCGCAGTCCAGCAGCTCTTCGGCACTGAATGCATTCTTCTCAGCCAAGAAAGAACACGGCGAGCTAAGGGGATCCAGATGTGGGATTCTGCTGGGCTTGAACCCCAAATACCCTAAATACCAGCCAGGCTATAAGGAGACCTACAGATACAGAGGACCTTTCCTGAAGGCCTGGACCCCAGTGTCTGCCATGCTAATTCTTGTCTAGGGGGCAAGAAAGCAGTGGGACCTCGAAACTCTGAGTCCATGCTTCGTCCTGACGCTGATGGCTGTGTCCACCAGCCACTTGCTCTGTAGAGTTGATTACTCTAGTGAGCAGTTGTGAGACTTGTGGAAAGGTTGTGTATGTTAGAGTCATAAGCCCTATGCTTTCCTGAGACTCCACTATTCCTCTTTGTCTACCCAGGGTTTTGTCAGCCTCAAGGCCAAGGGTCACGAGGCACAGATGTCAACTCAAACCCCATTTCTAAAGGTATGAAATTGAACAAGTCACTCCAGTTTTCTGGGCCCCCTTGTCATAATCCATACAATGAATGTATGTGTGGGTATCAGCCCTGAGAGCTGAACCTGGTACATGGCAGCCCAAAGGAAAAGGAAGCCCATTTGCTGGAGTCTTTAGGTCAGTGTCATGGTTCCCACTTGGAGGTACATGATGCTACCTCCTTCTCTCATATGGCCAGGCCTTATGTATCTTGGTCCCTGCTGTTGAAACCGAGAGACTGAAAAGAAAATGAAGTCAGGTAACACCAGATGCCTCTTCAGAAGTATACTTTTAAGAACAGGTATCACGCACACCATGGGAACGTCTTCTACAGTAGGCTGCGACCTCAGATCAATGGGCATCATATGCTTATGTTACAACACAGGGCATGGGATAAATGATTCATAACCTAATATGACGAACTTCTTCAAAGGTCTTCCTATCCCCACAGTTCTTTTCCAGCCTCTAACCAGCCCAGAAAGCCTGAAATTACACCATTAGAACTTTACAGTAAGTTATTATTTGCCATTGACAGCACAGTGTGAATTAGCTGATTAGCTTGCTGGAGGACTGCAGGTTAATGGGAGGGGGTTCACTTCTCTGCAGCCTGGCAGAGAATATCTGGGCCTGACAGCTGGCCCGGAAAAACAGAGCCAGGCCTCCGGAACTGAGGAGCTGACAGGACAAAGGCACTGAATCTTCCCTAGCATTGCAACAAGAATCAGAAGATCCAGGTTCAAGTTTGTCCATTACCACTCCAAGTTCTGTGCAGGTCATGCTTCTTTTCTGCCTGTATACAAGAGGTAGGGCCTGTCCTGGATGGAGACATGAGAAGTACAGTGATCTCTTAAGTGCTGGTGAACAATCAAAGAATGTTATTTCCCAGTGTTGCTCTGAGCTAGGCCTAGCCAGTGTTCCCCCTACCCCATGGTCCTGAGAAAGGGAAAGAGGCAGGATCTTAGAAAAAGAAATGATGGAACATAGGAGTGAAGAGTAGGTAGTCATGGGCTCAGAAAGGTAGATAAAGGAAGAGAGGATGGAATGAGAGGAGTGAGAAGGCCAACTTGAGCCTATCCCCCTCACTGCATTCGCTTTTAAAATAAAACCCATTTATATATAAATGTTGGCCTGATGCCCAGTCTCTGTAGAAAAGCTTTTCTGTATTAAATGCTACAATGAATTAAATTAACCATAATGATTTCTTTGTGAATGGAACCCCCCCTCTCTCTCTCCTTTCTCTTCCCCCTTCCCCCTTCTTTGTGACATGGTTTTGATCAGGTTTTCCCTCCTTTCTCAACTCTAACACTCCCCAGCTTCCCACCTCATTTCCCATCCCCCCAACATCCATCCCTTCCAGGAGGATTGGCCTCCCAGCAAGTGACCAATTCTGTGAGCCTTTCCTAAGGTTAAACAGATGCCTTGTAGTGTCCAATGTGGAGCAGAAGTTACCCAGTTGAGGCGGGGGATTGGGGGGGGAGTGTGGCTCATGTGTGCTATTGGGGTCAAGGGCATCTTCTGGGGAAGCATGTGCCCACTGCAGTTTTCTACCTCTGCAGGGAGTCTCTGAGCCTCATTCCTCTTGGGCTGTATACTAGAGCAGGTTGTACTGAGTTTGACACCTTGCTGGAAGAAACTGGAAAGGTGCTGTTCCTTCAGGAAGATGTATATCTGGCTGCACACAAGAGAGGAAGGTACATTAGGGATCCTCATGGATAAGGCCTCCTTAAGGACATATCTGCCTGCAAGAGCATATCCAAGCATGCCTACCAGGATTTTTGTCCATGAGCCTTTGGTGCCCTTTTCCACCTGCATATGTAAACACACTTGAATGTTGATCACTGGGGCCTTCCTGGGTCCACACCTGCACATATAGAAAGAAGTCAGGCCTGAGTTATGTCTTCCAGGCACTCTCTGGGAGATGCTAAGCCAACAGTGGTCAGAAGCTAGGCAAGGACTGCCAGCTGGTGGAGCCTAACGGTGTTAGTTTTGAAACTGGAAGCAGATCAAGGGTGCTCCATAACACCAATCTTTCCCATGGGCACAACCCCTGATATTTTCAAGGCCCTTTTACAGGCATGCTGCCATTTCTCCCACACAGCAAGCCTATAAAGCACATGTTATTATACCCAGTTTACAGGAGTGAAGACTGAGTTTCAAACCTCTGGTACCAGTTAATAGCCCAGCCCTGCCCAACCCACTTCAAATTCTATCTCTGCCAGGTAAGCCACAAGCAACTGTTGATTCCTGCCCTCCAGCTGCAGCTCACATGCTTCTCCTGTTTTTCCACTACCACTTTTTTCCCATACCTCTGCAGTCCCATCTGGGCCAGGACAGGTACCCAGAGCTCAGTCCATTTCCTCAGAAATACTATGTGCCACAGAATTTCTTCCCATGGTGCTTCCTTCACCTTCTTCCCCACTTCCAAAGCCCGTTTACCGTTTCTTACACACTGTTATTCATCTCCATTCAGCTTCCATTGCCCTCCCCCTTCTCCCTCTACGCCCCGTACTCCAACCTTAGTCTTCCAGGATGACACTTGAAAGAGATATTTGGATGACCCAGTGCTCCCCTAGATGGTGGTGCTGTGGGAGAGTGGGGCTGATTTGAAGTATCTCTATCCCTCCCTCATGTCCCTCCATGCAGAAGCAGTCATGCAGTACTTGAAGAAGGGTGGGAGGCAGTCCACTGTAAAATAGAGTCAGTTCCACTATTTGTGTTCTTTCTTTCACGGAGCACTGCTGTGATGGATGAACATTTTGTAGCTCTAGGATTCATCACCTCAGAGAGGCTGAACTAAAAGACAGGGACTGCCCACATCATGTATAAGTGTGGAAGAGGAAGAGAGAAGGTGCTTTAGCTTGGGTAAAGATGTGAGATAGATGACTAGCAGGACTATGAAATCTTTGTGACCAAAGCCCAAAAGCCTATGAAAAAATCAGGCCCTCACAGCCACAGAAGTTAGCAGGCAAGCCCCAAAGAACCAGAGAACCAGACAAACAAAGGCAGATTTCTCCCGAGGGCGGGGCATCCTTTAGAAGCTTTGTGGGGGTGTTGGGGGGGGGCACAGCAGCCTGAGAAAAAGAAAGCATCTTGGGTCACATAAGATGTGAAGGGCAGGAACGTAGGATGAAAGGCCATACCTACCCTTGTCCTTCCCCCTGACTGCCCTTTAGCTGGCTTGGCCCTGTGGCCAGGAGAATTATATCTGTCTTTTTAAATGCATAGCTCCCTGACTCTTCTGGGGGGCCTGAGACTTAAGGTTGTGCCTCTAGCCTTTATTCCTGTGGATGCTTCTTCATAGATGGCAGTAGTGGTGGGGTCACACAGGAGAGAGACCACGCCGTGAGGCTGGCCCAGAAGAGTCTGGCAGAGTGCCAGCAGGCCTGCCCTGGCACAGAGATGTGAACGCATGGCCGTTGCAACTGGTCTAATTGCTGTCTCATCAGCTCTCTCAGGGGCTTAGTCCAGAGCCAAGAAAGGGAAGTTTCTGCTGGAAGACATGAGGGAGCTGGAGGAGAGGTGGAGAACCCGGCACTTTAAAAGGCACAGACAAACCCCAGCATGCCCAGGGCAGAGACCCAAGTTTGGGGGCCAGGGGGAGAAGCAGGGAGAAAAATAGCCAGGAGGAAGAGATTAACATTCCCATTAGCCAGGCTCAGCTTCCCCTGTGACCTAGTGTCTCCCCCTAGCTGGTGTTTTGGTTTCCTTTCCCCAGAGTCTCACTAGGCAGCTAGGCTTTTCTACTTGCTGTTGGCTCTTCCAGACCACTACTGTCAGACTCCCTGACTACATCAGTGCTCTCTCTCTCTCTCTCTCTCTCTCTCTCTCTCTCTCTCTCTCTCTCTCTCCCTCTCTCCAAAGACCTAATTATAGTAAACAAACCAGAAGCTTCTCAGCTACATTTGCTATGCCTGACTGGCTCCTGTTTCATGACACCCTATTCTCTAATACTTACCTCTCTACTTATGTGTAGGTTTCCTGATTCCCTACTTTGCATAATCTTTCCCAATCTCTTTCATTTCCAGGCCCTTCTTCAGCAAGCCCCTTCAATGCTGGGGTCCTCCAAGTGCCATTCTCAAAATTTTCCCCCCTATCTATGTTCCCTGTATCCTTTCCACCATGCCTGATGGCTTCCACCACTTCCTCAGCAACTGACTCCTGTGTCACCTCAACCTGGACTACTCACTCCTCTAAGCTTCAGCCTGCATAGACATGTACTCAGATACATTCGATTTGCCTCTCCTCAAATCCAACTCATAGTACCATTTGACCATACTAGTTTCATTTCTCTAGAGAAAGGATCTCCCCACAACAATCCACCTAGGCTACTAGCTAGAAACCTTTGCTCCTCCCTCTCTCTTACCTCTCACATCTAAGTAATTACCTACCATGTCCTGCCAACTCTACCTCCTTAATAGCCCTGGAACCCATCCCAAGCATTCCATCCCTACAAATGCTGCCTTTATCATTTCGCTGCCACCGGAGTGTGTCCTCCTCTGAGCAGCCCTCCTCACCACAGGCAGTTAAGACCTTTTCTGTGGGTCAGTCCGCATTGAAAACCTGCCAGTGACTATTCATTGCCTCTAGAGTTAAGTCCAAGTTCCTAAGCCTGGCAGACTGGCCCTTAGGTTCCAACCCCCACTTACCCAGTGCATCCTCCATCCACAGCAAGACTCACTCCATACTTGGTCGTGACTTCTACTCACATAGGCATCTTGGATAAGAGAGAATGGTTAAAAGTCTGGGGTTAAATGCTACGCTGGGGACAGATGCAGCACAATGGTTAAAAATGGTGAGGGGGGCAGGCAGGGGTAGGGGAAAAACTTCCTTTGCCTAGATTATGTAAGGCTTTAGTTTTGGGTTCCACTCCCAGTAATGTAAAAAGGAAAATAAATTAAATGTAAATTTTCCCTGAGTTCTTAGATGGGCAGGGTAACACAAACTTATAACCCCAAAAGGTTGGCAGCTGAAACAGGAGGATCATATATTTGAGACCGGTCTGAGCTATCAACAAAAGACTGTGCTGGGCTGATGAGATGGCTCATTGGGTAAAGGCATTTACTGCCAAGCCTGACAACTTGGATTTGATCACTAAGAAGGAAAGAACCAATTCCTACAAGTTGTCTCCTGATTTTCACATACATAATTTGTCACACATGTGCACGCATGTGCACAAACACATCATCAATAAGTAAATGTTTTTTAAAAAAAAGAGTGTATTCTTAGGAGCCAGATTAAGTAGCCAGGGTAATGACTTAAACACTTTGTGACTGTAAAAATGGGTCTTAGAAACATTTATCTCATAGTGCCAAATGTCTATCAAACTTGGCACCCTCTGCCTACTGCTTGACTCTCCTCCCTTGCTACCTAATATCAAGATGCCTGCTAGGCTAGGTGTGCAGCTCAATGGTAGAGCTAGAGCTTAGCATGCTCAAGGCTCTGAGTTCCAGTGCCAGCTCCCCCACCCCGAGAAGGTGGGGGGGGGGAGTATTGGTTTTCCTGTTTTTGCATCACTATCACTTACTCATGATTTTTCATATGAACCTCAGACTAGCCTAAGAGTACTATTATTGCTCTCATTTGAGAGGTGGAGACATTGTCTTAAGCTGGAAATCTTCAAAATGCTTAACTAAACCCGAATTTGAAGCTGTCCAACAGCTCAGTGGTACAGTACTTGTCTAGAATATACATGGCCCTGAGTTCCATCCCTGACACCTGAAAGAAAACAAAACAAACAGCTAAACAAAAATAAGTCTTCAGGATTACAAACAGGCGGTTTTTCTCCTTTACCTTACTGCCTAGGTAGGGAGGAGGTCTGGAAATTTTGCCCTAAAAGGAAGGATTAAAGGAGCTATGATATTCCATGGCTGTCTGGAGGAGAGACAGCTCAGGGGCAAGGACAATTCCCTTCCACCCATCTGTTTGAAGCCTACCAATCCTGGTATGTATGTTTCAGTAGTGGTGCCAATGCATGTGGTGGACACATGTGCAATGAGGTCATGCCAGAATGATAGGGATGGAAGCCTTTATCTCAAGGGTGCCCACTCACCTCTGCATAGTCCTCCAGAGTTGACAAGATGCTTCTTCATCTTATTTTGTTATGTGATCAGCTTCACTCATGAACCTGGGACTGGGTAATCATAGCTCAAAAAGGACAGTTGACTTGTCCACTTCGGAAGTGTCAGAGCTGGAAGTCCAGCACTTACTGAGCACATAGTCTTTAAAAAGACTCATTTCCTTCCAGCTAGTAGTCTGATGAAAGTACAATGAGGATTGGGGAGATTATCCACCAAAGAAAAAGGAATGGACAGGAGGTGGTGGCCACGCTGTCTGCAGATACAAATAGTCCATTGTCACATGTTAGGTCCAAGCCCCCCCCCCCAAGAGATGACATTAGGGTAGAATGCTCAATGCTTCATTTAGTACTCAGTGCAGAGCCAATATCTGACATCTCATCTCTGTTGCTTACCAACTATAGGGCCTCAAAAAAGTCACATATCTCTCCACACCTCTACGGCCCCTTCTACAAGACTGAGACAATCTGGTCTGCCCTGTAGGACTGATGTGAGCCTTAATTCAGAGTACATGTGTAAAATGGCTGAAACACGAGTAGGCACTAATAAATGACAGCAGTCATTCACTCAGATTTGATCTTGGGGCACAGTGATGAATATTCTGGAGCCATCTGGGTTCCAAGGAAGTTTATTTTTATTTATACCCCTCTCCCCACCATTCTTTCCCATGTATGGAGGCTAGAAGAGAGCATCCAATTTCCTCCACCTAGTCATCCCTGCCTTTTCTTTTGAGATGCAAACCTAGTTTCTTTACCTACAGTTTGTGATCTTTGACAAGTGACTTGATTTCTCTGAGCATCTGCTTCTTCAGCATGACACCGATTAAAAGATTAAATGAGTGAATATTTAACATGCCCTGTGAATATTTAACAGGCTTCAGGCACGGAGTATATGTTCTGAGCATCATTATTATCAGCCAAAGGCTTGAGAGCTAGTGTTCTTCTCTCCCAAGATCTCATGTTCCTTTCATGAACAATGAGCTGGGGCCAGCTGGAATAGATGAGTTTTCTTTCATTCATCCTCCATACCTCTCCAGAGAGGCCCTGCCTATTAGGGTTTCTGTGAGCAAGAATGACATTAGCCAAGATCCCCCAGAGACTTCTCCAGATAGGCTATAACAGTCCAGAACTTTCCAAAAAGGGTTTTGTTGGTCATGGCCAGCTCAGAGACTATGGAAGGAAGCCTCGCCCTTTCCCTGGGGAGTCAGAGTGGGATAGAATCTACCTTCACCCATAGTCATGTGGTACCATATCAGAGACCAACTTCCTGGAACCCCCAAGGCAAGGAGGCCAGGGTTGAGGGCTTGCAGCTGGGGTCCAGGCTGCTGAGTGTGATGCCTGAGGACCTATTCTGATGTCTTTTGCAACAGGCTCCTGGAGTCATGATGAATATGCCCGGGTGACTGCTCTAGGTTCCCGCAGCTCCACACACCATGGCCACCACCACTGCCATTGCACTCCAGTGAGGCCTTCAAGGACTCAGAAGGAAACAAGAGCTCAAGTTCTGGCCCACTGGGGTCAGCATGCGGCTGCTGGCGCAGGCTTTCCCACACTGAGCGGTGACAGGCACATGTAAATGACCCCTGGGCGCTCGGCCTGCCCCACTCCCAGAGCTGCACAGAGGGAAATCAGGAGAGGCCCAGGAATTGTTTGTAATTAGTGTGTTTTTAAAGGCTTTTCTGCAAGCCTTTAGCAGAGTCCGGAGGAGGGCAGCTTGCCAGGGAGCATTGAAACGGAAATCCTGGGTTCTAGCCGGGACTGTCTTGGAAGGAGATTCTTCCCAGAGAAAGGGCCAGAGGCCACCCTAGTCCCTCTGTCCCCTTTCTCCTAGTGCCTACATGGTCCTGCCTGCTGGAGGAGGTGGAGAGGCTTTGTGGAACCGCATTCCTGCCCTTGGGCCTCAGTGATGGCTCAGAACCCACCGGTTAGCTATGCAGAAAAGGTTGCTGTGGGGGCCTGAGCTCCCACTGCCTCCTGACCCCGACCCCAGCATCCTATCTCCTTTCCCACAAACCGGCCAGAGTTACCTACTCTGGTTACTCAGAGTTCATGTGTGCATGCCACATTTCCAGAACAGAGTGAGTGGCAGTCGAAAGCTTGCAAAGCCTTTGCACATCCACCGGGCCAATGGGGCCTTGCAGAGACTTGAGAGTCTACTGTCCATTATTATCAGTTCGCAAAGGCATTGAGGAGAGGGTTCTTTGAGGAGGGGGTCTTCTTCAGCAAAATAACAGAGCTGGGCCTAAACCCCAGCCCAGGTCTGTTTAAATTCTGAAGTCTATAGGATGCTTCGCAGCCACTCTTACCCAAGCTGTGGTTCCCACACGGTGCTGACACGCAGGCAGGACTGTTCTGGTGCAATCCCCCGGCCTTGTGGTCTAGGATCATTTCCTGTGGCCTGAAGTACTTATTTGCAAGTTGTAAGGACTGCCCGGTTTTTGGAAGCTTCGCTGAATGCTTCCAGCTGGGAATTTAACCTTCTCAGACCCAGCTGTGGATCTTGAGAGCTCTCTTAGTTCCCACCCATTTTCCTAGAACCTCCAGAGCTAAATTAATTGTATTGGGGGTGGCAGTGGAAGAGTACTGGATCCGGAAGGACTGTCTGGGCCTGCTTCTGCCACTCACTTTCTCTGTTACCTCTCTGTACTTCTTTGACCTCAAATCAAAGCTAGGAAAGAGCTTGCCTGTCCCGGTGTGCAGGCTGGGCCTCTTGTTTTCACTGAAACGTGAATGGAGCTGACCTTTTCTGCAGTGACTCCATAGCTCAAGGTCCTGTAAGAACAATGGGATTGCTGCTTATGAGAACTGCCTAGGGAGGTCCTTCTGAGTTCCTTGGGAGCAAAGGAAACCATTTTCAACCTCTTTCCCCACCTCTCTAACACTATACAGACTGGGCAGCTTGAGGCTCAGGAGAATGGATCAACTTTCTTAGGATAATCCAGGGAAACAGTAGGAAGGCCAAAATTAAAAATCAGTAGTGGAACCAATGGTTGTATGGGGAGATTTCACACACTGATCCTCTCTAAGCCACTCCCAATACAATTGTAGTAATAATTCAGATTTTAAATCCTATGTAAACCACAAATGAATTCACCTTCAAAAAAAACCCTGCTGCATGTAGGCATCCTGTATTATTCATTTTCTAAACACACCATGTTCTTTGGGAGATGTTCAACCTCCCGCTATACTACTTTGGCTCTTAAATCCACACTAGAGCAAAATGGTGGTCATTTGCCAGGCAAGGGCTCTCTGTATTCCTCAGAAACCTCTTCTCTGTGTCTGTGAACCTGAAGCAACCCCAGGAGCCTACCTGGGTCCAGGTCTAATGCTGGGGTTTCTTGTTCCACCCTTCATTAACCGGGAGTGTTGTGCAGACATAGTCTACCCTCCTTGTTTCTGCCCTTCTTTTGATTCTAAGAAGACAGAAGCATACAGAGCAGGGGCTGGAAGTTATGGCAGAGTAATGGAAGTTTCATCCATATTTCACAGGTGGCTCTGCATGCCTTACCCTAGTGTCCTGCTTCAGGAATGAAGCCTTTCTGAGTCTGCCATCACATGTAAAACATCAAAGAACTGGAAAATAGACACACACACACACACACACACACACACACACACACACAAGCTTCCAAAGGCCCTTAGAGATCTCTAGTTCAACCCTCTCAGGTTAAGCACGGAGAAACTGAGGCCTAGAGTGTGAACCGAAACATAGGAATCTGGAAGCAAAGCTCAGAAGAGAAACCTCTTCTGTTTCCATAGTCAGTATATTTCTCCACCCTCCCTTCTACCCTGCTGCCTCCTGAGTATAAGCGTAGGCTCGCCCATGTGTGTGCTAATGCAGGCTGACAGCTGCTGGGAGGGTCACACATGGAGCCACACACCGGCCCATTCAGTCTGACATATACCCCAGCTGGCTTTCCCCCAACATGCACTCACTGGCACCTCCACCTCCCCACCCCTTTCCCTCCACTCCTATCCCTTCACTATCCTTGCACAAGTGAACCCAAACTGATGTACCAGGGCACTCCTGCTGTCTGTACCATGTCTCGCTTTGTTGATGTGGCTGTCCACACCTCTGCACAGAAGCACTTGGTGGTGCTGGGGGTGTATGTATGTAGTAAGGTTGTCCGGCACAGAACTGGGATTTGGATGGGATTTTTATGAATATAAAATGAACCCAGAAGGCTCTGGCTAGGAGGCCAGGGGCCCAGCCACACCTCAGATAAAACAAACAAGGGATTATTCCCAGTGTTCAGAGGACTAAACAGGAGACATGACTACATAGCCTGAGATAAGCTTGAGCTTGTTCTTATAGAAGGGGGCGGGTAGGAGCACAGCCAAACAGACACCCCAAATGTGTCGGGTCAGGAGGTCAGTTGACTTTTAGCAGAGGAGAGGGAATGGGTAACTGCTTTAGACCCAAATTAGGGAGGGTCCTAGGCCAAAGAAAGGTGAGCCTGATAAGTCCTTTGGGCTTGGGCTAAGAGATGGCTAAAGAACCTTGTGACCCATGTTCTACCCCCTTGTACCTATACTTAAAAAATAAAAAAGCTGGATGTGGCAGCACACATCTCTCTGTGATTCTAGCACCCCTGCTGCACAATGGGAGCTAACACATGCAGCTGCAGGAACATTGAGAGAGACACTGCCTCAATAAGATTGAAGGTGAGAGTCAACTCCTGGATGTCGGTTCTCTGGCTTCCAAATGCACTCCTTCCACATTCTCACACATAGATGCTGAAATGAATAGAAACGGAATAAAACAAGCATCTTGGGCTGGATGAGGCTGGGCATTTTTTGAGCACCCTGTGGGTACCAGGACAGGATCGTCAGAGGGATGTGGGAATACATGAATGAATGATTGGGCTCTGATCCTCTAGATCTCCTTGGTCCAGCCTAGGCCAAACTAAGACTAAGACGATGTTAAACCCAAAGCTGGCTTGGTTTCATTGGCTTCTTGGGGAGGGGGGAGATTATAAAAGGTTGTGATCTCTGAATAAGTAAAGCCCCAGGGTGCTGCTAGTGGTACTGGTCATCCTGTCACAGTGGAACCCAGCAAATAGGGCCCCTTTTTGGCCACGTAATCTAACATCTCCTCCCACAAAGTCTTAGATGAGAAACTGAGATTCAAATTAGACAGGAGAATGAGTTATCTGATTCTGGAAGCCATTACTGACAGGGGTCAGCCAGAAGCTTTTTTTTTTTCCTCCTCTGGCTTGGGCAGCCTTCTGGTACCCTAAATATCACCTCTTTGCTGCCATTATGGTATCCCTGGAGGCTGCAGAGGCTTGAGATACTGGGCTCAGTGGCTGCTTCTGAGTATAGGAGAGACATGGGAACTGGGAAGGGTGGGAACACTGGAAAGAAAGACGAGGACTATACTCTTCTGGGGGAGCAGAGTACGGGCCACCTGGTCATAGAGGCAGCATACATGGAAAGGGGCTGAGGGACACAGTCCTCTCCCATCTGCTCTGATGCTCCAAAGGCTAAACCAGTTGCTCCTCACCCTCAAAATGTCTGCAAAGAAAGGGTTGAGCTCCAGACATTCTCCATCAAATGCTCTTGCACACAGGTGCTTGTAGGACAGACCTTTGGGCTAAGTGTCCCACCAAGTGACAGGGTCTTCATCTTTCCAGCTCTCATCAGGGTTTGGTGATGCAGCTAGAAGAGAGATATGTACATAGTAGTGTTGTGAATTTTCCTTCTTAACATACAGTGCTGCTTGCATTAGATGAACTGGCTAAACAGTGTGGGAAGTGTTCAGGACTTGAGGAAAAAAGCAGGAGGGGGAATAAACAGCCACAAAGCCACAGGGTCCCAGAGGCTGCTTTCCGGAAGACATCTTGCTTCCCCCTCCCTGCCTCCCACATTCCTGTGAGTTGGGGTCTAGGAAGGAGGCAGCCAAGATGGCTTGCTTTTTGGACTGGACTGTTACCCCCGGGGGCCTGCCTTCTGGTCAGATCCAATCTTTAGGTTGGGAGAGCAGTGGTTGGATAATTATCACAGCCAGAGCCTCAGACGTCACCACATGAGCTGAGTAAATCTATGGAGTGAAACTAGTGCTTTGTCTTTTTTCTCTTTTCTTTTTTTTCCTTCCTTTCTCTCTTTTCTTTCTGTCTTTTGTTTCCCTCTTTTTTTTTTTCTTTTTTTCCTTTGAGACAGAGTCTCACTATGTATTCTAGGCTGGCCTCAAATTCATGATCCCCACCCCCACCCCCTCAGCCCTTACAATGCTGGGATTACAAGTGTGCATCACTATACCTGGCTTAAAGGTAATTGTTGCTATACCATATTGTTCCTGGCCTCAATCTTAGTTTTAATCCCAAGTACAGAAAGGTCCCTGAGAGAGTAAGCAGTGTCCATCCCCAGTAAGGACCTGGGTAAGATGGGGGAAATGGCTAAAAATTGAATATATATTGTGTGATTTGGGATTTTTTTTCTGTTTCTTTTTCTTGTTATTTATATTTTTGTAGTCCACACTGGCCTGGAACTTGCTATGTAGCAGAGGATGGCCTTGAACTTTTAGTCCTCCTGCTTCTACCTCCCAAGTACTGAGATTATAGGTGTGCCACCATACCCAGTTTTATTCTATGCTGAAGACTGAACCCAGGGCTTCAACTTAGCTACATCCTCAACCCAAATTCAAGTTTTGAGTCAGTGTCTCACCATGTAGCTCAGGCTGGCCCCAAACTTGCAATTTTTCTTCACTAGCCTTTTTTAGGATGGCAGGCATGTGCCACCATGTCTGATCTGAAGAAAACTCCTTTGATCCAAAGTGCTTTGCTAACTCTGTCTTTTTAGTAGTCCCTGTCAACTTAGAAACATATACATATGTGTTACATTTCAACAGGATGATGAAAAGAATAAGAGAACCCGCCTTGATGCTTAAACTGAGCCTAGCGAGCCAAGACAACATTATGCCTTTCCTCATCTTCTGGGGGTCAGACCATCTTCCTGATGGGCACTGGACCCCTCCCTCACAAGTCCTTAGGGAAACTATGCCCAATAGTACATGGACCTAGGCCATCCAAAGTCTGGTTCTGGAACTTAGAGACAGAGGTCACAAACACTAAATTATCTGGCTCTGGCCCTCGGGGTTTCTTGAAGAAGGAACATCTTGTGTCCACACCCTCACAGGTTTTCTGGTGGCAAGCATCCAGGGAACTTCATTTTCTTTCTGCCCACTTCTGCCCTTCCCACCTTCAGAAAATTCCCACCATTTTGGGGGAGGGAGGACTCCTTTAAAAGAACCCATTCCAGTCCCCAAGCATCTCTATTTCAATTGTTGCTTTGCCTGCCCCCTGGAAAATGGGATAGAGGGATCTGGTGACTGGCACCCCTGGGCCCTTAAATGAGAAGCATGTTTGTTTATAGCCAGATGAAATCCATCCGTACTGCCACCCCTTCCCTGACCATGTCTGTGTATATGGCTCCGAAGTTCCTGCCATGGCCCCTGCACCAAGCTGCTTGAGGAGGTGGGGTCCCCTCCTCCCACTTTTCCCAACCTTCCCACCCCTGCATTCCCGAGAGGCGGGGCTGAGGCAACTGCCACATTCAGCGTGGCAGAGCCGCTAGCTCAGTACAAATCAGAAACACATTGGAGGCAGGCCGGGCGGGAGCAGACAGGCCCGGGCTGGGGCCCATTAAGGCCGGAGCCCAGCCGGCCGCTCTGTTTACCGTCTCAGCAAAAGGTTTCAGGTTTGCCTCCTGATTGTTTGTTTCAGAGATGAGAAAGGCCAAAGAGGCAGCTGACAGGGACCATGGGGGGCGGGGAGCAGGGAGAGGAGATGGCAGAAGGCTCTGGCTTTTCCCAGGTTCCCCCAATCCTGGAACTCATGGAGTGCTGCAGAAGTGAGCGGCCTCATTTCCCTACCCCCACCCCAAATTCCAAACAGATGTGCAGTCAGATTCTTCCTCTCCTTGGTTGAGGGAAACAAAAGAAATTCAAAATGGGACCCTAGAGACACTCCTTTCAGGAGAACCCAAATATACAGAAGGGATGAAAGGAAGATACAGGAAGGACTTCCGGAGGTGCAGGTGAGATGGGAAAGACGAAGGGGGGAGCTTGCCCCTTTTCCCCAAAGACAAGTTCCTGAAGATTACTCTCCGTTGGGTGGTTAGGGGAGGGGTGCTGCTTGGAAAGATGATTGCTCTGGGAGGTCCCACCGAATCTCAGATGCAGAGGATTCAACGATGTCCTCAGACATGAATTGAATCTCTATATCTGGATTCAGTGAGTCCTGACTTAATTGGAACTGGCAGCAGGGATACAAGAGCATAGCCCCTCCCTGAGAAATAGGGACTCCGAGGCCCAGAAAAGGGCAACAGATCAGGCCTCAGATGGATCTACAAGCACAGGCTCCTGGCCCCTGGTCAGGTGCTCTTTCATTTCCCTGCAAGCAGATCCCCAGCCTTTCTCTCTCACTCTTCAGTACAAAACAAACCTGCTTCTTGGATCTATCTGCATTTGCTATGCAACCATGGCTCCTCTTGAGAGGATTTCTATCCGTGCCCTCCTGCCCTGGCCGGCCGCAAGCATACACAATCAGTTGTGGACATTGTGGCTGGATGGTAACACACCTGGGCAAAGGTAATTATGCTTTTAGCTAGGCTGTCCCCATTCACCAAGAATCTCCTCACTTCTCTCCCTTCTGCCCTTTTTGTCAAGTTTGCTCTTATAACCCAGTCTTTAACCATACCCACCTCAGGCTACCTGTGGATGCTCTCTGGGTTGCAAGAGGCGGGGTTGTGAGGACAGAGAAAGGCACAGAGTCCATAGATATTCCATAATGCACAGACATGTTTGTTCATGGTATATGCACACATGTATATGCACACATACACTGTTCACACAAGGATCTAGTAGCAGGTGAAGACTACCAGCCAGATCCAGGTCTGGTATCACAGCCCTGTAATCCTAGTTACCCCAGAGATGGAGTCAGGAGGTTCAAACTTTCAAGGCCTTCCTGGGCTACAGAGAGTTCACTCCTGGCCTGGCCAATGCAGTGAGGAGGCAATGTCTCAAAATGTAAGAAAATGTACAAAAGAAAACTGGGGATATATAGTTCAGTGGTAGAGTGCTTTCCCAGCATGTGTGAAGGGCTAGATAGCCCATTATCTGCTCAAAGACCTTAGTCCACAATAGTGTGAAAAATCCTGACTGCTGTTGGTGAACCTTAGTGCTTCCAAGGTCAATGGTAGGGAACAAGTTGGGGGAGAGGAATGGCCAAGATTAGCTTTTCATATTCATTCTCTCTCTCTCTCTCTCTCTCTCTCTCTCTCTCTCTCTCTCTCTCTCTGTCTCTCTCTCTCTCACACACACACACACACACACACACACACACGCGCATCTTCATTCCTCCCCCTCTCTCTCCCCTCCCCATCTCTCTTTCTCCTTGCAGTAAATTCCAAACAGATGGGCCAGTCATCTCTCCCACTTCTGAAGTTGAGAGTGAATATCAGCAATAGGGGAACCAGAAATCACTCCCTTCCTCAGACTAGACCATCCCAGCCTCTCCGAAACTCCTTTGCCAGGGTCTCCTGCTTCACTGGATTGATTGGGTATTAAAACATATTTCCTTAGTGTTTTCATTCTGTTGTTACTATTGACACTTGTGCTTTTACTCTCTCCATGAGGTCACAGACACAGTGGAGGTGGGGTGGGGGAAGGGCACACTTTCTAGGACACTACTAACTAAAGGGCCAGACACAGACTGCAACCTCCTCCTGCTGGGGAAGAAAAGCGAACCCCTGGGCATGACTGGGCATACCAATAGAGTGGTGTAGTGCCTGCCTCCACCAGCGCTCTGAGGCTGGCGACAGCAGACACAGAGCTGGCAGCTCTCCGAGCCCTCAAGTGCTGCTTCTGGCTTTCTGCTTTGCAGCAAAAGCTGGGGCTCGTTATTTGAGCTCTAGACAGAGGGATTTCTATGTCTCCATGTGATTTTTTCCCTCTCCCCACCAAGGCCCACAATCCCTAGGCATAGGCAGGACTGGGACAAGGCCTGTCACATCCAAGGGATGTTTCTAGAAAGAGTAGAGGAGGCTCAGCTGCCTTAGACTGCCTGGGATCCAGAGCCTTCAACCTCAAGTCCACAGCTGTGGCCACAGATCCAACTCCTGGGGAGGAGTCTGACCTCAGCTGCAGCTTCACCTGGAGCCCCTGGACCTCTGCCTTGGGTGTGAACACCACCTGTAAGTGATTTCGCACCAGCTTGGTTCTTGGCCTTGTACTCTTACCAAACAGCTAGTGTGCCAAGCTATTAGTTCCCTTAGTTATGAGCCTAGGTCCATTCTAGGACTATAGGAAAAGACCTAAGGGGGGTAACCAGAGCTCGCCTCCCAACCAGTACTAATCATGAGGGCGACTAACACTTCCGCAGTCCTGGGTGTGTGGCAAGCGCTGTTCTGACAGCCTTACTTGTTCCCTATGACACGGGTACTTGACTGGACTCCCATTTCACAGGTGAGCAATTTATTTAGCACAGAGAAGCTAAATGACTTACTTGTCCAGTGAGGGCAAATACACCCCAGTGCACAGCCCAGTGCAAGACAGTCTTGTAGAGCTTCTGCCCACTCTTCCCAGTTCTCCCAGGCTAGAAACTAGGTCTTTAAACTCCATGCCTGGACTGGCTGGCCATCACAGGTTCTTTTTCTTTAGTTGTTTGTTTGTTTCAAAACTGAGTTTCATTGTGTAGCCCAGGCTGTCCTGGAACTCACTCTGTAGACCAGGCTGGCCTCCAAATCAGAGATCTGCCTGGCTCTGCCTCCTGGGTAGTGGAATTGAGGTGAGCACCACCACACCCAGCTGTGTCACAGGTTCTTCCCCCAAGCCCTCACTTGCCCAGCCCTCTGAAGCTATGCTTGCCCCAGTGTCTGCTTCTTACTATGCGCTAGCAGTTGTCTACCCTGCTAGTGCTTCGAAACTGACAACATTGTTAACTCCGGCTAGAGATGTAGCACAGAGACACACAAGAGAACTAGACCTTTCTAGAAACTAAGGTGAACAAGTAAAATTAACTTGAATATTTTATTTTGTTCTCATCATCCAAAATATAATTTTAATATATTATCAGCGTTTAAAAAAAGTGGGGGGGGGGAAACATCGCCTATAACTGATTTCACACCAAACAACCTTAAGCCAAGGTTTGTGTCATCTCCCTGTAATTCTAACACCAGGAAGACTGAGGCAGGAAAATGGTAAATTTGAGGCCAGCCTGGGCTTCATAGTAAGTACCTGTTTTTGTTGTTGTTGTTTGTTTGTTTGTTTGATTTGTTTTTGTTTTTCCTGAATTTGGTAGTATGCAAGTGAGAATATAGAACATATAAAACTTCAGGGGGCCAATACAAAATGTATTAATGAGACATTCCACTTTCTTTACTCCATACTATGCACTCAAAGAGTGTATATGTTTATTTCCAGCACACTTCATAGAACATCTTATTGAACATACTTTCAATGAGCACTGTACTGGACAGTATGTAGAACACTGTTTGCATCCCTCCAGCACATCTTAACTCCAATTTGCTGGACTGTACTTCGCTGTGTTGTTATTCATGGAACCCAGGGCCCTACCACTAGTACCTTTAACTAGTCAAGTGTCTAATTGTTACAGGTAGCAAAGGCCTACTGTCAGGTTCAAAAGAAACTCAGGACAGATGGCTATCTTTGGTGCCTATTAGCATGCCTAAGAGCGTGCTGGCCTCCAGGAACACTGAGTACCTGCAGCTCCTCTCAGCTCTTCTCACCCTGCTACCTACCCTTAACTTCTCCAGCTCATGGCCTTCCCTCTCCCATCTTCTCACTCCCACATAACCCTGCCATTTGGGCCATGCACTCTCTTGGCTCTCTTTTGTCTTCCTCTCTTGGTCCCCTCTCTCTTGGTCTTCTTTTGCCCACATTCTCTTTGTCTTTCTCTCTCACTCCTCCACCACCACTTGTCATGGCCTGCTCCAGTCCCATGGCCATGTTTAATCTACTACTTTCTCTCCCTGCTCAGGACTCTTCTGGATGCTTCTGGCTTGACCCTCCCTCGTATCTCCAATAAAACCTTCCCCTCAAACATACCTGGGAACAGTCATGTTCCTAAGTTCATACAGCTACCATAGTGAACAACACAGATTCAAAGAGTACAAACCTGAAAGCATCTGAGGTATGGAGAACTGAAATAGAATAGGAGTGGGTGTGCTGTGCTGTGTAATGTATTTGGAAAAAATACTGACTTGGGAGTTAAGAGACCTGGGTTCTACTCTGAGTTCTAATGCTAAGTCACTAGAAAGCTTCAATAAATACATCTCTCTCTACATGTTACAGTGACATTATAAAATTGAAGGGGTTGGCTTCAAAACCCTGCCACCCACTCCTGTCTCTGTTCACACCTATAGCAACTAGTTATCAGAGAAGTCAGAATGAAAGGCAGTACTTAAGAAGCATGGTGAGTACTGGGAAGGCTCTATTTCTCCTCCATTAAATTGTGGTCTCTGGTACCTCTTCTGGAGCTATTCCTGGTCAGATGGAACTCCCTTCCTTCTTCATGAACAGTGGGTGCTAGGACTTGGCCTTGGACTGTCATAAACAGACACCAGAATCTGTGTAAAGAGTCAGGTCACATATTACACAGATGAGTTAAGCAGAAACCACCCTGGAGGTGTCCTGGCAGATCTAGACATGCTGCTTCTGTAGTTCTGTCTTCACCCATGCACATCCACCTCCATGTTCTGTATATCCTACAACAAGCAAAAGGGTTTGGCTACAAGCTTGATGTTTTAGAAATTAGACCACCTGGAAAAATAGGTCTCTTGAATCTGCTTTGATAAACTACATACACCCTTGGGGATTCCTTTTGTAAATTTTAATTTATTTATTGTGTATGTGTAAGGATGTCTGTGTGCCTCTGTGTGTGAAGGTATTTACACATATGGAAACCACAGGAAGATGCTGGCTGTCCTCCTCTATCTCATCCTGCCTTCTTCCCTCAACACTGAGTCTTTCACTGAACCTAGAGCTGAGTTGTTGACACTCAAGCTCCAGTAATCCTCCTGTTTCCCTTTATCCAATAGTGCTGTAGTTACAAGCATGCTGGGGATTTGAACACAGGTCCTTATGTATTCTTCTCCTATACATGCTGCTCTCTCTTACCCATTCTTGGAATCTTATACTCTACTGTGACTAAGTCTCTACCACCAAGCCTATCTCAGAGACAGGAGCCTACTTGGAACACTTTAGGCATTAGGTGAAAGTTTTTACTAGTTTATAAGCCAGAAATCTGAAGAGACAAAGTTTTACAGTGATTTGAGTAGTTGTAATTCACTTAGAGCAATGAAACTAAAATAGGTAATTACTTTTCTGTTTTCTTTCAGTGTTGTTTTGTTTCAGAGACAAATTTTCAGATGTAGGTCAGGCTAGCCTGACCCAAGTCAGCAAAGAAGTAGAAAGAGGTAGATGAGATCTTTTTTAATGTTTTTATTTTAGTGAGGGAGAGGATGGAGGGAGAGAGTACTGGGAGAGACATCTGGATTGGGGGAAGCATCTCTGGATGAGCCAGAATCCCAGAACAATGGAAACTCCCAGGAATCTATGAAGGTGACCCTAGCTAAGACTCCTAGGTATGGGGGATATGGAGCCTGAACTGGCCATCTCCTGTAACCAGGCAAGACTTCTAAAGGAGGGATTGGGATACCAACCCAACCACAAAATCTTCGACCCACAATTTGTCCTGCCTACAAGATATGCAGGGGTAAAAGATAGAGCAGAAACTGAGGGAAGGGCCAACCAATGGTTAGCCCATTGCCATGAGAGAGAACACACCCCTGACACTGTTAGTAACATTCTGCTATACTTGCAGACAGGAGCCTAACATAACCGTTATCAGAGAGGCTTCACCCAGCAACCAATGCAAGAGACGCACAGACAAACATTAAGGAATCCTGTGGAAGAGCGGAGGAAGCCAGACTGAAGGAGCCAGAGGGGTTATGGATACCACAAGAAAACTTACAGAATAAACTAACCTGGGCTCAAAAAGGCTCATAGAGACTGAACTGCCAACCAATGAGTATGCATGGAACAGGCCTAGGCCTTTGCACATATGTAACAGTTGTACAGCTATGTCTTCATGTGGGACTCCTAGCAGCAGGAGCAGTAGCTGTCTCTGCCTCTGTTGTCTGCCTTTGGATCCCTTTCCCTTTACTGGGCTGCATTGTTCAGCCTCAATAGAAGAAGATGCACCTAGTCTTATTGCAACTTGATATGCCTAGGCTGGTTGATATCCATGGGAGGCCTCCCCTTTTCTGAGGAGAAGGGGAAGAGGCATGGATGGGGTATGTATGTGGTAGGTGGTGAGTGGACAATGGGGTGAAATGAGGTAAAAGGGATGGACCGGAGGAGAGGAGGGAGGGGAAGCTATAATCTAGATGTAAATAATCAATAATGTGTATATACATATATATTATACATGCATATATATATGCATGTATATATAAGAGTGCTGAGATGCATGTATGTGTGTTATGTGCATGACTGGTGCCTGTGGAGGCCAGAGAAGGGGACTGGATCCCCTGGAACTAGAGTTGCAGGAGGTTGAGTCACTCACTATATGGGATGCTGAGAAATGAACCCTGGTCTTCTGCAAGAGCAGCCAGTGCTCTTAACCACTGAACCACCTTTCCTATCTCCTCAAATGACTTCTTGAACAAAATTCATAACAAACATATAGTCTCAACAGCATTCACAATTCTGAGAAGAACTATTATTATCTCCATTTTACTGATAAGGACTTGATGTCCAGAGAGGGTAAGCCTTTTAACCAAAGCCACACAGAAAGTAGTAGAGCTAGTTTCTCAATTTTAAGCTCTGTGCCAACAAAGCTACATTCCTCCCTCAACCCAGACCCCAGGACAGCTGTGACTAATAATAGGTTCCACTACCTGATCTGTGTCCTTCTGTCTCTTACTCATGTAAGACTCACTGTAGCCCTGGGAGATAGCATTATTATCTTCCTTGTATAGAAGAAAACTCACTTAAAGCCACAAAGTTGCTAAGGGGTAGAACGTGGACATGCAGCTGTCTTTTGGAACATTTACCGGTTCCCTTTTAGGCCATTTTAGATTAAGTCCTGCTGCCCCAGTAGCAGCTTAAAGGGGACACGTTCTCTGAGCTGACTGTACCTTTACAGGCAGCAAAGAAACCACCCCAAGTCCCTCATAGATTGAATCCAACATGCCTTCATCCCCCAGGAGTGCAGAGCTATGGAGCCTGCCTTTTAAGAAAGCCTTTAAGAAAGCCCAGCTAAGCAGAAGTAAACTGGGTCTGACAGAGGTAAGGTGCGGGAGTGCAAAGAATGAGGTTCCTGGCATCAGAAAACCTGAGTTGGCATTGGAAACACACTTCATGACCTTGAGCAACTCACAAACTTCTCTCCATGTCAGTGTCCCACGACTAAAGGCTGTTGGGAGAAGTAAATGAAATGGCTGTATAGAAAAGTGAATTATATACTCTAAAGTGCTCTTGAAGGCTGTTTTTAATTGTTCCTTGTTCTATAGGGCTAAGTTCTTCTGCCCAGCCTGGGCAAAAGCGACGTCTAGGAAAGGGCTTTAGAAATGCTAATGCCATACGTGAATGACAGGCCTGGACAAAGGAGGAGGGCACTGTGAATGGGGCAGCTCAGGCCTGCTGGTTGCTGAATGGGGGAAGGGGCAGGCTGGAAGACACACCGGACCTGGCGGACTGGAAGGAGCTGGAGCTATCAGCAATGAGGAAAGTGGAGAGGACTACCTGTTTGGCAGTGTTTAGGGGGTGGGGCTCCCAGGAGGGAAAAGGATGTTAGGCCAAGGAGCCCTGGGCCTGGAGCCAGAGGGTATAGACCAGCTGACCTGGAGGTTCAAAGGAAAGCAGTGTGGGAGCTGTGACAGGGGCCCTGGGAACCCGGCTGACTGGGGGTGGAAAATGACTGGGAGTTCTGAGATGGGTAACTCTGGGCCCAAGGTTCTGCTGTGGAGGTGGGAAAAGCAAGATAGTGGTTAGTTTCTAGACACAGCTGGTTTCTTGATGCAGCTGGCTCCGGAGACAGTGAACTGACCTGGAAATTGGCCACCCAGTGCCAGGACTCAGTGCAGGCCGTATGCATGTGTGCTTGTGTGTGACAGAGATGGCAAGAAATGGAGCATCTTTGGCTCTGTCTTCCTCTCTCCTCTTCAGCCCATCTCTCTCCTTCCTCTTCCCTGGGCTTTCTCCCTCGCTTTCCCCTCCCCCCTTCCCCTTCACCATGAAGGCTGTTTTTGTTCCTCCTCAGAGCCTAGCCCCCCGAGGTGTGCAAACAGGAAGGACCGCTCCCCAGGCAGTGAGTAAGGAGGGAAAAATGAGGTGTTGAAAAGATGACAAGTCGCCCTGTCAGAGCTCACCTTGGCAGGGAGCAGGCAGCAGGGGCTGGCGGGTGGTGGGGGAGGTCTGCCCTGGAAGACAGCCTACATGTGCCCAGAGCCAGGCCAGGGGATCGGCAACAACAAGCAGACACTGTTTGGTTTAGAATAATCCACCCCTCCTTTTTTATTTATTATTTACACAGCATTCTGGCTGCATGTGTACCTGCACACCAGATCTCAGTACAGATGATTATAAGGGTGGCTGGGAATTGAACTCAGGACCTTTGAGGAAGGACAGCCAGTATTCTGGCCTCTGAGCCATCTCTCCACCCCTCCTATTCCCACCATCAAAGATCCCTTCCCTTCCTTCCCAGTGGGAAGAGTAAAGCCAAGGGTCCAGCTGCTTTGTGTGAGATGGAAGGGAAGGGGGACTGGTGGGAAGGGGCTGGGTAGGAGACCCACCTCCCTCCTCTAAACCTACAATCCTACAGCCTCCTGGATATCCTGCATCAAAGACACTGTGAACTCATCATGAACTGAATTCATCAAGGCCATGCTCCACAGCCCTGCATGTTGTCCCTCTTTTGGGCTTCCCATCTTGGTAAATGACCTTGTCATCCAGTCACCCAATCCAAAATGCTGGGAGTCATCCAAGGCTGCTTTGTATCCCAGTTGGTTTTGCCTCCCAGTCTGGTCAGTTTGCTTTCAAATATGTCTCATATCTCCATTTTCATTGCCAGCACCCTATTGTAACTTGCTTCATTCACTCATTCATTCATTCATTCTCCTACCTACTCATTCAACCACTGTTTATTCAGTACCTGCCATGTACACATCCAACCAGTTCACACTCTCACTCTCACTCTCACTGGAAGAGTTAGAGCATACTGCCTTCAAGCAGTGATTTGTTTTAGGGTTTGTGTTGTTAAATTTGTGAAGATTTCCTAGACAAGGTTGCAGTGTGTATAGCCTTGAACCCATGGTAATCCTCCTGACTCTGCTTCTCAAATACTGGAATCAAAGGCCTGTAACTATGGAGCCAGCCTGCCAGGGTTTGGGTTTTCATTCTGCCACTCATGTCTGGGGCAGATTATTGGGCTATTATTCACTTACTCTTCCTATGCCTCAGTTATCTTGTGTGGAGAATGGGCACATCTGTGCTCTAAATTCAGGATTGACTATGTTGATATTTAAAGTGAGAGGCTCTGCTTTTAGGAAGCAGTTCCAATGTACCTTAACATATGCCTGACACATAATAAGTTCCCCAAATGTGTTAAGGAAACTGAGGAAAAGAGAACATGTTTCCTTAGGAAACTGAGGATCAGAAGGGAAATGACTTGCTTAAGGTCACTCAGTAGGAAGCAACAGAGCCAGGCATGACTCCTGGGGCCAATACATTCTTAATCAGGACTAGTTTGCTAGCTTGATGACATGCCACTTGTCCAGTGACCACAGGTGTCACCTCTACCACCCCACTGCAGCCAATGAACAAGCTCTGATTCGGCAGAAGCAGCATTGGGTGGAACTGGAGGGTCATCAGATTTGCATAGGTGGCCTGAATCTTCACTGACAACTCCAGGGACAAGACTGAAAAAGTCCTACCTTCACTGACCTAAAAGACTAGGAGATTCCAAGTTTCCTCTTGGGAACAGAGACCAGTAGGAACTTCTGACTCACCCAGTCTGCTGATGAGACCTCAGGCCAGTTCCTTTCAGCGCAGAGACCTTGGGACTTTCTTGCAGTGCCTGGTTGCAAGTAAGAAGCTGATGTGGCAGCCACGTCTAATCAGGCAGGGACCACAAGAGACAGAGGCTCCTTCACCTCAGCCTGAGGAGGGGTCAATCTGAGGCTCTGGGAAAAGACTGAGAAGACACAGAGCCCATCCAGCCTAGACCAGCCCACATTCTTCAGCTGTCCTGGATGGTGTGAGCATGCTCAGTGTTCAACTCAACACCAAGCCCTGCATCAAGGAGCCTTAGCTACCGTCTGTGCCTGCAAACTTTGGTGAGCAAGGGGCCCCAGGCAACAGTCAATTACACAGGAAAAGAAAAAAAAAAAACTTTGGCTTCTTCATCATCCTTCTCCTCATCCCCACCCCCACCTTATCATACTCTCTTCCAAAAGGAATATTGGACTCTTGATGTTTTGCTTCAGGTCAGAGTCTGCCATCCTGGATTAGTCTTACTAGATCATGATGGGATGTGGGTCTTTCTACATAGTGGGCACTTGTTTCTTTTCTCCTGAGACTTGGGCTTCTAAAAGCCCAGAGGGAAGAAATAGGAGAAAGGCTTAAGTGCCTGCCCATCCATTATTTCAGTGCTTTCACCTCACCCTGTAGGATCCTTGTGTCTTGTTTTGTAAATCAGCAAAGCAAGGCTAAGTTGTCTTGTGCCTTGCTTAAGACTCACCAGCTAACCAGCATTGAAACTGTTTCAGGCTTCTGTCTCAGACGTGAAAGTCTTTTAACTAGGCCACATCACTGGAAGGAAAACTCCTCTGCAAGCCCTTCAAAGAACCAGAATAACCATTGGTAGCCTGCTCTGCCTCCCTAAGGAGAGTCCTGCCTTGTGAAGGTGAGTCAATATTCCAACAACTTTCCATTCTAAAACAAAAACAAAACAAACAAACAAACAAACAAATCTTTCCTCCCCATTCATTTGCTGGTTGAGGAATATTTAAGAAATGTCCCTTACCCCAAACACAAAGATAATAAAAATGGCCAGTAATTCCACTAGTGACAGAAAGTAAGAATCAACTAGCTTAATGACAGATTTCCTGATAAACCTGTTATGGACAAATACAAGGTCTATTTGACAGCCTGAGATCATAGTGGCCCTGCTCTACTGCTCTAGACCACCTCTCACTTCCTAGCCTGTACCTTGTATATTTATGACTGTAGGCCAGCTGGATTCCATTTCCCCCTTGGAGGCTGGCATGTGCCAACACTTGTGATTTTCTGGGGTCTTGGCCTTGTGGCTGACAGTGCTTTCATCCCCCACCCCCCTTAACTCCTAGCCATTTACTCTCCATCACATTATGGGAGATCAGCTAAGACAGTCTCTGCTGCAAGATGCAGGGACATGAGTGTATACCACATCCTATGCTATACCTCCAGGCCTTTGTTTATTCAGTTCCCTTTGCCTGAGATCCCTACCCTTCTTCCTCCCCTCTTCCTTCTTTTCTGTGTTTCTATCATGTATGCATATGATTAAAAGGAATCCCAGTCTGGCTTGGTGGTACATATCTTTAACCCCAGCACTCTAGAGACAGTGAGATGCAGGGGAAATTCTCTGAATTTGATGCCAGGCTTGACCTCCATAGTGAGTTTTAGGCCAAGCAGGGCCTACATAGTGAGTCTTGGTATTAAAACAGACAAACAAATACAACCAACCAAACAAACAAACACAGAAAAAAAAAAGTCAAAACCAAATCAAAGCATAAAACATTCCCCAAAAGCATACAGTAGGCTAGAGGTACAGCTCAGTGCTACACTGTTTGTTTTCCATGCCCTTAGGCCCCCAGTAGTGCAGAAGAAAAGAAGAGGAGCCATTGAGATGGCTCCACAAGCAAAAAGAGCCCGATAGCCTGACTTCAATCCTTAGGACCCACATGGTGGAAGAAAGAACAGACCCTCTAACTTCTGCCTATGTGCCATGGCACATGCAGCCCACACAGGTACACACACACATACACACACACACACACACCAATAAAAATGTCATAAAATTTTTATAAAGAAAAGAAGGAGGGGAAGGAGGGAGAGAAAGGGGAAAAGAAAGGAAGGAAAAGCCAAGCACACAGTAAAAAGTAAGCTTCCTCACTGCTAACCCCATTCCCTGCTGCTGGTTATATCTTTCCAGCAGCACTCTATAGCTAGCTAAGCACTGATACATGTATATCTTTTTGTGAAATATGATCATTTGTAGACTGGCCCACTGGGCTGCACCTGGTTTTGTAACTTGGAAACTAATAGGGCAGACTGGAGGGTCTCTCTAAGAGACCCTGAATTCAGGCTGTCATCCAGTAAAGCCTCTCAGGACTATGCCATAATTTATTTAACTAGGCCCCCAGTGATGGACATTTAAACACTTGTTCATCTTGCAACTACAAACAACTAAACAATAAATGTCCTTGTACAAACAAAATGTGCTCTTTCTCATGTAAGACAAATCCACACTAATGCAATTGCTGGGCCAGTGTATGCAGATTTGAAATGTTAAGACATCTCACTGAAGTATCTTTCACACAAATACAACCAATTGACAACAATGACAGTCGTAAAAGGACCCATCCAGCTCTCCCTCTATCCTTTCCTTACTTAGTACCTCCTCACACTTAAGAAGCGGCCTCATTCTCAGCTTTTGCCTGCCAGATGCTTTGTTCTCAGTACACTCTGCATTTGCCTCCACTTTTTCCAGGATGTCACTGTCCTGTCTTGACCCAGTCTCCTACTCTAGACCACAAGTTCTTCAAGAAAAGGACTAAGCTTCATTCATCTCTTGCAGGCTCTGCTTTCACACACCACAGGCAGAAAGAAGCTCAGTATCCATTGAACTAAACAAAGCCAAAGGTGGTGATGTATGCCTGTAATCCCAGCACTCAAGAGGCCTATGCAAGAGGACTGCAGTGAGTTTGGGCTCAGCCTGGGCTGCAGATTGAGAACCTGTTTCAAAACTCTGAAGGGAAACAACAGTAACAACTCCTTGTCTACTGTGCTCCAGCTTGCCGGCTGAATATAAGCCTGGGCCTGATTGAGCAGATCTTGCTCAGCTTCCCTTTTCCCTGAAGACTGGCTTCCTATGTCAGCACCCCGGCTATGCTTCTCTGAGAGCAGATGCTGTCTCCTTATCCCCAGGTCCTCAGAGGGTACCCTTGAGGTAGCCATGTTTTGTTCCTCCTTTTCCTGTCAGCACAAGCTCCTGGGTCTGCAAGGGACAAGAGGACACCTTGCTTGTGCTGACAGGTGCAGCTGAGAGAGCTGAAAGACTGGCAGCACATAGTCCCTGTGACTAGAACACCTGAAGCAGATCAACCAGATCTAGCTGGAGCCAGCTCAGGCTCTTCCACAGACCTCCAGGTGCCTAGTGGCTCCCAGCTGTTCTGAGACTAGGGCTGCTGGGTTTAAGGCAGCCCTGCTGCCCCTCCCCCAACATCCTTCTGCAGCTCTGACTGCAGAATGTCACTGGCTTCCTGAGCCAGTTCCCTTGCCACTCTCCTGGGATTAACAGAAGGGGCCAGGGAAATCACTGTATAGAAGTCCTGAGGCCTTGGGGTCCAAAGAACCTCTTGGGATAGTGAAGTATGGAGACAGAAAACTGGAATGGGGGCGGGGTTTACATGCAGGGCTCACAAAGTGTCATTCAGCAGATGCATTTGAAAAAGTGGCTCAGGGGCCCCACACCCAGCTTATTCCATGAAAGGACTGTCCAAGGTTGGGACATGTTGGCTATCTATATGTGAGTCTGAGGTTCAACCCAGGCTAGAGGACAGCCTGCTGAAGCTGGTGGCAGAATGAGACTGAGAGTCTGATTGGTTGGAGTCACATGGTTCCAACTGGGTGCTCGTTGCACACACATATGCAAGATCGTGCACACATGTACACTCAGACATACACACATACCCCCCTCCCACACCCATACTCTCACTCTACTTACCTTGGGAGAAGATTCCAGTCACCCTTCCAGTTAATGCTGCTGAATACTTTTGTTAACTGCTACATGCCAGGGCTATCAAAGTGGTTAAAACAGTTCTTAACCTCAAAAACTTACACAGGTGAATTGTTTGCTTGCTGTGTGAGCTTGCTGATCGGAGTCTGATCTGGAACCCATACAAAATGGCAAGAAAGAACTGACACCACAAAATTGTCCTCTGACTTCCAAGTGTTTGGTACACATGCACCCCCAACACACATTATTGAGTGTATGAATAATGGAACTAAGGCATATTAGAACATTTTTCTTCAGAGGTTGGTACATGAGGCTTCGTAAATAATAAGTAAAATTGGGACAGCTATAAGGACATAGAGGTGGAAGGGTTTTGCAGAGAGGGCTAAAAACTGAGCCAGTGTCTTTGATCAAAAGAAGGGCTTTGTGACTGTCCAATCTGGGTGCCAGCTGTGAGTACCTCTGGAATGTAGTATCATCTCTAGCAAGACATAGTGGCCTCGATGCAAGTTAGTGACCAAAATTTGGGACTATTTATTCCATAGCCAGAAACCAAAGCTAAAAATCATGAAGTGTGGTAGGTGGGATCTTCAATGAACACATCAAATAGCCTCTCAAAAACGACTGTTTTGCCAGGCATCCAAGTTTTGCCTGTTTTTCCTGGAATCCAAGTGCTGTAGGGGTGGGGAAGGGAGCAGAGGCAGGACACTCATCACAAGTTTAAGCCAGAGTTGAGCTACATAGTGAGTTCCAGGCCAGCCAGGGTTGCAAAGACCATGTCTCAAAAAGATATTAACTTTTGCTCCATATCTAGAGGCCTATGAGGCTTATTGTTCTAGAACTATGGCTCCAGGTGCTAATATGGATCTGTTACATTTTAAACAGAAATTGCCTGACCATTAGCCATTTGGGTTATTTCATATGACAAGGAACAAAGCCATAACAGTGGGCCTAGGGTATCAATAGGTGTGCCATTTGGAGCTTTCTATTACAAATAAGAGAGAGCAAATCAACATGAAAAAGGTTGTATTGGAAGGGGAGTTGCTTACAGGAATCATCAAGGAGGCTGGGAGGTCTAAATTTGAGGAACAGGAGAACAGACACAGACACAGCCTGTCAGTGGAGCCGGTAGCCTGCTGTATTACCATCAAGGGCCCCACACGACTGTCACTGCTGCTTGTGCCATTACCACCACAGCAAATGCTTCTGTACTCCTGGTCCCCACACATCCCCCTCCAGACTTTAAGGCCTGGGAATAGCGGTGTGATGGCCTTGGCTGGGGCACTCCATATGAGTCTGAAGCTGCTCAGGATCCCAGAGACAGAGATCTGTGTGTCTCCACCCAGACTACAGTGGTAGGTTTCTCCAGCCATCAGGGGCCTTCCAGCACTGGCCACTATCCCTTTACCAGAACTGACTAATTCTGTCAAGATGGGAAATGTGGGACACTGCTATCCCACGGGAATGAGATGATCAGGGCTCAAGGCTGTTCTTAAAATTCTTTTGTGTGGTACCACTCAGGGCACAGATAAGGTTCCTGGCAAACCACCAGAACCCACCCCAAGAGCCCTACGTTGGTGTAAGGCCCAGGAAGAACGCAGAAAGGATGATGAGGAACGAAGCTGTAGGTCTCAGCCTGAGCAGCTGCAGCACAGAGGGCTGTGGCGTCTCCATGCGCTTCTGTACAGGAAGGGGGAGAAAACACTTCTGTAACTTTACCAGCTTATATTGTTCTTTATGGTGGCTACAGCTGATATTGATGCAAAATCAGGGGTACTGTAAAAAAAAAAAAAGTGGGGATGTGGGGCATTCTATCAAGTGAAAACTCAATACCCCTTCCTTTACTCCTCTGCCCAAACTCCATCCTTCCACAAAGGTTATCTTGTGCCATTGGTCAGATATGTGGTCACTGAGTTTATAGACATTTTTCATTGGATTTGAAATTCATTAGGCTTATTAGTTTTACTGTATGTGATTTGTCTGAATGTATGGATGTACACCTCATATGTGCTTGGTGCCTAAAAGCATAAGAGGGCACCAGATCCCCTGGAAATGGAGTTATAGATGATTTTAAACCACTCTGTAGGTGCTATGAATCAAACCTGGATCCTCCACAAAAGTAGCAAGTGCTCTCAAGAGAGTACTGGTCCCCTAGTTTGGCTTTCTCAGGTTTTACATTAAGCCTCTACATACTGGTTTTATGTGGTACTTTTTTTTTCTTCCTTCTTACTAACGGTATGTCTTGGACATCCTTCCCCATTAGCACTTGATAAAACTTACAATTGTTACATAGATTTAATTCTACACTACCCAACTGTCAATTTTGAGTACAGTTGTCAATTTTGAGTCACATTTACATCATTTGCTTATGTCTTCTCACTCCTCTTCTGAGCTGAAACTAGATATCATCAGGAAGACAAACCTATTGTTTTGTAAAGAGCAGCATGTTCCTCCAGTATGTTCACTGACCTATCACTGAATCTCTAACAATGCCCAGGCTTTCTGAGTTATGATGAGTCTCCTCCTAAAAACTGTTGGTAGAAATAGAACATTATTGCTGTCACTCAAGACAGCAGTTTGGCAATATCCACTTGCTTAAACTCTGGCACCCTTGAATAAATGAAAAAACAAAAAACAAACCTCTGGCACCCAGATCTTTCATTTTCATGTACTTACTAATAGACAACACACATGTGCACAAATGGATATCTTTCTTTTATGTCCAAAGCCTCAAAAAGTTGATGAGAATCTAAATGTCTACCAAAAGGGTAATTTATCAAATACATTAAAAAAAAATAGCATTGGGTCAAGATGCAAAATGATACCATACATTCCACCAATTATGTCCATTTTAGAAACAAATCCAGTAGCTTGTGGATACACACACACACATCATTTGTACATATGTATCTGGAGATACAGACAGGGAATAAGCACTGTTTTCTGGGTCCTGCTTACCTTACCTCTGTGAATTAATGAAAGTATTTAAGGTATGAAGATCTCACCTGTGCCCGAGTTTCATTCTAGAGATGGATTGGAAGCATCGTGGCCAACTGTTAACTGAGTCTGCCCCGTATCGACGGGCACCTTGCCGTCTGTCCTGCAGCAGTCTATTGGCATGTCCCTATTTGTGTCACAGTGTTAAGATGTGTAGCTAGCACTCAGCTCTAGTTTATTTTTTCTTACCCATTCTGACAGTTTCTATTTGCTCAAAGGTGACTTGAGTTTGCTCATCCATTTAGTTTGAATTTATTCTCACCATTGTTTCTCTGAGTTTTTTTTTCTCTCATTTTTCTCTCTTTAGTCAATCTTTTCCCTATAGCAGACAAATAAACACCATATTCCTATTTCTTAAAGAAGTTTTTTGGTGTTCTGATGAGCAGTTCTAGTGAAAACTAGTTTTTCTAGAGTTGAGAACACAAAAGCATGGTACTTTTGTTGCAAATGCAAGGGATCAACTTATAGTTACCTGGTATCACCATTTCAGACAAAACCCAAACGATGCTTTTATTCTGTGTCAAACCAAAAGAACTTTAATAAGTTTTTACACCACTGCAAATACAGGAACATTAACCCATAACATGCAACAAAAGTGATTTTGTCTTTTCAACATGTTTAACAGATAATATTGACACCAACACGGAAGAGCAACATAGTCTACAGGACAAATATGATTTGTGTCAATTTTCAGGTTAGAAAATTTATGTTCTTGCTGCAATCTCAAGTAGCATTTAGAATGTTTAGTTTCCCCTTTCTACCTTCTAAAATAGAGGATGAATTTTAAATGTAATTGTACACAACCATTTTCACATTGGAAATAATCACAAGAAATCAACACATTTAGTCTAATTGACCAACTGATTTCATTGCCATTGTTATTTCTGAAAGAGGGCTCCTGTAGTATTGTGGGTTTTAGATAAGGAATAACCAGATTAGGAGTAAAGAGCACATTCGCCTTTAGAGTGGGGGAGGGAACATGCAGCGGCAGACTGGGCAGGTGCCGGACTTCTGAAGCCAGATGGATACACACGGCTTGTGGAAGTAGTGATGACATGGTAGCTCAGTAGCCACTTCCCCCTTCACATATTCACTGCAGCAGATAGGACAGCACATTTCCTGGCCCACTGCGCCATGATCTTCGGTGACCAGGATCTCAGGAAGTGCATCAATGCTCTCTTTGCTTGCAGGTGGGTTAGCCACCTCCACATCAACAGCAAGAGACTCCAGGTGTGCAAGGGCAGTCTCCATCGCCTGGGCCAGGCGCTCTTCAAGAGCCATGTAGGTGAGGAACTGAGGATCCACATAGGAGATGGCTTCTGCCACTCCCAACCCATCTGCAAATCCATCAAATAGGCTCCAGTCCACTTCTAGGTCTTCACTCACACTGGAGTCATCTTCCAGATTGTTGTTTCCATCCAGCATGAACATCCCAGGCTGCATCAGCTCATGGCTAGACTCATTATCCCCCTCACTGCTGCTTTCATTCTCATTGTACCGGAGCCATGGAATTTCTCCTTCTTCCAGAGAGGCCTGCTCTTCTTCCTGAAGAGATAGTTCTTGTACTTCTTCAGGATAGCCACTGCTACTGTTGCCAATGCTGGTACTGGCAAGGCTCCCAGCTCCATTGGAGTTCACATTCCCTCTAGCTTGCTGAGGTTCTCGTTCTTCCTTTCCAGGCAGGGGATCCCAGCTTTCGCCACTGGAAGACTGGGGCTGCTCCCGACTTCGATATTTCCGGCACAGAGCAGCCATCCACTCTTTGTCACTGTCAGAGTCTTCCTCATAATATCTGTAGTAGTCATCAGTGTAGGCCCAGAAGTCGGGGTCAGCCATGGTTCGGCGCCGTCTTGACACTTTGTCTGGTTTCACTTGCTCATTCCTGGCATCCTTCTTGTCTTCAGGGTACCTGGGCTCAGTTGAGCTGCTGGTACCTTCACATTGGCCTCTTCTTGCTAGGCCCTCTGCCTGGGCTTCCTCAGCATCAGCAGCATCCCTCCACCTGGAAGTACTGTGTGGTACATCATCATCATCATCAGTGTCAAAAAATACTTTTGGTTTCACACAGTTTGGAGTCGCCACATTCCGGACTTTTGGTCTCACCACTGGTTCCTCGGCACTCTTTGGGGTGTTTTCCCCACCGCCACAAATACTCACAGGAGCCCTGGTAGGTCGTGCTGGTAAATTCTGCCTCACCCTCTCCAAACTGTTGTTACCTCTTGCTGCTGCCCTGCCTTCAGCAGAAGGAACCTGAGAGGCCATGCCATTTTGCTTCAAGAACTCAGCCCTGTTAGCAGGGCACCTTGCTGCAGCGGGTGATTCTACCTTGCCAACCTCCTCTTTCACATCATGGCTAACACTAGAGAAGCGAGGAGGCCTTGCCCCCTTCTCTGGATCATCCTTAAACTTGCCAGGTTTCCCTCTCACTGGCAGACGGTCAACAGGCCCAGCCCCCTCCTCCTCACTATCACGTGCCCCCAAAGTGTCAAGGTGTCCATAAGGCAGTCCTCTTCGGCTTCCCGAGGCCCTGTACTCTCTTGGAGGATACCTGGAATAATCCTCATTCTCAACATTCAGGCTGGTTCCCGAGCTCTCATTGTCATCCCAACGATGACGATGTGTGCTGGCAAATGGTGACTGGCTCCTCTTGGTTTGATTGGGGGCTGATCTGTGCATTGGGACTTCGGATGTTGTTCTTTTCTGGCTGCCAATCCTTTCCTGATGGCTCATGGAAGGCCTGAAACTGACATAAGCATGCCTTCTTCCATAACTCTTGCCTTTACTATACTGATACCCTCCTGCTGATTTGGGCCGAACAGGTTTGCTAGATCCCTGACCCATTGCTCTGACTCAGTTTCCAATAGAGCTGGGATGCAGGTGCAAAGGCTCTTGCTCCCAGTCCAGAACTACACAACAAGGAGATCTATTTTTCCTTCAGGAGGCAGGTAACAGAAAGATAGGGGCCCATTAAAATTAGTTTCACTGTCTTCTAAGGCCTGAGGGTACATTCCAATGACTGTCTGGTGTAGACCTGGAACACATTTTTAATGTTTGTAAGATGATTACAAGACTGGGTTCACAAAAAGCAAACAAACAAAAAACAAAAAAAGACAGACAGTGGAGAAGACAGAACGTGTGTGTGCTTTGGGGGGGGAGGGTGATAGAATAATTAAAAGGTAGGTATGCTGTGGAATTACAGGAAGAGTAAGGCGGCAGCAAGTTTTTTTGGTTGTTGTTGGAGGGTGTGTGTGTCATTTTCTGAGAACTTCATATATTGAGGAGTAATACAATTCAAAATAGAATTAAAAATATAGTTCACTGTGTATGTATGGGTGCCAGTGTCTGTCAAGAGAGAGTCAGGTGGATAGGGGGCCAGCAATCCTGTAATGCAGGGATTTCTGTAGGGGGTGGGTACATATGGGTATAAGAGTTACAGGAATGGCTGGGGTGGCTTTAAAAAAGGAAAGCTGTAGGTATGATAGAAAGAGAAGTGTCGCTGCTTCTGTTAAGTGTGGTAGCTGGAACTACAGAGGGAAGCCTGCACTTATGTGTCTATCACAGGCAAGGAAGTGAAAGGGCATTAGTAGCAATGAGAAAAGAGTTTAAGAGTCAACATGGAAGGCAGTAATGGACAGAAAAAGGCACAGAGGATGCATGTGGTGGTTGGAACACAGAGTCTAGCAACCAAAGAAGGTTGGCATGTGCTAATATGGCAACAGGAAAGGGGGCAGTGTCCCCAGAGGATTTCTGTGTGAAGGTGCAGCATGGAAAAGACAGAGAACAGAATTAAAAAAAAAAAAAAAAACATTTGAGAAGAGTGTGTGAGCCAGCTTCCTGTGTGTACATGTATGCATGTGAAGCAATAAAAGGATGAAGGTGTTTTTATATGTGTGTGTAGCAGACAGGGATGAGGGAGGACATTTCTGAGAGGAGGAGGGAGGGAGAGAGGAGGAGAGGGCAGGGAGGGGGAGAGAAAGAAAAGAGACGAAGGACAGGGAAGGAGAGAGCGAAAAGAAAGAAGGAGAGGGGGAAGTGAGGGGGAGACAGGAGAGGGGAGGGAAAAGAGAGGGAGCAGAAAGAATACATACTCAAACACAGGTCAGAGCAGGGGGAGAGAGATAACAGGGGTAAGAGTTAGGGGAAATGAAGGAACTAGAGGGTGTGTGAGAGGGTGTGTGCTTGCCTGTTTGGGCATGCGCAGAGATGGACCTGGCTGCTGGAACCTTGAGGATGCAGGGACAGGGACCGGACTGCAAAGTAGGTTTCTGTGCATGTCCGTATGTGTGCCCGTGTACATGCTTACGCGCACGCGCGACACAGAGGAGGGGTGCAATGTCATAATAAGAGACAGGAATACGTTATCAGCTCAAAGGGCAAACCCAAATCAATGTGGCAGGGCAAAAGAAAGAAAAGGGCATGTAGGAACCCTGGTTTTCCCTGAGAATACTGTTTATCTTCTAATAATTATTTTCCTGGGCACATATCTGTATCTAAAAATCTTAGCCACGTGCCATTCGACAAAACAGCAGCAAAATGGGGGAAGAAAGGCTAGAGAGTACTCTGCAAAGAGGCCAAGAGCACTGCAAGGAGAAACAGGTAGGAGTGGCAGAGGGCCGTGCGACCACCCGTCCTCTCTCAAACAGCCACGAAGACCATTCGGGCTGGGACCCTGAGGCAAGACAGGGGCTGGGCAGCCAGGGATGCGGTCCCTGAAGAGGCCATGGGCCTCCGCGTGTGGTCAAGTCCCCTCTGCCCCACCCCGCTCCCGAAATGAACCCGCAAAAGGGGTCACTGGGATTCTGCCCGTGCCCACCTGGCAGCACTCGCCCACCGGCCCGGGCTATTGCCCCAGAGCGCCTTGCACTCACCCTCTCCGCCAGTCGTGCGCTCCAAGCTGCAGAGCTGTGGGACCTTCACACGCCACCACCACTGCTGCTGCTGCTCCGGGTCTCGGCTCCTCCCCCGCTAAAGAGCACTAGGGCAGGCGGAGACTGCGGCGCCGGAAGTGGCTGTGACGTCAGCCCGAGTCCGCCTCCTCGATGTGGCCGGGGCAGCTGCTGCGCTCTGTGAATCCTGGTGGGCTCCAAAGCGTTGTTTGTTTGATTTGAAACGTTGAGATTTTTTTATGGGCACAAAAAAAGAAAGAAAGAAAGGCAGAGAGCAGAGAGAACTGTAACTGCATTAACAAATTTGAAAACATTTACCACCTTCCTTTCAGTTTTTAAAAAAATGAAATTTGAAGATTCTGATTAATTTTTATGTGAGAATTAATTATATTAGTATATCACATCCTATGGAACATGTTTGGTTTGAGGATATTAAAATCTGAAGTGATATTCAGGGTTGCAGTAGCAACGTCATTTTTTAAAACATGGTGCTTGAGGCAAACGGAAGGTGTTTACAGTGAAATCTGGTACTGTTCATCTACAAAACCTGGTTTGTCTATCCAAGAGATGATCGTTCACTACACGCAACACGGGTTCACGCGTTGTGAATTGCTCCACATTTTAAAAACGTCACAGATCTGGTCATGGTGTAGAATGCCTTTAATGCCAGCACTCAGGAGGCAGAGGCAGATGGATCTCGAGTTCAAGGCCAGCCTGGTCTAAAGAGAAAGTTCTACGACAGCCAAGACTACACGGAGAAACCCTGTCTTAAAAACTCAAAAAATAAAACTAAAGCCACAGATAAGGCTCTCTTTCACTCTTTAAATTCCACTGATACTCAATGTAGAATTCCTGCATTCCCAGCAGTAGCAGACTTGCTCTTACAGTAAATACAGTGTGTAGTAGAACAACAACAACCGAAATTCCAAGGTGCAGAAAAGCTCAAAAGGTAACGATACAAATACTGTGGATAACTTCTATTTCAGAAACCACAAAAAATAGGATAATTACAAAATGTATGTGCCAAACAATGCAGTTTGAAAATATATGAAGCCACTGGTATTGGAAATAGACACACAAGGAAGTAGACAATTGTAGTGGGAGTCTTAACCCACGCTTTTTGTACTGTCGACAGATCAAATAGACTTCTAAATAAGTAAGGACAAAGGGAGACTGAAGAACATGATTAATAAGCTGGAACTAATGTATATGGATTTCTACTCAAGATGATTCAGGTTTTTTTTTTTTCTTAAAAATACACATTTTGAACAAGAAAACATACAGTATAAAATGCCTATTATAAAAATTCAACGAACATCTCATTTCATATGGCTCCTTGTATCCTTCTCCAGGGTAGTTTTCCACCAGACCTATAGTTGTTTTTAAAGTTTAATCTACTTTCCTGCTTCAGGTAGATGAATTTGACTTCCCCAAGATGGTTACCCCTAGGGAAAATTGCTTCTGCCTCTAAAAGATGCCTGTTTATCCAGGTAAGGTGGTCAAGTGTCAACATTTTTGACCTATGTTCTGATGGGGAAAGGGATCAGAAAAGTTACTCTGCTCTGTGTACAC
Organism: Meriones unguiculatus; assembly: GCF_030254825.1. Classification (NCBI taxonomy): domain Eukaryota; kingdom Metazoa; phylum Chordata; class Mammalia; order Rodentia; family Muridae; genus Meriones; species Meriones unguiculatus. Next base: position 24,344,362 of record NC_083369.1, read on the forward strand.
ACATTTAAGTGGGATTTCTTCATTTAAAAAAATGTAGTGGTTATCCGGGTATGGTGGTGCAGGCCTTTAATCCCAGATCAGGGGATAGGGGCAGGTTGATCTTTATGAGCTCCTGGCAAACAAAAAAAAATGTAGCAGTCATTTACTGATGAATAACAAGCTTTCCCAAATACATAGTAAAACAACAAACATTTCTTATGGCACAGTTTCTGTGAACAGAGAATCCGTACATGGTTTAGTCACAGTGAATCAGGCTTGAGTGAATGAAGGTGCACTCTAGCACACTCAACGGTAGATGCAATCTCATTTGAAGGTTAAGCTGGGGTGAGGGCTCCACATGACAACATGGATGTTGTCAGGCTCCAAAAAGTCTATTGTCTATGTCTAAGCTAACATGTGTTGAATTGTTTGTTGTTATTCATGTCATGTGGACCTGTTCACAGGCTTCTTGGTCTCCTCACAACATGGCATCTGGTGTGGTGGTGGTGGTAGTGGTGGGTATGGTGTATGTCACAGAGAGAGAGAGAGAGAGAGAGAGAGAGCAAGAGGACTTACTCTTTGGAGTAATACCTCATTTTTACTATATCCTGCTTAATAAAAAGAAAGCCACAGAATCTTCCCCTTTCTTGTACCTGTGACTATAGTTCTTCATAGTTTTCTACTATTATCCACTACTGTTCATGAGATCAATAGTGTTACTTCTCTTTTCATTACTAGTATGTATGATTTTTTTTTTTAATTCTCATATTGAGAGGCTTAGTCGTCTGGTTGATATTTCCAAAGACTCAGGTTTGGGCTTGTTTTTTCTTTCCTGATTATATATATTCAATTTTATTTATTTATGCTCTATATTTTATTGTATGTTTCCTTCTGCTTACTTTGGATTTAAATTGTTTTTTTTTCCAGTTTCCTACAGTACAGACCTAGATGACTGACTTTAGATCTTTCTTATTTCCTAATATGTGCATTCAATGCTACAAATTTTCCTCTAAGCACTGTTTTTGCTGCAACTTATGCGTTTCAGTAAATTGTGCTTTTTATTTTTATTTTTCCTAAAATATACTTTTTCAGTCCTGAAGACTGAACCCATGCCTGCTGGGAAAATGCTCTGCCATTGAGCCACATATCCCCCACCCTCAATCTTTCTTATGTTGAGGCTTCTTCTTTGACCCATATGTTATTTAGAAGTTTATTGTTTAATCTCCAAATATTTGGGGATTTTCCAGCTATCGTTCTGTTATTGATTGCTAATTTAATTTCACTGTGGTCTGAGAACATACTTTGTATGATGTCTATTCTTTTTAATTTGTTACGGCATGTTTTATGGCCCAAGATGTGGTCTATCTTGGTGAATGTTCCATATGAGCTTGGAAAGAATGTGTATTCTCTTTGTTGGGTGGAGTAGTCTATAAATGTCAATTAGATACACTTGATTGGTGGTGATACTCAGTTCAACTATATTCTTACTGATTTTCTGGCTGGATCTGTCAATTATTGATAGAAAGACATAAACTATAATAGTGGATTCATCAATTTCTCTTCATTGTCCTATAACTTTTTGCCTCATGTATTTGGAAACTGTGCTGTTAGGCAGATATATATTAAGGGATTTTATCTTTCAAAAGACTGGATTTTTTTTATCATCAGTCCTCAATTTATCCTCAATAATTGTATTTGTTCGAAAATTTGCTATGCCTTAAATTAACAAAGCTACTCTGGATGGCTTTTGATGGGTATTAGCATGATTATATCTTTCTCCATCTATTTGCTTTTTAAAATGTTTGTTTTTATTACTTTTAAGTGTGTGTGTGTGTGTGTGTGTGTGTGTGTGTGGTGTGTAGGTATTTTCACATGAGTAGAGGTGCCCTCAGTGGCCAGACTAACTGAATTCCCCAGAGCTGAGAAATCTGACATCGTTGCTGGGAATGGAATTCCAGTCCTCTGGAAGAGCTGCTGAGCCATCTGTCCAACTCCCTTCATCTATCTACTTTGAATCTGCATGTTTATCTTTAAAATAGAAATTGTGGCAATGTACTGTTGGCTCCTGTTATTGATTTTTCCTAGTTGCTTGGTCGGTTGTTTTTGCAAGGCTTAGGATCAAATCAGGCCTTTGCATATGCTAGGCAGGTACTCAATCATAGCGCTACATTCTCATCCATGAGTCTTGTGATCAGTCCATTCTAATAGTCTATAATTGGTATGTTTAGACTCCATTCAAATGATTGTTGATATACTTTAGTTATCTATCATATCTGTGACTGCTTTTTATTCATTTTATTGATATTTGCTTCTTTTGAGGGGAAAGCATTTTGTTTTGTTTTGTTTTTTTAATATGGTTTCACTATAAAGCTCAGTCTGGTTTTGAAGTTGCCATCCTTCTGCCTCTGCACCCTAAGTACTAGGATTACAACTGAGTTCCATGCCACTAGACTTTGTCCTTTATTCCATTGGGACAATTTTGTTTTGCTTTGGGCTCCTACTATTTGCCCATCCTTTCTGATTTTAATTAAGTATTTTGTATTTTTTTCCTCTCTTAGCCTATTATTTGTACTTACTTTAGAGTTTCGCCTGGAATAAACATTTACTTGAAAATCAACTCAAGTCCACTTTCAAATAAAAGTACAGAACTGCATGAACAGTGCACGCACCTTAGAGCAGAGTATTTCCACTCATGCCCTCTTCTCCCTTATAATATTTTTACCATCTATTTCTAAATCATTCAATATAGTTACTACTATTTTTGAATGACTTTCTTATATCAGTTATGAGTAAAAAGATTAAACTATTTTATATATGCCTTCGTCTTCTCAAATGTTCTCCCTTTCTTTACGTAAATACAAGTTTCTAACTGTGTCTACTTTTTCCTCATTCTGAAGAACTTGTTTTTCCATCTCTCACAGCTCAACTATTGGAGGTGACATCCTAACACTTTTTCCATAGTCTACTAATGGAAAGTAACTATGAAGTCTAACCTGCACTAAAGGGGAAAAGATTACACAGACTGAGACTGTGATAATGCTGATCTGGATGAGGGACAGGAAGAGGCAAAAACATAGAGTTTAATAGATATTGCCAATTTCCTCGCCAAAGTCGTCGTAACAATGGGCGCTGTCACATGCATTTGTTCACATATGTACATTCTTCCCACTCCTCCCCCCCAGGGTTTAAATTGCTGCCAATCTGGAGAGTACAGGACACTGACTTTGCCCCAAATGTCTTCTCAGATGTGTTGTCCTGTTAGCTACTTTTCTGAATTATATGTTCTCATCTTTTATTCATTCCTCTCTTGGTGTTTTCTTGTTATTCTTGATCTCTAAGACCTCATTGCCTATTCAGAATACCAAATATTAGTTCTACTTGTACCACGAAAGTATCTTCTCCTCAGTGTTCTCTTTAAATATAAATAGGAAATCATAACAGCACTTAAAATACACCTTAGGTGGGTGTTTTTCATAAGCCAGAAGTACATTCGACCTTTGTAAGCTTGGCAAAATTTACAGAAGCAAAAACCTAAAATGGTTCAACTACATAAAGTATGATCAACTGGCAGACAAGATATAAGCAAAAAGTTTTTAAAAATCCAGTTAAACAGCAAATGAAAACCTGCAGAAATTGCTTACTACTAATTTTACAAATGGGAGGCCAATCTACCAATTACATGAAGAGCTCTATACATCAATACAAACCCAACAAGTCAATTATAAAATGGTCAAAGGAATCTGGCATGCATTTTATTGAAAAATGATGATGACACTTAAACACATGATAACATGCATATGCTCACAGATAATAGCAGACTCACCTCCCATGCCTTTGGACTTCTTAGGCATCTCCAGAACCATAAGCCACTCCTTCATAAATCGCCTAGTTTCAGAAAGATAAAACTGAGAAATCTATCTAATTGCTAATGTATATTCTTTTGACTGAAAATGTACTTTTTGGAATTAACTTACAGGTATATTCATACATGATTGAGATGAAGTATGTGACATTATATCCACTGTAGTACTGCTGCTAGTAGCAAAGCACTAGCGTGAATCTAAATGCTTACCAAAAGAGAGAGCTAATACATACATTGGTGGAGTAATTACTATGGCACAGATGAGATACAGAATCTAAATCTACCAGTATCTGAAGAGATAGATCTGAAAACTATACTGAATGAAAATGTATATAATAATAAGATATATGCATTACAATGGTACGCATTACAATAGTATGGCTTTTTGTTTTGATTTTCAAGATAATGGTTTCTCTGTGTAGCACTGGCTAGTCTAGAACCTATTCTATAATCCAGGCTGGCCTTGAACTCAGAGATCCACTGGCTTCTGCCTACTGAGTGCTGGGATTATAACTGTGAGCCACCACTGCCTTGTTTTTTATTGTTGTTGGTGGTGGTGGTTGTAGTTTTGTTGGATTTTTTTTTTTTTTTGGTGTTTTGTTTTGTTTTGTTTTGTTTTGAGATACTGTCTTTCTTGATAGCCCTGGCTTTCCTGGAACACACTATGTAGACCTGGCTGGCCAGGAACTCACAGAGATCTTCCAGGTTTTCAGTTCTAGAATTAAAGGTGTGAACTACCACACTTAGCTTGTTTTATATGTTTTAAAATGCATATAGGTTCAAGATTATTCTACCTCTCCAAGGCATTAGTCATTTGATTCTTATGATGTTTAATTTTAGGTGTCAACGTGGCTGAATTAAAAAATAGCTAAAATGAGAGTGTATCCAGACTACATGGAGAAATTCTATCCTTAATGTGATCATTATAGTTACACACCAATTTCTATATAATTTTAGGCATATTTGTAAAATAAATCATAAATGCATACTTGAAAGTATATACATTCATTCCAATTTTTGTTTCCCTCTTTTGTATACATTAGAACTCTCTACAACCTTTGTTAATAACAAAATGTTTATTATTTCATATTTACCTTTCTATTCATATAATTATATGCTGTATATATGCATCATGAATACATATGTTACACAGGTATGGGCTTCGCTAGCTGTCGTTTTTTTTATTATTAAAACCAGATCATAGAGAGTCAGCCTTCATATCTGAGGGCATCATATATTCAGATTCAAAAAGCTACACATCAAAATATTTGTTGTGTAGCTATCATGTGGGTGCTGGGGACTGAACCCAGGTCTTCTGTAAGAGCAACAACCAGTGAGTCATCTCTTTAGTCCCTTATTAGACTATTTGGGAAAATTGTATGGCACATGTATTTATTTATTTTTTCTTATCATTGTTTGCTAAACAATCCAGTATAACATATATTTACATAGTGATTACAATGCATTAGGTATTACAAGTAGTGTACAGAAGATTTGATGTTTATAGAATGAGGTGTGCCAGTTAAATGTTAATAACACACTGCTTTTATAAGGAATTTGAGCACCTGCAGGTTTTAATATCTGTACGATAGAGCATTCTTGCCACCAATGTCATGCTAATTTCATTCAATAACAACATCTAGAAATCAACTGGCACAGTAATTATTAATCCTCAATCGTTACCCAGTGTTTCCTGGTGTAGATGTATCCTAATCTAGCCAGCCACTGACTACTGACAATTAATATTTTCAGTGCCCCTCCCAAACATGAATGCATTTTTTTAAGCATGGTAAACACTAAGACCAATACTTCATAACACATTTTTGTACTTAAAGGTTTTTAGGTGTGATTGTGGATTTTTATTTCTGTGGGATGATATCACAGAGTAGGTTGTGCTATCAATCAGGCTGGATATTGTGTATCTTTTTCTTTTCCTGCTGCACTAGGGAGTAAACTGTGGCCTTGAGCTTTCCTGGCAAAGTGTTCTAGTGACCAAGTTATATCCCCAGTCCTAATATGTTACATTTTAATAAATTCTGTCAGTTGTTTTTCTGTAAGGCTAGAACATTCTCATTTTCATTGGCCATGTGTGGCCCTATTCTGTGGCTTGAATGATCCCATGCAGATTCTTCTCCTAGAATTTGAAGCTCCAAAGGAAACACTCAAATGTTGAAGAGACATAGTTGAGTTGCATCAATCACTTTGGAAAACCAACTCTGTTTTGAAAACACGTTCTTATATCTACCTGAGTTTGCCAGAGTTGAATGCTGTTGCTGGCAACCAAAAGAAATTTACAAACTCCTTCATACACAGAATCTTGAACCTGGCCATAAACCAAACAACAATCCCAGCTACAAACTCAACTCTAATCTAGTCCACAGACATGGTCCTCAACCAAATTTGAAACACAGAGCCAATCCCAAACCCACAATTTACTGAGTCCTGCATGGCTTCTCGCTAGTGGATTGCTAGGGGCTCCAGGTGAGCCAGCCAAATACCTCTAGAGCTGGAGCTCAAATTCAAGATTCTATGACAACGAAAGATATGGCTTCTGGAGTGGCAGATTCCTTATAAAGCAAAACTGGTGAAGCTAAATATTGAGATGGCTGGTGAAGGAGGTGAGGTTTCAGAAAAATCACATCAAAAGAGAATCTATTAAGGTGAGATCAGGGGTTTGGTTTGTAGAGGCAGAGGATGATGGCAGGGAACTCTGAATCAGGGTTCACAAAATGGGGCAGGAGAAAGATTTGAGAAAGTCGGGTCACTGGATCCAGATGGAGACAAGTGGGGCTGGACTGAACTCACTGCTGGGGTCTGGGTGGGTCTTTATGAGACAGGGGACCTGCGCCAGAAGGATCAGCTTACAAGGATTTTCCATGGAGAAGTCCAGGCAGTCTGTAGCCCAAAGGACTCCTTTGTCTCTCAGCTTCCTGGCAAAGGCCTATCGGCCTCATGCTGCCCAGCCCTTCTCCAAGCTGCCTTGAATTCCCATAGGCCCAAAGCCACCAGCTAACCTACCTCTCCCCACCCCCCAAATCCTGTCTTTACTCCAGCCTCCCTTCCTTCACTTCCCTAGCATGGCTTCCCATTGCATGCCTCTTGTTGAGTTTCAGGGATTAGAACTTTGGTTTTTGTGTTGTTTGTGTGTGTGTTTTCTCTGAAGGATGTAGCCTCTTCTTCTTTTTGCTAGAGTTAGTAGTGTTGGGATCCATAAGCAGGCATCTCTACAGCCAGCCCCAAGGGACCAGACAAACCAGATATCAGGTATCTGTGAGGCCACCTGTGGACTAGCCACAGACCACCCGAAACCACCTGTGCATGCTCTGGGTCACCTTACAACAGAACATGCACCACCTCCCCTCTCTCTCTCTCTCTCTCTCTCTCTCTCTCTCTCTCTCTCTCTCTCTCTCCCTACCCAGAGATGGTCTCTGTTACCCCTTCTCCCGTCCCTTAATAAACCTCCTACGTGTAAACAGTCATGTTGTGTGATTTGGGAACCCACTGAATAACTTTGCTGCACAATCCTAACATTGGTGCATTGGTGAAAGCAGGCGCTTTCAGCGGCCACGTCGCGTGGTGGTTGCTTTCAGAGCCAGCACCCCACCAGATCCGCTGGAAACCTATTTCATTTCAAATCCGCCCGAGACCCACTTTCCAGCAACCAGATCGCTGTCTCCTGCATGCAACACCTGCTGAAGTGGTGAGTTCCCCTCACTGGTTAGCATAAATGTCTCTCTTGATAGGGGAAGATTGACCTTCGAGCATCTGGCAACTTCCTGGTACCTTTTGAGACTGAGGAACCCCCAAACACAGTCTTCACTGGCCACGGTTGACCCTTTTTGCTGACCTCCATTTAGGGCTTCCTTTTTCCCTTGGGTGAGATTTGTTTTCCTCCTACTGGCATGGTTTCTCTCTCTCTCTCTCTCTCTCTCTCTCTCTCTCTCTCTCTCTCTCTCTCACACACACACACACACACACACACACACACGCACACCATGCATCTACAAAAATCCTAGCCCTAGGTAAACTGTGTCTCCTACAGGCAGCTATGCCCTTGGTCTCTGGCCAACGATGACGAGCTGTTGGATCAAGTAGTGTCATACTACTCTACTGAGTTAAACCTTGCCTTTGGGATACCTCTGGCAGGTCACTGACTCCTACCCTCTCAGTGGGAACTGCCCATTTGTCCATTCCTCCAGCATCCCCACTGGGATGTCTTCTGAAGAATTTTTAAACCCTATGCATGGAGCCTGAGTTAAAGGTCTCTAAGATCATAGACCTCTGTAATAAAACTTGGCCTACATATTCCTTAGATAATGGTTCAAATTGGCTGATTAACGGCAAATTAAATCCCAATATTTTACAGAATCTTTTTAATTACTGTCAGCGATCTGGTAAATGGAAGGAGATATTTTATGTTCAAGCATTCTCTCCCCTCCACTCCAAACCTTCTCTCTGTTCTTCCTGTTCTCCTTCCTGTCCTTCCTATTCTTTCCTTCTTTATAGCTACTTCTTCCAGCTATAAAGTCTCAACCTCAAGAATTCTTTGACCCCCAAGGATGAACCTCGCTGTTCTCAACCTCCGGCTTCTTCTCAAACTCTGGCTTCTTCCTGCTCTTCTGCTTCCTCCTCTTCCTCTTTGGCTTCTCCAGCATCCTCACCCCCTCACCAGCAACAAGCCATGCTAGTCGTTCTACTTTGGTGCCTACTTTCACTCTACCAACAGCTATTAGCCCCCCTGCTACCCGCTCTCGCTCTGTAGCAAATCTCCTTTTTCTTCTTCTTCTACTCAGCAGGAACCAGCCTCAGTTTCTTCCTTTGCAGGAGGTGGCCAGTGTGGATGGCTTAGTTAGGGTGCATGTTCCTTCTCACTAACTGAACTTTCTCAAGTAGAAAAGAGACTAGGATCCTATACCTCTAATCCTCTACTTTCATTAAAGAATTTCAACATCTCACTCAATCTTATAGTTTTACCTTCCATTATGTGTGTGTGTGTGTGTGTGTGTGTGTTATGTGATTCTTACCAACAACCTATTACCTAATGAGCACAGGCAAGTTTGGGAACAAGCTAGGACACACGCAGATGAGGTTCATCAGAAAAATACAACACACCTGGTTGGTGCTGGGGCTGTACCCCACCAGGATCCACAGTGGGATTATAATACCCAACAAAGGCATTTTAGCTAGAGATCAGTTCACAACCTGCCTACTGGCTGGTCTCGTCAAGGCTGCCCTCAAGCCAGTTAATTATGAGAAGCTCCAGGAGGTCATTCAGGACAGAATGAAAACCAGTCTCAATTCCTAAAGTGAGGTGCAAAGGCCCTCTTACAACATGCTAATCTGAACCCTAAAAGTACAGAGGGTAGGCAACTCCTGATGACCTATATTTTCTCCCAAAGTTACCCCAACATCAGGGTTAAGCTTAAATGCTTGGAGAGGGGACCTCTGACTACACAGGCAGACTCCAAAGGTGCTGGCCTTTAAGGTATACCATGGGAGAGATGAAAAAGCCTGCAAACAAAAATACCAAATGCTGGCCAAGGCCATCCAATCGACCTCTGCGACTACTCAGGCTCCCTTGCCTCCTAAGGCCTGAGGACCATGGGTCCCTGTTTCAAATGTAGTCAAGAAGATCACTGGGCCTGGTCTTGTCCTAACCTCCACAAGCCACTAGGGCCATGTCCAAAATGCCACAAAGAGGGGCATTGGAGTGTTGAGTGCCACTGTTTCTCCCATGATATGGGGACATCACTCCCAGATCACCCTCCAGCTGATATCCTAGGCCTGGCTACAGATGACTGAAAGTGCCCGGCTTCCCTTGACTGGATTACTGCCATCACTAGCAGGGAGGCACTGGTAATTATCATGGTATTGGAACAGCTCATGTCCTTCCTTTTGGACACCAGAGGCACTCAGTCCTGATGAAGTATTGGGGTCCAACCTCTCATTTTAGTTCCTCTATTGTTGTGGTAGGGGGACAGCCTTGCCAGCCTTGCCAGACTCCACCAGTCAATTGTATTTTCAGGGGTGTTCCCTGGACTCATTTCATTTTAGTGATGCCAACCTGTCCAGTTCCCTTACTGGGAAGTGACATTTTAGCCAAAGTGGGAGCCTCTATCTCCTTTATTCCTTTCATTCGCCTAACCCCAAGCTCACCATCATCCTATCTCCTCCTTCTCCTAGCTACCCTACCTACCACTTGTGACACATGGCTTCCTTTACCAGCCTCTCAATTGGACCCCCAAGTCTGGGATGTCCAAAACCCTTCTGTCTCTAGGCACCATCCCTCTGTGGTCATTCAGCCACAGGATCCCACCGGGTATATCACCCAAGCTCAATACCCATTTCCTCTCTATAGTCTCAGGAGACTTAAGCCTATTATTACTGACCTTCTAAGAAGTAATAATAATAATAATAAACTCCTTTGCCCCACTTCCTCTCCTTTTAACACCCCTATTCTTGCAGTTACAAAGCCCAATGGAACCTATTGCTTAGTTCAAGACCTCCGGCTTCTCAATTCTGCAATCGTAATCTACCACTCTGTTGTAGCTAACCCCTATATTCTCTCTCCACTATCCCCTCAGGTACCTCCCATTTCTCAGTTCTGGATCTCAAGGATGCATTTTTCTCTATTCCCCTGGACACCCAGCCACAAAATATCTTTCCTTCACCTGAACTGACCCTGACACCCTTGTTTCCACTCAGCTTATCTGGACTGTCCTACCCAAGGGATTCTGGGACTGCCCACACCTGTTTCGCCAAGTCCTAGCCTCTGAGCTACTCTCCTCTATCTCTCCCTAAATCTAAACTTATACAATACGTAGATGACCTCCTCTGCAGCCCATCCTTACGAGTTAACCAAACTGACACTTCTGCTCTTCTAAATTACCTATCCAGCAGGGGGTATCAGGCCTCATCCTCCAAGATCCAATTGTCCATCTCTGAGGTTACTTATCTAACAAAAACCCCAACCCACAAGGGCATCACCCTAAATAGAGAAGACCTAATATGGTCTCTGGCAGGTCCCTCCACTAAAGAAGAAATATTATGGTTTCTGGGAATGGCTGGTTTCTTATGGTCCTGGGCCCCTTCCTTTTCACTTCTTGCCCTCCCCTTATATGAAGCAGCCTTAGGCCATTTGCCTGAACCCCTTCTTAAGCCCATTACTAAGCCCTTTTGGAGGCTCCAACAGGCTCTTCTTGAGACCCCAGCCCTACATCTTCCAGACTTAATCCATCCCTTCTTCCTCTATGTATCAGAAGAAGAGAGATATGCCCTTGGAGCCCTGGGTCACCAACTGGGACCTTCCTTTGCACCTGTATCATTCCTATCAAAAAAATTAAACCTGACAATCCAGGGATAGGCACCCTGCATTTGTGCCTTAGCGGCTGCAGAGCTCCTTATTCAAGAGTCCAAAAAACTAACTTTTGGGCCACTTATTACTTTTTTTCCCTTCTCACAATCTGTCTCACCTTTTAACGTATAAAAACTTACAAACTCTAACACCCTCCAGGGTCCTTTCCCTCCAGGTGGCTGTAATAGCAGACCCTACTCTTACTTTCCAACCATGCTCACCTCTTAATAGTTCAAACCTCCTTCCTCGACCTAACTCTGACTATTCCCCATCTCATTCTTGCATTGAAACTTTAGAGGAACTATTGCCCCACCCCTCACACATGCAGGAGGGCACATTACCTCAGGCCATCTATACCTGGTATACAGCTCCTTTGTACATGAGGGAGCTCAAAAAGCAGGCTATGCCATAGTGTCAGATACTGAGGTGGTTGAAGCACAAGCCCTCCCTGCCCATACCACTAATTAACAGACCGAAATAATAGCTCTTACCTGTGCCTTCCAATTGGCCCAGGGACAATCCCTTAACATCTACACAGACTCTAAATATGCCTTTCATATTCTTCTCTCCCATGCTGCCATATGGAGAGAGCGTGGGTTACTTACAGCAAAGGGAGGATCTATAGCCAATGCCAACCAAATTACGGCCATGCTAGAAGCCTCCCACCTTCCCACAGCCATCAGAATAATCCACTGCCGGTCCCATCAGATGGATGATTGCATCATTTCCAAAGGAAATAACCGTGCTGATGATGCAGCTAAGGCTGTGGCCCTTAAAGGCCTAGATTAGTCCCATCCACCACAGAACATCCTTACACTACAACCCATATCTCCCCTGTCATCTCCTGACACTCGTCAGATTCTGTCCTATCTACACCAGCTCTTTCATCCTAAAAGTTGAGCCTTGTCTAACTTTGTCAAGACCTACCTGCTGCCTACCTTTGTGGACTAACGTTTCCTAAAGACTATTACTGCTTCTTGTAAGATTTGCTAGATCTCAGATCCTGACTCAGGATACTGTAACCCCCATTTCCCTACCCACCAGGCTAGAGGCTCTCTCTCCAGGACTGACTGGCAACTTGATTTTACCCACATGCCAGCAGTCAAACGTGTTTGCTACCTCCTGGTCTTGGTGGATACCTTCTTGTGATGGGTGAAGGCATTCCCCACTACTAACAAAAGAGCTCAGACAGTTTCTGATCTCCTCCTCCATGAGATTATCTCATGTTTTGGAATCCCTACCTCCCCCCAGTCAGACAATGGTCCTGAGTTCACTTCTCAGGTTTCCCAGACCTTATCTAAATCCCCTAATATTCCTTGGTATTTTCATATCCCATACCATCCTCGGTCCTCAGGAAAGATAGAATAAACTAACCGATCCTTAAAAAATACTCTTGTTAAACTAACACAAGAGCTTCCCCTCGATTGGGTAAAACTCCTTCCCCTGGCCCTCTTCAGGCTATGAGCTCTTTCCCCAAAAATCCTCTATCTATCTTGCCCTTTGAGCTCGTGTATGAAAGATTGGTCCTAACTCCTAGTCTTTCAGCTAAATCTTTGCTTCTCCCTGACCTACTTATTCCCTTACTCTGTCATCTCCATTCTCTTCTATGGAACTTTACTGACCACACACTAACTCCTGTTTATCTCCTATTAACATCACTGGGGACCACGTCCTTCTCTCCCCTCCAGACCAAAGACCCCCATCTCTTTCTTCTAAATGGCAGGGCCCTTTCAAGGTGATTTTTGTGACCCCCACAGCTGCTAAGCTTGAGGGCTTCCCTCGGTGGATTCATCTATCTCACCTCAAGCATTTTACCCCCTTCAAGATAACGCCCGCTCCTACATATCAACTCCAACAGGCAGCTGTCGGGATGGGGACAGCAGGACTTGACAATTCACTAACTTTGTATTATCATCTTTCTTCCCAGTTCATCCAGGACTTCCAGCAAGTGGCTCAGACAATACTAAGTCTTCTAAGATTGTTGGACTTACTGGCAGCAGTAGTACTTCAAAAACGACTTGGATTGGATCTCCTCATGGCTAAAGAAGGTGGCTTTTGCATCTTCCTCCAGGAGGAACACTGTTTTTATGTCAACCAGTAGGGTATAGTAAAAGATAAAATTCAACAACTCCAGACAAATCTACAAAAGCAAAGCCTCTAGCTCTCGGGCCTTTGAGAACCCCATATGGAAATGGATTCTGCCCTTCCTCTCGCCTCTTCTGCTCATCTTTCTGCTTTTGCTTTTTGCACCTGCTTTATTAACTTCTTCTCTACATTCCTCCAACAACAAATGCAAAAACTCTCTAGCCAAACCATTAATCAGTTACTCTTACAGGATTATCAACCTCTGCCCACAGAACCAGATGACAATGACCTTCCAATCAACCCTGATGGTGAGGACCAGCTATACCCTAAGAATGAGAACACCCCTAATCAGCAGGAAGTAGCTTGAAGAGCAAAGATTGCCCCTATGCCCTCCCCACCATCACCCCTTCCTAGCTCCTCACTTTTTAATAAAACAAAAAAGGGGTAATGTTGGGATCCATAAGTAAACATCTCTATGGCCAGCCCCAAGGGACCTAACAAAACAGATATCAGGCGTCTGTGAGGCCATCTACGGACCACCTGAAACCACCTGTGCATCCTCTGGGTCACCTTATAACAGAACATGCACCAATTCCTCTCCCTCCTTCCCTCTCTTATTCTCCGTCTCTGCCTCTTTCTCCCTCTCTCTCTCTTGCCCTACCCAGAGGCTGTCTCTGTGACCTCTTTCCTGTTCCCTTAATAAACTTCCCACATGTAACCAGTCGAGAGGCGTGATTTGTGAACCCCCTGTGTAACTTTGCTGCACAATCCTAACAAGTAGGATCTTGTCAATACTGATTTCAGTCTCATCTCAAGGAATACTGAAAGGAATTAGGACTTTCTGAGTGTGTGACTTAAGGGGCCAGCCAAGAGTATGGGAAGAAGACTAACACTCTCAAATACTATCATCTGCCAGGTGAGTACTCTACCTACAGTCTCATTTATTCCTCACAAAAATCCAGGTCACTGTCATGTTCAGATGAGGAGCTAAGGCCTAGATATTTTAAAGGATTTTTCTGAGGCTGTTTAGCTAAATGAAGCACATTTGGATTTTGGACCTGGAACTGTCCATTCCAAAACCTAGCTAGTTCGAGGCCTAAGGAGGGAAGCTGATAGCCTCAGTTCCTAGCTAAAAGGGATGCCTTCCAGGTGGGGAGATCCCTGGTGAAAGCTGAGAGCAGCATCCTGATACCAGGTGAGCAGGCAGCAAGTTTTAATTAGATGAGGGAGGGCTAGAGGGACCAGGCTGGGCTCTCCTTGCACTCTCTTCTCAGAGAAGTTCTCTGCTCTGCACTGAGTGCTTCCATCTACTAATAGTGCTGGAATAATAGTGGTGGCTTAGGCAGGGTTCAAAGGTCACAACACAGCCATTCACAGACAAGAACTCTGGGTTGCCCTGAAGCCTCCCATTTTCATCTTGGCAATAGAGAGATTGTATTAGCTAATGGCTGAGACCCATGACAATGTTGCCAGTATATGAGTGTATGGAGGGGGCAGCCTGGGGCAGGGAAGAAGCATTGTGGCCTCACAGAGAGCTTTGCCCACAGAACATGACTTAGGGTAAAAGGTAGAACAAATATATGCTTGGAGGATGGATCAATTGCTGGCACACACACACACACACACACAAAATAGCTCCATTTGGGCTGGCCTGGGATCTGATCCCTGCCTCTGGCTGCCTCATTCAAAAAAAAAAAAAGAAGCATAGAAGAGAAGCAAGATGCAGGCTGGGATTGTGGGAAATGGGCCATTGAAAATAGGAACACCACTCAGGGAGGTCCAAGGAGGCAAGAAAGAGCTGGAAACACAACACTGCTTGTTGACCTGAGAAGAGGAGGAGCAAAAAAGGGAGAAAATGCATCCCCAAGCAAAAGACTCAGTTCAGAATTCCATGGAGGCATGTGGGGCTGGAGGATTTTCATAGGACTGCTATTCTAGGTATATTGACATATGCCTGTAATTCTAGCAGTCAGAAGGCAGAAGCAGGAAGATCGTCACAAGGTCAAGACCAACCTGGGCTACACATACATGGTACATTTGAAGCCAGCCAGGGTTAGTAAAACTCCAGGAAGGAAAAAAAAAAAAAAAAAAAAAAAAAAAAGCAGGCCAAAAGCCCTGCTTGCTGTGTCACCCTGAACAAATCTTTTTCAGCATTCTCTGGCCACAGTGTTCCCACCAAGCACAATAACTTTGGATCTAAATGCCCCCCTAAGAAATCTGGCAGATCTTGTACTTCAGAATTTGCTATGAGTTCCAGCCACTGCCAGTTGTTTTTCTGTACTGGAAGCTAAGGCATACCCTTCACAGTGGCCTAGAGGCTTGCATTGATTGGTACCTTCCTTTTTTTTTCCTGCAGCTTCCTCTTTCCCTACCTCTACTGTACCTCCTAATCTGGTTTCAGGAGATCTTTTTTTCTACCGCCTTTTTGTAGCACCTTCACGAAAGCGGTTCAGCATACTTGTAACACAGGTCCCCTACCTCGTTGCTGGCCAGTTCCTTTGCTTTTTTTCTCAGTCCTGGCAACGGAACCCAGGGCCTCAGAAATGCTAAGCAAGTACTCTGTAACTAAGCCCTCTTTTTGATTTTTATTTTGAGACAGGGTTTTTGCTAAGTTGCTGAAGCTGGCCTTGGACTCATTTTGTAGCTCTGATGTACTTTGAACTTAAGATCTTCTTGCCTCAGTCTTCCCATCAGCTGTGATTACAGGCCTGTGCCATTAGGTACAGCTTTTCCCTTTTGATTTTAGCTGAAATGACACCAGGCTTCCAAGCAATCTCCCTTGCTATTTATTAGTCTAGGCCTAGTCATACTCACACATTCTGGCGGTTTTCTAACACTTTTCACAATGGTAGAAATGCATGCCATGTAAATATCTCTGTGGGGACAGAGATTTTGTGTATCTTGTTCACAGCTGGTAACATTAGGACATTTTCAACCAACAAAGATTCCTTGAAAAGAAAATCTCTAGTAGCTGCTTTGTGTTGCAGACCTACTGGGGGGGCAGGGTGAGATACAGATGGCCTCTCACTTGCTCCTGTGAGCATGGTCTCCATTTCTGATTCCATAGGTACAGAAACAGAGAGGCAGAGAGGCGGTAAGTTTTGTCCTGCCAAGAGCTCTTTGGCCTGAGCTAGTGTGGAGTCGGGCCTGACAGCAGGTCTGCCTGCTTCTCGTGCCTCCTTTTTGCCTGCCGCCAGCCACCCTTCAGAGGGAGAGGAGCAGCAGCTGTGGCCTCTCCTCTTGTTTCCATAGCAACCAGTGCTTACCTCCCGCTCATACTGGTTCTTAATTGCCTGATTACGTATCTTCACTCCCCTCCCTCCACCTCAGCTTTCAGAGCTTCTTGAGAGCAGGGTCCATGGCAAGCTTTGCTTTTTATCACATGGCTCTTGGCTCCATACATATTACTTAAATGAACAAAAAAATGAATGCATGACCATCCACGCACATGGGCTTTTAAAAGCTTTCATCACAAACAAGGCACCTGGCAGCCTATAGTGGCTAGGGGAGGGGGATCTTGAGGATGCAGTGCTCCTCAGTTCACTTCTGCTGAGTGGCGTGGGTGGCAACCCCCACCTTTCTCTCTCCCCTGATGCCTCAAGAAGCTCTTTAGAAAATAAGCAAAGGCCTATGTAGCCATGGCTGTTGGCAGGAGGGGGATGCTGGAGATAGTGTGACACCCTCCACACACATATTTACTACCTTCTCCTGATAGAAGCCATCTCAAATGGCCGGCTTTTGCTTTGAGGATTGTTTGAAGCAACTGGGTTTCCTCACAATTGGAATATTCAGTTGACCATCTTAAAACTTGGCCCCTTCCCCTGTCCATTCCTACTGCAACAACAGTAATCTAGCTCTCCACCATCTTCCACCTGAAATGCTCCAGCAGTAACCTTCCTACCCCCACTCCTGCCCATTTTCCTCCCTCCTCTTTGCCACATTTTCCCCATGGTACAAACAAAACATTGGTGCCACACAGAAACCCTCCTTTGTTGTTCCCAAAGACACAGGGGAAATAGATGGTGACATAAATGTTGTGACATAAACTGTAAGTTACTAAAGCCCGAGAGGGTGGGCAGGTTGACTCCTCACTCATTCATTCAGTCTCTCACGTTGTTTGCCATATGTGTTTAACTCTGGACCAGACACTGAGCTCCTCAGCCTCAAGCTCTCAAGAATGGGACCATGAGGAGTTCCCACCTTAGTGGAGGGGCCAAGTAAAAAACCCTAGCACCATGATCTACACTTTTCAGGGCACTGTAGGAATGTATAGAACATTATGCTGGTGTGAAGCAGGAAAGCATCACAGAAGATAAAGGACTGAAGCTAGGCATTCTTTAAGAAGCCTTTCATATGGCAGGCCTGGTGATGAATACCTGTCATCCCAGCACCTGGGAAACAGGAGGTAGAAACAAGAGGATCTCAAATCCAAGTCTAGCCTGGGCTACATATTCAGACCCCCATCTCAAAAAAAAAAAGTTGCAAGCAATAGACGTATCTTCCAGGAAAAGGAAATACATGGTGCTGTGGGATTAAAGTATAAGTCAGAGGGATCTCACAGAATAGGGAAGAAGGGAAGGACAGGTTGAAAAGGTTCAAGGCAGCTGGTGGGGAGGCTTGGGCAGAGCAGGAAGTGGAAGAAGTTCATGAGGATGCTAGTGAAGAAGTGGATATGTGTGTTTCCTCTGTTCTATGACTTGCTCCAGATTTAAAGTCCAAGGGGAGTGTCTGGTAACTGCCAAAGCTTGCCTTCTGGTTAGATGGGGTTGGGGACAAGAAGGCCACATCCTTTCAGCTTTGTGTTGGGAGGTACACATGGAATTATTGTGTCACCAGCCTCATTCCCAGTGAGGCAAAGGCCATTAATTGAAGTGAAACAGAAACCCAAGGAAGGCAGAGTAATGAAAGCAGCACAACCATGAACTAGCCACACTGCTCTCCTTGCTAGACTGTAGGGAAAAAGGAGTAGGAGGGCATTTCAGGGAACTCCTCAGGGCAGAGCTCAGTTGGCTGGGCCTGGGATGCTAGGCTGTGCTGTGTGGCTGCAGTATAAGGACAGAAGGGAAAGGGCTACACGTGGAATAGGAACAAAACAGATGTGTGCCTGTGGGCTGAGGTACTGAAGCCAGGCTTTGGGGGATAGCAGGGGTGTGAGAAGTCGCAGATGGATCAGTGAGAACCGGTGAAATGGGCTGGGTGGGTTAAGAGGCTTGCCACCAAGCTGGATGACCTGAGTTCATTTTCCGTGGTGGAAGAGGAGGACCTACCCTGACAAGTTATCCTCTGACCTCTACAAGTGTGCTATTGTACACAACTATTCTCATAAATAGACAAATAGATGCAATAACTCATTTTTAAAAAGACTGAATCAAAGCTGGGCATGGTGGTACATACATCTTATCCTATTACTTGAGAAGCTTGGGCCAACCTGCACTATACAGTGAATTCTAGTCCAGTCTAGGCTGAATACTGAGACCTTGTCTCAAAACCAAAAGCAAATCAAAAGTCTAGAGTCAGGCCTGGTGGCATTGGCCTGTAATTCCATCTACTCAAAAGAGTGAATCCAGAGTATCACAATTATACAGTGCTTGCCTGTATAATTTAGTGAGATACTGACTCAAAATAAGTAAACATAAAAGTGGGCTGGGAATATAGCTCAGGGTTAGAATGCCTGCCTTGCATATGGCATCAACAAAGAATGACTTTCTAGCACTATTTACAGGAGATGACTCAAGAGCAATTTAGGACCCAGAATCCTAGGCCATGTGAAGGTGAGTAAGACTTAACAGGGAAAGGAATGCTCTCAACACCCACTCATCCAATAGCAAGCATCAGCATAGGCCTAAGTGTGTGTGTTGGGGGGGACACCAACCCTCCATGAGCCCTCTTATATGCTGCTACTGTAACATCAATTGATATTTTGGTGAGCAATCTAAAAATTCATGTCATAGTTTTAAATATGCATATCTTGGGAAATTGATCTCCAGGAATTTAATCCCAAATAAGTGATTTGACAACTGTGTACAGGCAGACGTATGTAGAAGGACGTAATCATTGTTTGGAAGAGAAAAACACAGAAAGGGCCTCAACATTACGACTCCAAGGCCTGGCTTGCATGCTGGGCAACCAGTAGGGCAGGACAGGACAAGAGAGGACACTAGGTACCTAGGGGAGAGGGTAACATTCTCTCTCTCTCTCTGAGTTTTGTTAAGTACACTGCACCAGGCACATTAATTCCTCAAGATAAGCACACACTTTTCTGGGTCTCTGTGAATACAACTGTAAAGGTCCCAGCTCTTCCTGAAGATCTTATCTGAGGACTGGAGAGAGCTGTAACAGAGGAGGGTAGGAAGAATTCAGAGGGAGGCAAGTTGTTTTCTTCTTATAGAGTTCAACCTGTTCCCTGAAAGATTAAAACACACACACACACACACACACACACACACAACAACAACAACCATGAGTGAGCTCTTCTGGAGTTGCAGAGGAGGAGGTAGGCCTTTGCTTAATACTTTAAACATATCTGCATTGTCTGACTGTTTTACAAAGTGCCAGATCACAGAAGTCAAAAGTCATTCAAACATTGAAGATGCTTGCCTTTGTGAAAAGGGTAGGGAAATAACTGGATGAGCTGCCTGACCAGGGAGCTTCTCCAGCAGGGCAACCAAGTAGCCCTGCCAATGTCTTGGAACAGTCTCTAACTGCTGACCTGCACATTACTGATGCAGAGAGCAATAGATAGCCCTGGCTTCTATCTACCGGGTGGTAGCACACCCCTGTCTCAGTTGTGACAATCCATCAGGTCTCTAGACACTACCAGGTGTCCCGTAGAGGTCACAGGCACACCCAGTAGAGAATAAGTGATTCAATATGCAGGGAGCTTCATCAATCCCCTTTCCTCATGGTTCTCTACCAACTGCACTCTGCAGCTCCATTGGTCTGGGGATCAGGAGATGGGCTTCCATAACCAATCCCCCTGCCACCTGCTGGTTCTGTGACTATGGGCCTTGGGAACCTTATCTTCCTCAACTTTAAAATGGGATTAATCAGATTCATGGCATAAGGATTGCCAGATTCTCTTCTTCAGCTGGACCTTTCCCAAAAGCTTTAAAAACTCTTTATGAATCCAACCCAACAACCACCTTCCTGGACCTCACTCTCTGTCCAGCTGCTGCCCTCTCTACTTTCCACTTAATCACTCTTGAGCTGGATATATATATTCTCTTCCCCAAATCCATGATATCCTTCTCTCTCTGCTTATAGCAAAGAGCCCCTGGTCACTTTTCAGTGCCCAAACTACAAGCCTGAGAGATATCCCTGGTGTCTTCTACATTCCCAACCCTATCAGCAAGTTTATTCATTTTACCTCCTAAGTGATTTTGGCTTTAAAAAGTACTTATTTGATAGGTAGATGTCTGTGAATTCTAGGCTAGACCGGCCTTCAACAGTGAATTCCACACTAGCAAGGACATCCATAGTGAGATTCTGTCTTCAAATCAACCACCACCACCACCATAACAAAATGTTATTTCTGGGGTCGGAGGTGTAGCTTGTTGGTGAGCATTTGTCTAGCAAGCCCAAAGCTCTGGGCTCCACCCAGCACACACAAAAACTGCGTAGGTGTTTTTAACTAGGTAAAACATTGTTTATAACTAGGTAGTTACCTTTGAAACTCAGAAATATATAGCAGGATTTTGTGAGGAGTCTCACTGCAATTCCAGCAACTTCCACACCTGTTGTCCCCCCCCCCCCCGGCACACACAGGATGACGACTGCCAGAATTTGAGACTGCCCATCCTTCAGTGCCTTCTTTATAGGAAACAGATTCACTGTATGTTCTCACTTCTCCCATCCGACCATGAAACAAACAGTAGTGAACACACTGCAGTGCTCTTCCCCCTAACAATGTATCTTGTCAATCTTTTTGCTCGGTACACACAAAGCTTCATCAGTCTGTTTTTATTCATAGTATTCTCCTGGGTACAGCTTGCCTTGCTTATTTTGCTGGAATACTTACCAGCACTAGCTACATGTAGTCTTTTGTGATTATAAACAATATAGAAACATAATTTTCTTACTTCTTTGTGATACTGGAGATGGAACTCAGGGCCTCATGCATATTAGACTAGTGTTCTTGCCACTGACCACTGATCCACATCCCCAGCCTGGTCTAAACATATTTTAAGTCTATCTGCTTTGGTCTCTTTTGTGTCTACTCTAAGGCAAGCCTAGACCCCATCCTTTGCTGGACTCAGTGGAATAGCCTCCTAAATCTGCTGTCAAATCTTCACTTGTCTGAATGCTGTTTTCAAAACAGCCTTAAATCCCAGATGAAGTAGTACAAACCTGCAATCCCAGCACTAGAGAGGCTAATGCAGGATTACAAGTTTGAGTCCAGCCTAGGCTACATAGCAGGGAAAGTTGTGTTAAATAGCTATCACAAGCTGGAGTGATGGCTTAGCCATGAAAAGCTAGGTTCACAACCAAAAACTAGCCATCAAAACACAACTGTGAGCATTGTTGTTCTGCTGCTGAAATCCCCTCTCTGACTCTCCTTTGATTTGGGGTAAATGGAAATCCCATTAGGCCCTTGAAGTCATGTGGAGCCCTGTCTCACCTTCTTCTTCCTGCCTCCTCCTTTGCGTCTCCCCTCATCACACTACTCTTGCTGACTACCTTGGGGGCTCTTCCTTTGTGTGTGCTGTTCCTGCCCTGCTCTGTTCATCACATCTGTCTTCAGATTTCAGCTTCCTCATCAGCTCAATAGCCTTCCTGGGCCAAAGCTCTGAAGACTTTAGGTTCTCTTGAGTGCAGCATGCCTCCTCACCATAACTCTGAGCTGAGTTTCAGTTTCCTATTTCCTTCGGGATAGTTTGATTCATGGGTCACTCCATTTCCCCATGTAAACTGTGAGGTCTGAGGGCAGGGCCATCCCTGTCCTTGCTTACCACCAAGACCCTGATTGTAAGAAAACTGTTAAGTGAGGCAACCAAAAATGGAGACATCTATAGGCTCCAGCAGAAGACCCACATCATAGCTGGCACTCCGCAAATGCTGTGTATTTCTTTCTTGCTTTCACTCAGTTTTTTTACTCTGGAACCTGATTGCTTAACATACACATTCAAGTGGGCTGTTCTGCAACCACCAGGCCTGCAGCTTCTGCCTGGGGCCTCCTACTCCTTAATGTGACTCATTCGAAGGTTGCTTACCCCTTCCTGGAATTCCCCTCTTTTGTCTTGGTGTGATGCCCCAGGAGTCTCTTCCTTCAACTACTTCCTCTGCCATTTTTTACTCTGCCTGCTCCTGAAATTCTATGGTTGGTATCCTCAGGTCCCTCTCAGGGCCCTTGTCTTTCATGCATAAACCTGCTTTCTGTTTTTCTCATCTATGCTCAAAGCTTCTGTCACCACATTTGTGCCAATACAATAGGGGCCATTTCCATGTTCCGATAATTCACCTCAGGCCTCCCATTGCATTCTAGAATGTAAACAGAGCCAGAGAGTAAAGATCGTGTCCAGGTTTGCTTCCAACATCCCGTTTCCCCAAGTTGTGTTGGCTCCCCAGTACTGGTGTGACTCCTATGGTCAGAGGCCCCCAGTTAGAACGGGGACAGTTTCATCCCGCAGATAGACTTTTCTCTCAGCAGGGCAAAGGGCGGGCCCAGGCCGACACTTCCTAGCCGGGTTAGGAGGGAAGATGCTGGTCCAAGTACAACCTGAACATAGGAGCCAGAAGCCCCAAATCAACACACCGCACTCCAAGGGGGCTGTGGGTCCTTGGTAAAAGCTTCCAGGCAGCCCACAGGGGGAAAGTGGCCCGTGCTCGTGAAAATATCTGTGTGAGCCTATCATGTCCACAGCCTCAAAGGGGAAGGGGCCATCCTAATCGAGGGTAGTGTTGCCAGAGACAAAGGGCATGAAGCAGAGGCCATCTGGAGGGGGATTAGGCCACCTTGCTCCCAGCGCCAGGGCCTTGCCAGCCAAGGCCAGAGTAGAGGAAGGCCCATCTGTACAGTTAGAGGGATTCTGCTGGTGACCTTGCCACTTGAGGCAGAACCTCCTATTGCAGGCCAATCTAAAGGAAGGACAAGGCTCTCTCCTGTTTGCCAATAGAAGTGGCATAAAAGAACAGAGTTTACTAGGTCATAGCTGAGCAGGCCTCAGATCTACCCACCTCTTGAACCTCGTGGAAAGACCAAAGCCCACATCAAGGCAGAGAATGTCTTGTCCATTTTCCATGTTCAGCCTCACACTTGGAGTACCAGGACTTTAGGCTTATCTCTTGACCAGTGACCTCATGATTACTTAGCCTGCTGTAGTTCACAGTCTCTCCCCAATTGTGTTTTAGAGGCCAGAGGAAGCCCACAATTTTAGACAAAACGATACACAAGTAAAAGATTCAGTGTGAAAAATGGTGGTAAGGGTGAGGGAGCCAAAGAGAGCAGTGGAAGAGAACTAGGAAGGCTGAGTGTGGGGTCTTCAAGGTGTGGTCAGGGAAGGCCTCCTCACTGAGGGACCATTAGAGCAATATGTGAAAGTGATGATGAAGGTGGAACAGAGCTCTATGCTACACAGTGAGGGTGCCCCTGAGTGGCCCTTGCCTATTACATTGGCTTCCCCAAGACCACAGCAGCAAGGCGTCATATGAGGCTATCCTTTGTATTTTGGCCTGACCACAGGGACAGAAAAAGATACATCTTCTGAAATTCAGGCTGGGCAAAGAACTGAAGGCCCATGACAGCCTGGGTCAGGTAATAACAATGGTGACCTCAATAATAATAGCACTTAATCTGCCTGAGGCCATACACCAGGCACTATTTCTAGTGCATTCTTGAGGTCCATCCATGGAATGAGCCTGAGAAGTGGGTGCCTTTCTTTCTTTCTTTCTTTCTTTCTTTCTTTCTTTCTTTCTTTCTTTCTTTCTTTCTTTCTTCCTTCCTTCCTTCCTTCCTTCCTTTCTTCCTTCCTTCCTTCCTTTCTTTCTTTCTTAGAATATGTTTTGTTTGTGTGTATTTGAGTGTATGTACACACATGTGCACATGTGCAAGGAAGCACATACACATTTCATGGAGACTAGAAGAGGGCATCAGACCACCTTTAGCTGAAGTTACAGGTTGTTGTGAGCCACCTGCCATGAGAACTGGCAACTGCAGTCTGCCGCTCTAAAAGATCAAGTGCTCTTCACCTCTAAGCCATGTCTCCCACCCAAAGATTTCTTACATTTAATTTTATGTGTGTATTTGTGTGTGTGGGGGTGTCTGTGTGTGAATATGTGCACATGAGTCCTGCTACCCAAGTAGGCTTGAGTGTCAATACTCAGAGAGCTGTAGTTACATGTGGTTGAATGCCATCTGGCACAAGTATTCAGAACTGAACTCAGGTCCTCTGGAAATACAGTACATGTTTGGAACTGCTGAGCTATCTCTCCAGCTACCAGGTGCTATTCTTATGTCCATTTTATACATGAGAAAATGGAGGCTCAAAGTAATTACAGAACTTGCCCAAGGTCAACAAGCACTATCTAGGCTTTGATCCTTTTAGGAACATAAGTAGACTATACTAACATGGGCTGGAGACAGGGGGCACATAAGACTACCACTTGGCCTTGCAGCTGTAGTCCATAAGAGTTGGGAAGTTCAGCTGTAATTGAAAGTGATGAATAGTTGGGCATGGTGTCACAAACCTGTAATTTCAACACTCAGGAAGTAAAGGCAAGAGGATGGCTGATTTAGGCCAGCCTCGGCTACATTAACTACATCTATCTCAAAAGGTCATATGTAGCATGGCACCTAACCCCAGGGGAGGACTTGATTGCTATCATGTCCACTGTAGTGTGAGCTCCATGAATTTACATCCCCTGTTCAGTTGATCTGATGCTCTAACACCAGGGTCCAGCACATAGTAGGTGACCGAAAAACATTGAAACAAATGAGCAAATACAAGAAGCAGTGTTCTTTCTACTGTCATTTACTATCTCTGCTAGGGACATTGCAATCTTTTCAAGGCATCAGACAATCTGAACTTCTCCCACATTCAGAAAATGAGGCATGAAGTTCAAGGTGCATGGGCAAGGAAGAGCTTAGAGCTTCTGCCTGGGGCAGTAACGACATAGGCCCTGCAGCTTCTGCCTGGGGCAGTGATGGCAGAGGCCCAGGGTAGCCGTCCTAGTTGAACAGGCTGCTAAGTGTCCGACATCTACTTCCTTGTCTCATCTTTCCCCCCCAGGGAGGTTGGTGTTCTTTTTCTCTACCCTGGATAACAGAGAAAACTAAGGCTAGAGGGTCTTGCCCCAGCTCACACAGTGTCATGAAGTTGAAGTTCACTTTAGAAACTCTGGAGCTTGTGGGATTTTTGGCAAGGTGGGCCAGTGCTTAGTGTGATCTCTGGCTAGGATGAAATCAGAAGTTTCTTCCTGATGTCGTAGTGGCACACTCCTATAACCCCCAGCACTAGAGAAGCTGAAGCAGGAGGATCACAAGTTGCAGGTCAGCCTAGTCTGTATAATGAAGCTGTTGCTAAAAACCATAAACAAACAGAAAGAGAGAAAGTGGATCCTTTGCCATTGCTTCATGCTTGCCCATCCACTTCCTTGGTTCCCTCCCATGCTCCTCTCCTCCATGGCAGCCCCACTCCCACTCCGCCCAAAGCTCAGTGTGGGTAGTGCACTGCTTCTTCAGCTTCTCTGAAAGTGAACACTCTGCAGCAGTTCCTCCCTCTCTCCCCTCAAAGTTGGAGAGCTGGGCAGGTGAGGTAGGAAAGAGGAGAAACAGATCCTGGCTCCTGTGTTTGCCACCTCAGAGAGCAAGAGTGTCCTTTCTGAGCAGAGGATCCTGCTCAGTAAACTGGGTGTGAGCTGAGAGAGCCAGAGACTCCTCCATCTTAGACAGAAATGACCTCAGCCGAGGGATACCCCCTAGCTCCAGAAAAAGCTCATGAAAGGTCCTGGGTAAACCTGACCCAATCAGCCAGAAGTGCGACCATGTATGGCTGAAAGGCCCAGAATGTTGCTTGAGATGACAAGCTACCTGGCCCCTACCAATCAACTTGTGCCTCATGCAACTGCTTCTTAATACCCCCCCCCCCATTTTCTAGAATGCTTGACTCCTGTATGCTGGAATGTGTTACTTAATAAAAATCTGCTCTTGCTTTGACATACTGTCGGAGTCTGAGTTGTGTAAACCATTTTCGGAACCTACAAGAGCCACCCCATAGAGTGCTTGTGAGGACCAGCTAAAATCACTGTGCATATCTGATGCTGGAGGAGTGCTTCATCCCAGACCAGCTTGGAGCCTAGAGAGGGGTCAGAATGCTCCACTGACACAGGATATTGCTATGCCTTTCTAGCTCCCTTCTATCTATTTTACCTTTAGCCTGCTAGATAGAATTATTGTCCCTGTCAGATTCAGAAATCATATGCCAACCAAAGGCAGATAGTCTGCAAATTACAAGGACAGACATTCCAAAGTTGAAGAATGTTATCCCTAAGTGTTGGAGAACTTCTTGGCCTCCCAAAGTTACACTCTTCTGCTTTTTTGTGTCAGATCGGGAGGATAGTTATAGTCTCACAAAGCACTGGTTCTGCTAATCACTTCTTCCAAAGCAAGACTCATGATACATTGAGGCTGTCCTCAGAGGCACAGTGTATTGTGAGCTTCTCCCTAATCTTCTCACCATAAGGTAACAGCAATGAAGAAGGAAAAATGGTTGTTACATCTTGGAAGAAATGTTATGCCCAGATCTTAAGGTTCCCAAAGACCACATATGCAAGAGCAAAGAGCTTTATTCGGGCTTAAGCTCAGTCTCTCTACCACCATCAATGCAGTAGATCAGAGAGGAGAGCCCCGAGCAGCTGCAAGGCAAAGTTTTTATTGGAATTCCCAGCTTAGCAGTTAAACAATTGGGTACTATTGGTGACATTCAGCAAGGGCAAGCTTGTTACAAGGTGATTGGCTAACTAACATAACTAACACTGAGGGAGCTATCTATAACTCAGGAATGTGAAGTCAGTGTGCTGTCCAGCACAGATCCTCAACCCTGAGATAAAATACCTTCCCATTCCTATGGTTACCTCCAGGCTATTCCTTGTCTAGAGAATTTCATGGTTTTCTTATTCCTAGAATTGGTGACCTATGGCCTAGTTCCTGGGACTGATGACTTTTGGGGAAAAGGGTCAGGCCTGGTCCTTTCAGAGGGCAATTGAAATATAGTTACAGCAAAGGTTGAAACATGAGCAAGATCTGCAGGAATTCAGGATGGTGTTGCTCTGAACTATGAAAACTATGTCTTTGACCATCTTCAGAAATGACTTACTGAATAAGCCATGACACAGTTCTCTATCATCCTGTCCCATCATTTCTTCTTTTATGCGGGCATGGCTCTGACTCACACTGTCAACTTGTTGCTTTGAACAGAAAGCCCTGGAGGGGTCCTTTATAGTTTGGGCTTAGCTTGGGAATTCCAAAGAGTGTCCTAAGCACTTTGAGGTCAGGAGCTCAGTTACCCAATCTGTCCTGTAGGGACATCCAGTCACCATTTCTAGAGGCAAAGATCTGGGGAAACTAATCACATCCTAGGATTGAGGCTGGTCCTGGTAGGGTCTTCTTATGGTGCCTAGTGAGATTTTATGTTAATTTAGTGTGGGGGCTGGGTGCTAGTAAGCAGACACAGTTGGAGTTCCAAATTCCCACTGTAGTCCTCAGAGAGGAAAGTCCTGGTAGGGAAGAGAGACCTCTTACTAGGCAGTCTCCGTTTGGGACATGATAAGAAATGCTCTCATCCCTGGAATTTCACCATGAAGCCATATATTGCAATGGTGAAAGTGGCCCAACACAAATCTCCATCCATTGTTTGCTGGGGCTTCTCATGGCATGGTTTTCTCCCCACAATAGGGTACTTAACCTGAGTGGTCCTGTGTTCAGGGAGCAAGGGGTTGGGCTCTAGGACAAGGGAAACATGTTTAGAGGAGACTTGAATACCTTGGGCCTGGAATTATTGGCTCTTGCACTTCTAAGTTTTGTCTCCTAGGCTATGTGGCCAAGGACAGATGGGGCATGTCCGGCTCTGAGCATACAATATGTACTTCCTTCTATTCTCATCTGGCCCAATCCTAGCTCACCTCTGGATCTTACTTTCCCTGTTCCTGTCCGCAGGATTCAGAAGCCATTGCTAAAGCATTGGGACAAACCCACTGAGCTCAATGGAAGAATTAGTGTCTTTACATATGTTACTATCCATCACCAACCATACCCTTCCATTGAAGGTTCACGAAGTAGCAACGCTAGGACACTTCCATCTACCTTTGTCTCTTTGCATGGTAGTTGGAAAGAGGTCTAGAGAGGGAATCTCTTCAAGGTCACAGAAGGGCAGCAGCAGAATGCTTCTCCCCCAAACAGGGGGTCTGTCTGTAGTCATGGTGACTGATGAGAAAGCTAGAATGAAAGCCGCAGGAGGAACATGGTTGGAAAGTGGCCAGAAAGTCGGGATGTGCTGAGTGGTAGCCCACCCTGGAGTCATTAGCCCAGCTATCATGCTGCTTCCATTGGTGAGGATTAGCACAAACATCCCCCAGCTGCAGCTCTCCCTGCTGCCCAGCTGCACAGGCTTTGGGTGGCATGCCCCAGATGTGGGAGGCCCCAGGCTGGAGGCTGGACTTTCTCTCTAGTGACATGGTGTGCTCTCCCAGCATACTGAGGGCACGGGCCAGCCTCTGGCTCATCTCTGCTGTCAGGCCTGGTGAAGGACAGTCAACATGCCTGACTGATCAAAGGCACTCCTACCCTCTGGCTTCAGGAGTGTCAGGGCTGAAGGGGAGTATAGAGAGCCCAGATGCCATTTTGCCATGCTTTGAAGTCCCACTGCCTTCAGAACAGGGTCTGGCTCTAGAGGGGGGCTGCTCAAACACACACATAACAACAATTCTTGACATGTTGTATGATGAGCTTTGTTATCTTTTGACCAATCCTTTTACCTCGGTGGGCCTCAGCCTCCCTGACTAGACCAGGAAGGCATTGAAGTTGGCCTAGTAAGGGCCAGGCTGACTCTGCCATCTGATGACTATGATTTCTCTTCCTTCTTTTGGAGATAAAGAGCAGGCCCAGGTTAACATCAGTCTGGCACTGAAGACAGAGTGACTGAACTGCTAGGAGTGGGAGTAATTCATTCATCATTTATTTATCATTTATTCATTTATTTGTTCATCTATCTATCCATTGATGAAGTACCACTGCATTCTTTAACTGTAGAAGTAGGACACCCTCACATGCTGCATTACTGAGAATAAAACCTGGGACTTCACACATGCTAAGCAAGTGTTTTACTGCTGTGTTACACCCTAGCCCTAGCAACTTTCTTCATTCCTCTTCCTTGCCTATTAGTTTTTCTGAGATAGTATCTCTCTAAATGTAACTCAGGCTGTTCCCCAAACTTTTTGGTTTTTGCCGGAGCCTTTGAGTGATGGTGTTATAGGTATATTTGACTTGGGAATCATTTGTTAAATGCTTCTTTACAGGGGGAGCACCTGGTTGGCTGTTAGAGGCAAGGGGAGGGAACTCTCTGAGTTTCTGGTCTCTTCCTCTGGAAAACACTTCCTTCTCCAGCCACTGAAGTATAGGCCCAAGCTAATCTTATTCAGCTTTTTGAACTTTTCAAATAACCCAACAACAATGTCCCTGGGCTTTCCGAACTTTGCTGGTCTTAAAATAATTAACAAACAAACAAACAAACACACATTTATGTATTTATTTATTTATATTGGGGGGGGGCATGTGTATTTGTACACATGCACACATGTTTCTGTGGATGCCAGAAGTTTTCCTGGATCTGGGGTTACAAACAGTTGCAAGCTACCAGTATGAGTGCTAGAAACTGAACTTGGTTCCTCAGAAAGAATAGCAAGCACTTTTCACTGTTGAGTCGCCTTTAAGACCTGGAGAGGACAGGAGCTCCACAAGGACCAAATATATCAGGGCACAGGGGTCTTTTATGAGACTGTTTCTCCAACCAAGGACCATGTATGGATATAACCTAGAACCACTGCTCGGATGTAGCCCATAGTAGCTCAGCATCCAAGTGGGTTCTCTAGTAAGGAGAACAGGGACTATTTCTGACATGAACCCAGTGGCTGGCTCTTTGACCTCACCCTCCCCACCCCCACCCCGAGGGAGGTGCAGCCTTGCTAGGCCACAGAGGAGGACATTGCAGCCAGTCCTGAAGAGACCTGATAAGCTAGGGTCAGACGGAAGGGGAGGAAGGCCTCCCCTATCAGTGGACTTGGAAAGGGGAAGGGAGGAGATGAGGGAGAGGGCTACAGCTGGGATACAAAGTAAATAACCTGTGATTAATATAAAAAATAAAGATTATTGTTTAAAAAAAAACCTATTTTTTTTTCTTTTGTAAGCATGTCCTTTAGTGTTACAAGAAGAGAGGCCCACATAGCCTCTCAGGGCTTAATGGCCTTGTGCTTGGCTCTGACCTACTTCACAACCCTGAGTTACCTCACGGTCAAGGGATGAAAGCAGGCTGCCCAAACTCTGAGCCATCTGCTGAGAAGTAGTACATCCAAATCTTTGCTTGTCCCAGAAGAAACAGTCAAGGGTGAGCCAATCTGCTTATGGGCTCTAGTACCAAGGGTGCTTGTCACAGCCTCTAAAGAGCCAGGCTGTGCACAAGGTGGCCAGACTGGACTTGGGAACTGTACTGGGAACTACCTGCTGTTGGCCTTCTCACAGCCACATTCCCATAGAGAGGACCTCTGGACCTCCACAGGTCTCAGTGAGGGACGATCCTATGGCGGGGGGCAGTGAGGTGTAGTGTGAGAAAATTCAAGGCTGCCCCTGCAACTTTAGAGGTATTGTGGGATTCACTGAAGGTTCCGCTTGTGACAGTGAACAGAAATGCAACTCCCAAATACTCCAGATGAAGACCAGGCTCTATCAGCTACTTGCTTCCCAACCAGCAGCCTTGGGTCTCAACTCGCACGGGAGCTGGAAGAGCCCTCAGAGATGAGTAGTCTGCCATCCCCTGCAGAGCATACACACGTGTTCACATACACTTTGTGGACATGCACATGCCTATATGCTCACATGTGTAGAGTACGGATGAGAAATCAGGCCTGGTGGAGGGAAAAACGAGGCAAAGTTTAGGCTAGGAAGTGGGGTTAAAAGGCAGATCTTTGGGCCTCTGGCTGTGTATGGGACAGTTTCATGGCTCTCTTTTTTTCTTTTTCCCCTTGGAAGGTCCACAGTAGCTGTTACTACATGTGGATTTTTCTTTAGTTCTCAAGCATTGGATTCAGGGTCTTGTGTCTTGCTGGAGAAGACTCCACTCACTGCTCAAACACAGAATAGCTACCTCCTTACTTCTGGACCACATCCTTCTCCTTCAAAAGCATTTATGAAGAAACCTTTGTAACAGAAAGATTCCATGGAAGGCATTAGACCCAGACAGAGTAGCTCAGGCTGCTGGAGGGGGAAAGGCTGCTAGGCTTTCCATCATAGTCCTGGAATCCAGAACTATAAGGACCCTGAGGGTGATGAGGAGGAAGTAAAATGAAGCTGACTTGCTAAGTAGTCTGCCCTCAGCTCCCCTCATCTGCCTGGCTGGCTAAAGAGGCGAGGCCCTGAGGAATGATAATAACCATCCCTCCCATCTGGATGGCCCTTTCACACACCACTGATTGCTTTTCCACCCAGCCTTCCTCTTGTTTTTCTGACACAAGCACAAGTGGTAGGGAATGATCCCTTTGGCCAGATGGCAGCTCAGAGAGCACAGGGAAACCTGCCCCAGGCTGCATAGCATCAGTGCTGACATTAGCCTGAGACCCAGGCTACCACATAGGCATGCTTGTGTGCCCCTTAGATTCCTGTGGTGCTGAAAGACCCAGCTGGAGGCTCTGGATTTCTGCCCCAGCTAGGGGAAAAGCTGCTTAGGGTCTCTATGCTGGAAGGGACCCTAGTGGGAAATAGTTGTAGATGGAGAGAGAGCACCAAGGGCGGATATCACTAAAAAGACCAAATCAATGCTTATCCCAAGTTTCCTTCATTTTGAAGAATTTTTGCCTAGCTTTTCTTGAAAGCAGAATTGTTGGCAGACACCCTCCCAGTTGTCCTTCATGTGAGAATGTCTTCTAGTTCATTCTTTAATAACATTTTCATTGGGCATAGAAATCTGCGTTGGCAGTTCTTCTAACATTTATAAAAGTACTATGGCACTTTCTTGTGGCCTCCATGCTATGACATCCTCCTCCTTTTGGTAGGCATGTCTCTTGACTCAGGAGGAGGCAGGAGCTCTTATGAGGTGGCACCCACATTTCCAGTCCTTCCTAGCTGTGTGTCCTGGAAGGAGCCCTATGTGCTCCTTGACCCTAGGCATTACAACACTGTACTGAGACAGCAAGGCTGAATAACCTTTTTGGGGACTCTGGCACTCTGTGAGTCTGAGAGTTACCTAACTCCCCAAGACTGATCAGCTCCCAATGTAGAGAAAGAAGCCCTGCAGACATTCCTGCTGGTCTTCTTTCCTCTCAAGGGCTTGGCCTGCATCCTGTACCTTTTGTTCTTTCCACTTCTGTCTGCCCTAGCCCTGAATCTTTTGTTTTCCTCTCAACTAGACCATTGCAAATTACCTCTCTGGTGGGTAGTAGGCAGCAACTTGAAGGATCACCATGTGTCTCCCACACAAGAATTCCATGTTACACTCTGGTGGCTGGCTTGCCACAGCCCACCTGTGGGCTTCACTTTTCCCTCTGCCTAGGAGATCCCTTCTATGCTTGCAAGCTCATGCAGAGACAAGACTAGCTCTTCATGTCTCTGTGCATCAGTCTTTGCATCTGTACATTGGGGCTGGTGATTCAGTGCCATAAAGTTGATATGAAACATTTTGAACGGTGGTTGGCCTTCTGTATCTGAGAACTCGACCAATCAGATTGAAATCACTTAAGAAGACTGTGTCCATACTAAATAGTACAACATCATAACCATTTGCAAAGTGCTTACCTTATATTCGGTATTACAAGTCCTCTAGAGATGATTTAAAGTATATGAGAGGGTGTGTGTGTGGTTATATGCATGCAAATCCGATGCTATTTTGCATAAGAGACTTTAATATCTGTAGAGATGAGTATTCCCTAGGGACCCAGAACCCATGCTCTAGGACTCTGAGAGACTTACTCTCCTCAAGAGAGATTAGTTCATTATTACAGGGATCAGTGACACTATTATATTATAGCAGCTCACAGACACCAGAATCCAACTCCCTATGTTCAAATCACCCTGTGTCATCACAATCAAGTCATTTAACCTGGATGCACTTCCGTGTTCTCATATTTAAAAAGCAGCTAATCAGAGGCCCACATCACCAGGCTGGTCACAAGGCTCATTAGACAAAATACACATAAACCCATAGCACAGTGCGGAGCATCAGTAGCTCACAGCTAGGAGGCTTATTCTGGCCACTGAGAAATAAAGACAATGAGAGCTATTGGGGAGGGGTTGATTGTAACTTGTACTAGGGAGGGATGTCTGTGACCCCAAGGTAGCCCTTGGATCCTACCAGTTTCCTAGCTGGCTCATGCTATTCCCACCTCTGCCACCTTTCATGGCCTCCTCTCTTGGCTTCAGCTGCTCTGCCTCATGCCCAACTTCAAGACCCCCATTGGGAGGCCTCCTCAAGTTTCTGCACATCAGGTAAATACCACATGGGCCACAGGATGTTCTTCCAGACCTGCCAGGGTGCAACTGTTATACCTGGCTTTATGGGCCCAGCTCTGAGTCAGCCTGCTCACCCACCCACATGGAAAGAAATGGACATGTTCACAGTTTTGACTAAAACTGGAGTGAAAGCCATTCTTCCTCAGTCTCCTTCCCTCCAACAGTTTTAGAATTTATACAAAGAGTAGAGCAAAACCGGTGCTGTACTTCTACATATTTGGCTGTGGGTCTCAGTGAACAAAGCTGGGAGAGGTCACAAAGGTGGAGGAAGTTGAGACTCTTTTGGGTTCTTATTGCAGCTGTCTGCTGACTCTGTACTCATTATATTTACTGGAGGAAGGTGGAACTGAAAAATATGGCATTAAAAAAAATCCTGATTTTGAGGGAAACAGTTCTGCACTAGAGCCCTAGGTTGTCGTCCTAGCGCCTGGCCTCTGATGTGACCCTGGGGCTCTCTTTTCTTCTCGTGCCTCACTTCACCTGACTTGTTCATCTCTCTCGCAGGCTGTTTGTCACAAATGAGCCTGAGGTACCTGTCTCCCAGGTGGGGACATCCGAATAGCCCCTGCCACTACCATCCCAGTGTGGCTGGCCCAGCACTTGCCATCAAGCATGTGATGAGTAGACTGAAACTACACTGCAAGTAGATTGATGGAAACCCAGACAAAGGACTGAGCCAGCTCCCACAAGCACCCAACACAGACTGTGGCAGTCTTGAGCCATTCTCGCCTACCTTTGGCAGCTGAGGCCTTGAAGATAAAGTCTAGCTGCTGCCTAGAGGATGGAGTGCTCAGGCCCCAGCAGGAATGTAGCTGGGTTTATTTTGGTCCTCTAAATTGGAAGGCGAGAGGCTCTCATTAGCATTCCCTGCTTGGAGCTGGAGCCCAGGCTGGGGTGGCCTGCCTCAACTGCCAAGCACAAGACCCACACCAGACCACAAGCCAACCTTAGAGCTGCCTGTGGCCGGCCCTGCACAGCAATACCACAGACAACAAGGCTCCTTAACTCTCCTAGCAGGGTGGTGGGGTCTCCACCTCTGTGGGGGATCAGCAGGATAGGGTCTGGATCAAGGTGGGCTCAGCCAGTCCCTGTGGCCACTCTGGGCACCTGCCTTCCAAATGCCTTTGTGGGACCATGGAGACTTTTTTTTTCCCAGAGAGCTGGGCTATTGGGCTATGCAAAAAAAAAAAAAAAAAAAAAAAAATGAGGCAGTAGAAATGAAGACCTAGGGCCCAGAGGGCCATTGGGCTTTGAGGGAAGGGCCAGCTGTTTTCCATCTTCACTGAGGGCTGAGCGAAAGGAAACAGGCTGGAAAAACAAGGAGAGGGGCTGAAATCTCCAAAGACTAGCCTTCCAGCCTTGGTTTACTGTGGAGAAGTGACCAGCCCTCTAGCCGTCCCCCTTCAATCCACCTTCTACACTGCTACCAAAGGTACCTTATCAGCAAAGGCTTGATTGGATTGTCTCTTTAATTAAAACATTTCAATGGCTACTTATCGTCTACAAGGGGAAATCCACCTCCCATTTGGGGACCTAAGGCCCCTCACAATGTGGCCCCTGCCTACCTTTTCTGCACAACTCCCAAGGTCTCTCCACCCCTACACTCCGCAATAACCTGCCAGTTGGCTTGGGCTTTCCCCCAGACCTCCCATGTTTTGTCAGGCCTCCATTTTATTCCCTCTGCCTGGGAAATCCTTTCTTGTCTGCATTGGCAAACACTTCCTTATTGCTAATACAAATATCTTCAATTCCAGGTGTGGTGGTACAGGCCTGCAATCCCAGCTCTTGGAAGGCAGAGGCAGTAGAATTGTGAGTTCAAGGCTAGACTATTCTACATAGTAAGCATTTGTCTCAAAATAGGAGCCACCAAATCTTTCGTAACAGGTTCAGCTCAGTGGCCAAGCACATGCCTAGCATGTGCTTGTATTTCTGTTTCCATCCCAAACTGTAAGAAAAAATGTTTCTGATACTGGTAGAAAATTACCTGGCCTCTGTCCTGTGCATCCACTGTACCATTTTCAGGCTCAGAGCCTCTCCAAAAGTATTTCCTAAGTACTTGCCATATGCCAGGCACTGTTTTAGGCATCAGGGACTCGATGGGAAAGTCCATAAGCCTCAGCCCCTCTCTTCACCAAATACATGACAGACAGAAGCTCAAGGATGCATGCCAGGTTTGTCAGCACTAGACCATCAGCTCTGGAGAAGATGGTCTGTGGCACCTGCTGCTTTCTGTGGGGAGATGTTTCTATACTGGTGACATCGCAGAATACATGGTTGGGACAAAGAAGTGGCAGTCGGCTCTAGCCCAAACTCACCATTCTCTGAGTGCCAGGATCATTTCCAGGTTTTTAAATGCATACTTTCTATTTGCACACAATAAAATGTACTTGTATTTAGCATGGCTATTTGAAGTTTTACATGCCTGTCAACTTGTGTAATCATGTCCTAGACTGAGAGATCTAGAACATTTCCAGTACTCAGGCTCATGTGTGTCTCTTCCCAATCAGAAACTCCCTCTTGCTGCATTCCCTTTCATTCCTAGTGGCCAGTTCTGCTTGCTCTTGAGTTTGTGTACATGAACTATAAATGGAGCAAGCCATAACATGTTCTTTGATTGTTTTTCGAAAAGTTTTTTCTGTATAGCCTTTGCTGTCCTTTGTAGATCAGGCTGGCCTAGAACTCACAGAGCTCCACCTGCCTCTGCCTCTCAGAGTGCTAGGATTACAGACATGTGCCACCACGCCCAGCTCATAGCATGTTCTTTTTGAGCATGTTTTTTTTTTTTTTTTCTTTTCAATTCATCGGAGATTCTAGAAGATTTGTCCTTGCCACTGAATATTGAAGGAATCAATTCTTTTTTATTACAGTGTGGGATTCCATCATATCCAGGCACCTTCATTTATTGTTTTCCAGCCTCCTCCTTGGGTGTAAGAAATGGCAGCATGAAGCAGAGGAAGTAGCCTAAGCCTTGGCACCTGAATATTGTGGGCATAATGTGGGCTCAGCCTCTGCTAAGTTTAGAGATGTAGAGGAGACACTATACATTTGTGTGTGGAGGGTGTATGTGTATACATGTGTGCTCTTAAGTGTGGAGACCAGAGGTCAACCTCAGGTGTCATTAAGCAGGAGCTACCCACCTTTCTTCTGTGAGACAGTCTCTCTCACTGGGCCTTGCTGATTAGGTTGGGCTGCTTAGCCAGCAAGCTGTGGCACTCCTCCTCTCTGTCCTCACCCATCTCAGGGGATTTCAAGTGTACCATCACAGTGGCTTTCCATAGGATTTCTTCCAGAATGCTTATGCCATAAGTGCTTTATGACTGAGCTGTCTTCCTAGCTCCTGCCTCTTTTGATTGGTTTGGTTTGATTTTGCTTTGGGGGTGACAAAGCCTCCGTCTGACCTCGAATTCTCAGACCCTAGTACCTAGATGCTTCTCTTCTGTCTTTTACTTCTCAAAAATGAGGAGGATCAAGGATCGCCTTCTTAAAGGGCTGGCAAAGACTTAGTGAGGCCACCCCTTGCCCCAGGGAAGCCCTGCATGGAAGCCTTGATACACTGGGCTCAGGGTCCTCCTTTGCTTAGCTTAAACACCTGAGGAGCAGTGGATGAAGTATGTCTGTGTGCATGTGGGTTGATACAGTGACTGTGTAACTGAGGGGTCCATAAAATATTTTCTTGGATTACTTTTGGGATGAATGGGGCCAGGGAAAGTTTTTGAGAGGCCAGAGACACTTGCATGGCATTTGAGCTGCTACCTAAAGGTCTCTTATCTCCACCTTCCAAAGAAAGTGGCAAGTGGTGACCCCTGCCACCAGCCAGGGGCATTCCTGGAGGGTGCCTGCTTAAGAACCCAACAGGACCCAAGTGATTAAGTTTTATAGGATCACGTAGCTTAGTGTATCCTAGAGCACAGAGACTCAAACCTAAGTGTGCTTGGCTCAATGTCAGTGGCTTCAGGGCATTTTGGAGCTCTTGAAGCAGTACAGCTGGGAGCTCACACTGTGTTCTAGCCTGAAAGCCCTTGGGTCTGGTGTCATCCACCAAAGAAAGTGGTACCGGAGGTGCTCCTGTAACCATGTGCCCTTACTACGTGTTTACCTACACGTCACATCCCCACTTCTGTCTCTACTTCTTGAGGTGGAGAGAGTACACAATGGGAAATATGTCAGCATCCCACCTACAGTTCCCTACATCCCTCAGCTCCTGCCTACAAGGGGTCTTGTCCTTAGTGTTGCCATTTTTGAGCCTCTTCCCACTCCAATTTGGCCTCGGTGGCCTTGAAGGACACTATTTGTGCATGATAGACCCCTCTATGTTCAGTTGTTATCTTTGTCAAGCTCTTGGCTAATCCCAAACAGACAAGGAGACAAATGGCTACAAAGCAAGCAGCTACCAGTCCTGGCTCTGCTCTCCCTGCTTGTTGGTGGGCCACTCCCTTCCTCTTCTCTGCTACTTTTCCATTCTTCTGATTGCTGATGTACAAGGGCTTTGTCAGCACGTAGCAAAAGCTAACAGTGGAAACAAACCTGAGTCAATTTAAGGTCAGGAGCCAGGAGCTGGAGGGACAGGAGCACACTAGGTTTTGTTTAGGACTGAGGCCTGCGCAGAGCTTTGGGCTATAATATTGGGACCTGGTGAGTCTGGACCATGTTGAGGCTGATCACTCAACCTACATTCAGCAAACCATTATGGAATAGCAGTTGAGTACCAGGCCACAGGTTCAGAGCCTGAGACACAGCCAGGTAGAAGATAGATTCTGTCCCTTCCATATGGAAATTGCAACAGGCCCCTGTTCTTCAGTGGAGCCTGAAAATTCCATCCATAATATCTGCCCTCTTGCTTGTAGACTTGAAGACATTTGGAGCCATTGTATTGATAGCAACAAGGAAAATTAAAATCCAAGATCAGGCCCACAGCCAGATATGATGACCATTCCTCTCAACTCTTCTCCCTAGATGCCCTGAGTCACTATTTAGTCAGGAAAATACTTTACTCACAGCTTGAAAATTACACCTGGGAAAGATGACTTTCAAGGAGGTTCTCCCCAAGGTATCATGGGCCAGGCTTGCAGCTCCCTCTCTTGCACCCTTGTACCTTTTGTTTGGCCAGTTGGATAGGGCAGGAGGTACTGGCAGCTTCCCCAACTTTCTTCTACTGACCAAGCCATCTTGCCAGCCTTCTGCATTTCTTTTGATTTTTTTTTTTGTTTTGTTTTGTTTTTGTTTTTCCATGTTGTTTTAAAACAATATCATTGTTAGTTCAGGCTTCTCTAATACTTGCAGCAATCCTCCTGACTCTGTCTCTGGAGTGCTGAGATCCAGCTGATACCACTAACACCAAGCAAGACTATTTCTGACAAACACC
The DNA here is from genome assembly GCF_030254825.1 of Meriones unguiculatus. NCBI lineage: Eukaryota > Metazoa > Chordata > Mammalia > Rodentia > Muridae > Meriones > Meriones unguiculatus. The sequence continues at coordinate 24,383,708 of NC_083369.1, forward strand.
TGGGTCATGTTGCCAGCCCAAGGCTTCACATTTTGAGCAACGCTTGTTGGTATTTAACCAGCAAGTAATATAAAGGATTTAAAGAGTTTCAGGGTCCAGGAAACATGCTTCCTGAACTCTTGGAACAGCCGGAGGACATGTTGCCATTCCTGCTTTATAGATAAGAAAACGGGGCTCAGGGAAATCAAATGACTGCCCCAAGGTTACAGTTTACACACACCCCAGAAAGGATTTGAACTCAGACCAGGATGACTTCAACTCTTATCTCTCCCTATTCTGGAAAATGGGGAAACAGCAACCACCCTGTGGCCTGGCATTCACCACAGGGCATCTGTCCCACCAAGAGAAGACTGCAACACAGTAATAAAAACAAAAGAAAATGTCACTTCCTGGGTGATATTCTTGTGCAAGTCAAAAGCAACTACCTAGGCACTGCCTGTCTGCTGGGGATCAAGAGTTGTTGGAATATATGTGTACATAGCTAGAGGGTGCAGGAAGGCTCTTGTCTTTCCATTGGACAGCCCCTTGGTGGGGCTTTATAAAGGCTCTCAGGATTTCTCAAAGGTAGTCAGGCCCAGTACCACTGAGTGTCACTGGTCGAAATCCAATATAATGAGGTCTCAACCCAAAGGCCCATTTATGCACATAAGGTAAAATCATCAAGGACATCCTGTGTTCTCAAGGCTTCTTGCCATGAGATAACCCACAGCCTAACTAGGTAGATCCTGGTGTTTCAGTCTTAGCCAACCTAAAATAATCCCTTGCAGGTCAGGCTGGAGAGATGGATCAGTGGTTAAGAGCATTGGCTGCTCCTCCACGGAACTTGAGGTTCAATTTCCAGCTCCCATGTGGCAGCTCACAACCATCTGTAACTCTAGTCCCAGGAGATCTGACACCCTCTTGTGGTCTTTGCAAGATTCATGCACATGGCACATAGACTTACATGCAAGCAACACACTCATACACATAGAATAAAAAAATAAATAAAATTCAAAAACTTATTTTAAGAAAGAAAGGGAAAACCTCCTATTCTCTAGATCCCAGATCATCCCATCTTGCTTCTTGATTAGGCTATGGTACCCCATGACAATGAACTCTAATCCTTAGATCTTTCCTAGGTTTCCTCCCCCTATAAATCTTGAGAACTGGGTTTCTAGAGTCTGAAAAACCCTTAGGATTATAAGTCCAAGTATGTGTTGATATGATGTTTTCTGGGGTGGCCACTCATAGCTTTCACTATTTGTTTACTCCTTTGTCAAGCACCTGAATCTCAACTCTGTGCAGGTGAGAGTTGGGCACTAGGAACATGGAGACGAATAACAGAGATCTCTGCCTCTATGAAGCCTCCGGTACAGACACAGTGAGGAAGGTGATATTTCCATTTAAACACAGGCTTGAGCATGGAGCCTGGCTTCTACCTAGTCTCATTTCATCCTCACTATCAGCAGGCACCATTAACATTTTTTGTTTACTTTTATTTATATATTTATTTATTTTATTTATGTATATATTTATTTTATTTTATACATATGAGTGTTTTACCTATATGTGTGTATGTGTACTATGCTCATGCCCAGTGCCTGTGGAGTCCAGAAGTGGGTGTTAAAACCCCTGGAACAGGAGTTACAGACTTCGTGAGCCACCATGTAGGTTCTGGGAACAGAAACTGGGTCTTCTGAAAGAGCAGCAAGTACTCTTAACTGCTGAGGAGCCACCTCTCCAGCCCAGCAGCTAACATTTTTGAAGGTAGACCCCAAGTGAGGTCCAGAGTAAAGTGGGGCAGGACATGCCTGAGGTCATATAGAAAATCAGTAATAGACCCACAGACAAAGTTCCAGGCTTTTGAGCTCCCAGCTTAGGACACTGACCAACCAATGTATGAAGTGTTTAAGTGGGCATGGAGCCAATTCGTGGAGCTGCAAAGAATGACCACTTCATGGCAGGGATCCCTGGATCTGGTGTGCTTTTATAGCTAATGAAGCTACCCCAACCTCCACTCCCCATTCTTAGCTAACCCATTTCTAACACAGATTGCCTGGGGGAACCTTACCACACTCCCCCTGCAGCTCTCTCTTACCCCACAGGCAGCTGTTCTCCTTCTAGCCTGCTGGGTGGGCTCTGGGCCTTCCTGGGGCCTCTCTTCCTGAGATGGTCCAGCTGGAGAGTCCAGCTGGGAGTTCCAAGGAGGATGGGGCCCATCTGGAGGGGCCTCGGAGTGAGCCAGAGGGGCCAGCAGGGAGGAAGAGCCCCTTGGGAACCTAAGCCTGGGCTTGGGGAGATCTCAGGATGGTGTACAAACAGCTCTCGGGGTTCGTTCTGAAGCCTGGAAGGTCTGAGAGGTCACTTCTGCTTTCCCAGCCTCCCTCTAAGATATATTTCTGCAGGCTGTAAACCAGAATTTTAAAAGGCTTTGAGATGGCTAGTGAACACCCTCCCTGCTCACCACTCCTGGGCACTCCTTCCTTTCTTTTCTGGTAACTATCGGGGTCCAGGTGCCAGACAAAGGAAGGTTAAGAATGGATCCACAGTTGGAGAATTCTGCCCTCTGTCCTAAGAGCTCTCTCTGTCTCATGGGGGAGACAAACCACAGTCATCTACTCCCATGGGGTGCCCAGTGCTTTGCAATCTTCTGAGGAGAGAGGAGGTAAGTCTGAGGAGGACTGGAAAAATGAGGAAATGCCTCCTAGGAAAGGCATGGAGCAAAGAAGGAACAGGGACCATCAGGTGGCTCAGCAGGTTAAGGCACTTTTTGTGTGAACCTGATAGCTTGAGTTCAAGCCGCCAGTATCCAAATAAAGATACAAGGGGAGAACTGACTTGATAGAACTGCCCTCTGAACTCCATGTGCCACACCACATGTACCCCCAAAATATTAATAAAAATAAAATAAAATTTTTAACAAGAAAAGAAGACAAGGGAGAGACTTATATTAGACTCCTATTTGGGTGAGGTAGTCACTGAGATGGTTGACCAGCCTCTGCTTTCCTAGTTTCTGTGACAGAAAAGCCATTCTGCTGAAGAGGTGTGGAAGATGGGGGGGGCATAGATAGACAGAGAGAGACAGAGACAGAGAGAAAGACAGACAGGCAGACAGACAGAGTACATATTGGGACAACTCTAGCTCTACCAGCGTACTTCCTTTGTCTCTGTGTTTTCCATCTCAGGCCACACTGCTATCTTCTTAGGTGTTCTTTGAGGTCTGAGGCATCCATCCCCATCACTGTTTCACTAGGCTAAGCCACTCCAAGCCACACTCCTCAGTTCCTTTCACTGTTTCCCACTAGTCCAGTGCTCTTCCAACCTATCTAGTCTGCTTTGCCTCCCTGGCCATGGTACAGTGTGGCTGGCTGTAGCACCATAATGCATGCTCCCCACAAGTGATGCTGAATTCCAGGGCTCTCTGTTACATCCCTGTTCTAGAAACTAGCCTTCTCTACTCTGTATGACTCTAACCGAAGACTTGGTGGACTTGTTTGGTAAGCCCCACCTATCACTGAAGCGTGCTTGGCTCTATTCACTTGGCTCACCTGCTTTCTCATTCCTGTCTACATGGTGGACTGTAATAAAATGGAGGGTCATAATCTCCTCATCTCAAGACTCTTCTTTAGTCATATCTGCTAAGGTTCTTTTCCCAAATCAGGTACCATTGGAGGGATCTAGGGATGTGGATATGGTGTCTTTAGAGGCCATTATTTCAGCCTACTCTGTGACCCTAAGAAACTTCCTGGGTGCAAGGATACAAGAATAAGATCTTAAATCTCTCCCTGTAGCATTTGTTTTGTAAGTTGCAGCTCTTTGAAGTTTTTCAGGAATATTTTGGAAAATAGACTTGGAAAGCCAGTGAGATCAGCTCTGCCAATCCCTGCTTGGAGCCCAATTTGGTCAGCGAGCAGCCATGTCCACACATGCAGTAGGAGAAACTGGCACTACAACATCATCGTGCAAGACCTTGTTTGTGAGGATGCCTGGAAGTCAGACGTCAGCTTCTGACATGCTACTTTATGGCCTTAAGAGCCTGAAGGAAGCACCAAGTACATGTAGGTTGGTTGTGAGGAGGAGCAAGATGTCAAGCCTATAGCCAGCTGGCCTTTCCTGAACCAAGCCGGAGGCTCCAGGTATTGCAGATGCTGCAGAGAACAATCAATTTTGGCCATGGCTTCTGCCCCTTTGAGAGCATCCAGTCTCTCAGAGAGAAGAGAATGAAGTTTTCGAGGTCACAAAGTAAGTTGGGGAGAGTAGGGGGAAAGGCACCTAGAGACATCAGATTCTAGTCCCTGAAACCACTTCCCAAACAGAACGTGATTTAGAAAGAGAATCTTAGCAGATGAGACTAAAAACTGGCCTTGAAATAAGGAGATTTTTATCTTAGATTTTATCACAGGAGCCCTCACTGTGATCACATAAGAGGCGGGTATCCTTTTATGAAGGACAGAGGGAAAACAGCTTGGACAGAAACAAATGAAGGCCATAGGACCATGAAAGCAGAGATCATGGTGATTTGGCCACAAACCAAAAAAATTCTAGTAGCCACCAGAAGCTGAAAGAGCCAAGGATAGAATATCCCCCTAGAGATTTTAGAGGATATATGGCCAGTAGACCCTTTGATTTCATATCAGATACTAAATTTGGCTTCAGATCCCAGAAAGGCTCAAATCTTTTTTTTTCTGCCATTTTTTCAGTGATAGGTTTGGAAGTCAAAGTCTTGTACATGCTAAGCTGGTGTTCCAATCCCAGCCCCTCTCAAGTGCCAAGTATATACCAGAAACTGGCATAGGTAATCAGCAAACAGAAGGGGAGCCTAGACCAAAAAAAAAAAAAAAAAAAAAAAAGGAAGGGATGCTGAAGGCAAATGCAGGAAAAGATATAGCTGGGACTCATGTTGCAAGGGAGTTGGGGGAAGAGGCTGGGCAGAAAGCAGAGGTAGGGCTCTCAATACAATGGAACTTGGGTACGTTAGGGCTCATTGGACTAGACCACTCTCAGACTGTGCAAGGATGAAAGGCCATCCTGTGCCAAGTTATGCCTTCCTCTTTCTCCCAGGAGAGATTCAGAGCCCTCTGTCAACATGCTTCTGAACATGGATGTGGAGATCAGATGGATCCAGGTCTAGACTTAGTATGACCACATCCCTGTGCTCACTGCCTCCCTGAGCCCTCAACCTACCAGCTGTGGAAAGAACTAAGCGGATATTGGCATTGCTTCTTGTCAGTAACTAAAGGTAAAGATATTGCCCCCTCCTCCTTGGCTCTGCCCTCTTGACCCCAACCTGGCCCCGCTCCTTCCCAGCACAGTCCAGAGAGGAGAGAGAGCTGATACAATTTATAAGATGGGATGTAGCAAACAGTCCCAGACTATTTCCTGATAGACTACCTCTGACAGAGATTACAGAAGCAATTAGATATTTAGAGCACCCTGCTACCTTCTCGCACTGAGGCCACCAAAAGTGTGAGGGGTGTTTTTGTTTCATAGTCATTCAGACATAAAACAACACTATGAGGACACAATTGAAATATTTCTGGTGGGCAAACCACACCTCTCCCTCTCTCCTGGCCCTCTACAAGGCACTGGCTACCTCTGTCCCAAGTCTGGGGAACTTTTCTCAGTCAGTTTTGTGTTCATACTGGAGTTTCTGGCTTTCTATTCAAACACAAGACTAAACAAGCTGATGTCCTAAAAGATGCTAGGAGATGATATATCTTCCACACCAAGAACCAAGGTCCCCTCCTGCTCCACAGCCTAGCTCAGTGATCTCAGGTCAGTTGTTGGCTTGCCTTGTTTTCCCCTTCTGTTAAATGAAGTGAGGAAGAGCCAGCCATCTTCTGACACTCTCAGGAGAAGTCAGTGACGAGGTATACCAGAAGATCTCTGACACACGTGTCCACCCGCTCAGGACAGTTCAGCTCAGTCTTTTTTCCCCATGAAGGTCTCTAGTGGGCAGTAAGGAGTTTGGTTCCTGGCTTCTTCAAAGCCTACTTTTAGTGTACCTGCCTCGCTGCTCTTCATGCCCTGCTGCTCATGTACCAGGCTTATTGGAGGCAGAGCTTCTACACTTTCCTTCCACTACCCACTGGACCTCTCCAGGAGAGCCAATGCTTTCTCGCTAAACAAGCTGCTAATGGACCTTATGGGGTGATGTCTCTGGCCAGCAGTGAGACATCCCTTCCTGTGCTCCATCCCTTCCTGATTCCTGTGCTGGCCCTTTCTATGGCAGTGAGGTCTGTAGTCTGTCAGGATGCCCAGACTAACATCCCCAAGCTTTAGCACTCTGAAGCTCACCAGGCTTTCTGCAGTCCAGAGGTAATGGGCACAGTAGGTGGCTGGCAGTAACCTGGGACAATAAATGATTAGATGAGGCAGAGCCCATGGTCCTTGTCCTCCTTAGCTCCAGCTCACTCACATCCTTCCCTTCTGCTGCTATTGGCAGGCTGTTCCTATTCTAGGCTTCTGCTGAAACCACACCTCTACTTGCTTCATCTCCATGGAAGAATTCTCTCGCCACCAAGAGCTAAGCCACTGATAGCCCACTCTTTCTCTAGGACACTGTCTCTAAGGCCTACACTCTCAGGGACTTTGAGAGTGTCATCCCTTCCTGCTGTATAAGAAAGCTTTGTGTATGCTTTGTCCTCTGTGATTTCCTGGAGCTTTGGGGGCACTTTGGCCCATCAGATGGGATTGAATGGTGGCATCGGGATAGTCAGAAGAGGGAACATGGAAGGAAGGGGCTTTGATTTCCCTGACCAGACAGAACCTGACCTAGAAAGAGATTCCTATTCATGGGTAAATAAAGCAGGCTAATCAGAGGTAGCACATAGAAAAGATAGGGAGGAGGTGATTGTAAGGATATATACACAGAATTCACATACTAGCCTGAGAAATGATACCTGCAGAGGAGGCTTAGGAGAGGTGTGGACCTGTGGGGAATCCACACTTAATGCTTGATGCCTCTCAGATAGTGTGGGAAGCCTTGCTGTCTTCAGGGTAGACAGGTCATGGTGAGAGCTACCTGAGATAAAGTCTGTTTCTGCCTCTTTTGTGCATGCCTATGTGCCCTTCTGCTTGCCATTGTGTGCTGCAAGGCACTCACTAGAAAACCATGAGCCCGAATAAACTACTTTTCCTCATAAATAATCCAGCCTCCAATACCATGTCATAGCAACAGGAAGTAGACCAGAACAAAACCCAGTCAGTCAGCACTGACAAAATGCATCTACATCCTTTAAAAGTGCTGCCAGGGATCTCTTCTAATGCAGTCAGAAACAGGTTATGGAATCAAGAGAGCATCAGATTACAAGCTGTGTGATCCCTTCCAGGTCACCTGGCCTCTCTGAGCCAAAGCTTCTTCATCTGTACAGTGGGAATAGGAACGCCCACCTTGTGGGGCTGTGATGAGAAGCACTAGCTAGAATGTGAGGACTAGACAGGAGCACAGGCATACAGATGCTTCACATTGTTCAGGCACTCAAATAAGCTACTCTCCTCCCCTACCAGGCCTATCAAGGAACCTCATGCAGAAGGGTCCAAAACACTTTCTGAATATTTAGGAGGGCTGACGAGAAGGGGAGGGCTCCAAGGAGAAAGTTGAGAATGCTGCAGCATAACTGGAGGTTAGATGCAGTACAGAACTGACATGCTGAAGCCTTAGAACCAAGGAAACTTGAGCTAGAAAGTATATTCAAAGGAATTGGACATCTGTGCTGAGACATGGATGACATGAAGGAAGTGGCCAGGAGAAGAACTGTGGAAAGTGGGCTCCAGATGGAGACAATTGCTAATGCAAGGGTCCTGAGGTATAAAGTGGTTTGTGGCTTCTAGGCACAGATGTCTGTAATAGAGTAAGTAAAGGGAAAGTGATCACAGATGAAGCCAGAGACGTTGGCAGGGCCCAAAGCTATAGAGAATTTTATAGGCCACGGAAAAACTGCACATTTTACTCTGAAGGACATGGGAAACCCTGGGGGTGGGGCAAGAGACTGAAATGATTGAGTTCGGATTATACCAGATAGTCCAGCTTTTGTTTGAATAGCTGTTGAGAGGGAACCATCTTAGAAGCAGGGAAGCCAAGAAGAGCCTGATGAGCTCAGGTAGAGGTGAGAGAGCCCATTCAGGCCTGGTAGCCCTCAACCTGTAGGAAAGCAGCAGGGCTGGGACACATAGACAAGTGAAGATGGAGAGAATCATTCACGAACTGGGTTAAACTCATCCGATCTTCCTGACTCCCCTCTGAGCTCAAGTTCATATACTTCCAGTGGATAGAAGATGAACTTGAGGTTTAAAGGGAGGCTTACCCAAGATCACACAGCAATGAAGTGAGAAGCTGGAGTAGGAACCAGCTTCTGGACAGGAAAGCATCCATAGTTTCCTTCCACTGTACACTGGACTGGAGCTAGGTCCCATGTTTGGGTCCTCTATTCTCAGGGGCCAGCTCTGAAGAGATATTCTAAGTGCAACCCAGAACCTGCCTGGCCAGCCTTTTTTTTTCCCTCCTGTAACTTTGGTATGTTCATCTATAAATTCTAGAGTGGGCCCATTGTCTCCATAGCAACTTGAAGACTAAATGTAATACGAAGGTATGGAAAACTCCCTCCTCTCTCCCCTCCTAGCCTGAATCTAGCTGGACCCACGTGCCCAGTGGTATGCCAAGTGCCCCCCTTAGAAGCTAGCAGCCTGAGGCAGAGCTTTGCTCAGTGCTGCTGGCTGGCTCACTTTCATTCATTCCTTCAGGGCTCAGGCAAATGGGAGGTATCATAGCAGAAAGACATAGCAGGGAGAAGCAAAACTCAGTTCTCCTCCACAGACAGAAACCACACTGCTCTGGGGACACTGTGAAAGCCCCCCCCCCAAAGAGCCAGAAGGGGCCTCTCCCAGCAAGGGTCAGCACCATTTCAAGCTACAAGGAATCCTGAGTCCCTTCTAACACAGAGCTCTATGGGTATACCTTGAGGGGCTGTGACTCAGACATGAGAGACTTGGTCCAGAGCACACAACTGTGAGCTGGAGATAAGATCCTGGTCCTTCTCCCTAGAGGTGCACTGTTATTGCTAATCATGACTACAGGGCAGCCTGCCGTGCATGACTTGCAAGTACACATGCCCACTGCTAGGCACGGAGCTTTAGGCAAAGGTTCCTGTGCAAATATTCAGAATTGCTAACAAGCCCCCTAACCCATGCTCCCTGTCCCCAGGACACAAGATTCTATCCTGATTATGCCCAGAGAAGAGTTTGTTCCCTACCCTACCAGAACCCAGGGCCCAGGAGTGCATGCCACCTTTTTACATAGCCCACTCACCTCCCTCCCTGGAGACTGGCTTCACCCAAGATAACTGAACACCCATTCTGCCCCTCCTGGGAGCCTCATCACTGACCCTAACCCTGACCCCCTTCAACTGTGGCAAGCAAGAGCATGAGGGCACACAGAGGCCATGCAAAAACTGGTGCTGAGCTGGCCCTGAGGGACCTCACATTGGTGAGCAAGAAAGAGGCCATGGCCTCTGGGGGTGAGGGAGCTAGCAAGGGATTATGGGCTCCTCGCTTGGAAATGATTGGTCGTGACAAGCTCACTGCAGGAACAAAGCCATGTGAAATTGACCTCATCACCAGCGATCAGATCAGATTGTTTAGTGTGAGGGGAATGTGAGGGGATGTTCAGCTGGGCGATGACCTAGTTAGGGCCTTAAAGAGGCAGAGCAGCTGCCCCACTCTGGGGAGGAGGCAGCAAGGGACTCTAGGGGCAGGCCCCTGTGGAGCTGCAGGTGGAAGATGGCCATTCCCATGCATCCCTCAGCTGCCCCACAGGATATCTGAGATTTTCCAACTGTGGGTCCAGCTCCAGCCTTGTGGGACTGAGGAACTGGGATAGAAGGGGCCAGGCCTGGAGCCAAGGGCCAAATTCCCCCACCTGTCCAGGCAGAACAATGGCACAGAGCAAATCCTAGGCATTCCTCGCGGGGTAGAAGTGGAAGGGAGACCCTAGAAGTTGTATTTAATATACTTAATGTACTTAATGACAAACTGTTGACTTTGCCTTTGGCACTATTCTGAATATTTCCTGCATATTAAATCAACCTCAAAATGACCAATGAGACAGATCCTCTGCTGGCCTCCATTTTCTAGATGGGGCTGAGAGAGACTCAGAGCTGTTATACACTATGCTCAAGAGATCTGTTTTTTGAGGCTGTGCTGCACTCCTCTCATAGTAACATGGTTGACTAAATGTGACAGGCCAAATAAAGACACCACTAGGAGGTGACCAATTCCTTTGAGGCTGTTCCTTCTCATCAGGCCCTAGGGGCAGTGAGGGGCTGAGGACTGGGGCAGGAAGGAGAGGGTGTCAGGAACTCTAGGAACAGGTGCCTGCTTTTCCCTTGGAGCCTGTTTCCTGATACTTGCATGAGGGGAGGGAGGGACATGTGGCCAGCTGGGCAGAGGAGGCCCCCTTTCTGCCAAGTGCTGCCTTAGGGAATATGATTCCTGCAGCATAGGAGTACAGGGAGCATTCAAGATGGGGGCAGGGCTTCTGGTGGGACACATGCTATTAACTCTTTCATTTGTGATATTTGTGTAGAAAGCCAAGCTCAGGGTCTTATAGGAAAGAGAGGCACTCCCAAAATATGCAGTGCACAGCAGTCCTCAGGAGGTGAGGGCCAGAGCAACAGCTGCAGCATGAAGCATCCTGGTTGGCTGCTGGGAACCATTCCAGGGAGGCCTGAAATTTCTTCCTTGAGGGCTGGAAGCATACACAAGATGCCTGTCAACCCCCTCCCCGCTCCCCCCAAAAGACTTGAGGAGCACCTGAGGGCAGTGCCTGGGGTCTCTAGCAGGAGCTGAGGGGCCGTATAGAACTGGTCAGGCCTGGAGAGACCAGCCCCCCTTCCAAGTTTGCTGCGGGCCCAGGAGTTAAGGTTGACAGACTCTAATGACCTCAGACCCACTCTGCCTGGGCTGACAAACAGAAAGAAACTCTAGCTGCTCCCAGGCTGACTGGATTGTTCTGTACTCTCTCCACAAGATAGCCAGTCCTACCAGTGTTCCCCCAAATAGGCCTCTCTGCCCACTTGCTCCTGTGTGCCCTGTCCCCGAGTTCCTGGAAACAAGGTCTTAAGGTCTTGGCAGAGATGAGCCAGTCTGCTTTACAGTTTCTTTCTCATCCTCCCTGTACTTTCAGTCCTGGCAAGTTTCCATCCCCCCCATGTGAAACTGAACCACTAAAACACTGGTTCTCAACCTGTGGGTCGTGACCTCTTATGGAGTCAACCAACCTTTCTTTTCACAGGGGTTGGCTAAGTCCATGAAAACACAGATACTGGCATTACGATTCCTAACAGTAGCAAAATTGCAGTTTTGAAGTAGCAATGCAAATAATTTTATGGTTAGGGGGTCAACACCACATGAGGAACTGTATTAAAGGATTGCACCATTAGGAAAGTTGAGAACCATTGTTCTAGGACATGGCCTATACTGACATTGGTGTTGAGGGGTAGACAGAGATATGACCACCAGTAGCCCTGTTTCGAATGTTTCTGAGGCTTTGTCCAGATTTATTTGGATGTGATGACCCTCTCTCAGCAAGCAGTACAATGATTCTGGTCTAAACTGGTTCCTCTTCTCTACTGAGGACCCATAGAGAGAACATAGGCAAAGAAGGAGCTTATTCCTTCAGGAAGACTTTGGAAGGATGAACAAAGGGCAGACAGAGCTGGGTGATCTGGGTAACCTTAAGGGACACAGCTGCTGGGAAGGAGAGTTCAAGATAGGTCTTTTGGTCAGGAAAGGGAACAGCCTGTTATGCAAGGGGACAGCTGCTTCCAGGAAGAGTAAGACCTGAGGGGGACAGATGTTTCCAGGAAGAGTAAGACCTGAGGGGGACAGATGTTTCCAGGAAGAGTAAGACCTGAGACCTCTGTATCCAAGGATGTGGAAATGGAGGCTGTGTAGGTAACCATGAGAGGCAAAGTAGGAGAGCCAGCAACAGAGAATGAGGCCATCAGCCTTCACTATCCCTTTTGTGGGTATATCTTTGTAGCAATTAATACAGACCCAAAGGATATTTGTCTTCTTGTCAACTCTCCTCACTGAAATATTTGTGCAAGTACTTAAAGCTAAAAACAAACAAACAAAAAAAGGTCACGAGGAAGTCCAAGGTATAGTAAGAGAAGGGGAAAGAGAGAAGGGAAAAGTGTGTGTAGGGGGTCTCAAAAATGGGGAACTTGAAAGAAGTGTAAGAAACAGAGTTGCAAGCAGAAAAGAAAGCACAAAGCAGGGGGTAGGGGCCCAGAGAAAGGACAATAGAAAAGGTTTCAGGCGCATCCAGGCCAAGAAGGAAGCTAACAGCAGAGACTTCATTCTCTTTTGTCCCTGTCCCAGCAGTTTAGAGGCTGGGGGCTGGGAGGGGCGAGCTTTCTTCCTAGCTAATCATGACTGTGCAAGTTTCTTCAAAGATGGGGTAGTAACTCACTGTTCCTTCTGAGGAGGCTGGGGAGGTGCCAGAGGCCAAAGAGGCTTTGAAAAGCAGCTGGTGACAGGGGTGAGGGTGGGAGGGCAATGCATGGGTAGGAGGTGGAGGAAAGAACCATTGCTCCTCCTGCAAGGCAGAAGCCAGGGGCAGAAGAGGCATGAAGGGGCCCACATGAGTGGGTGAGGGTGAAGTGCTCCTCGGGAATGAGGCAGATAGCTTCTGAGCCGAGTGAGGGACTGCTGCTGCCATCCTCAGATCCCGGGGAACACATCCTTCTGAGCAAAAGAGAAAATCCTGCTGTGGTGCTTTAAATAGCCACATGTTCTGACAAGGCTTATTCACACCTTCCCATCAGAATCTTGTGCGGAGTTCGTCCACAGCTATGCAGGAATCTCTGTGGCTCTGCAACGATAGACCTATGCATTTATGCCTCCCATGGCTATGTACAGCCTCATTGCTGAACACTTACATAGCTACCACTATGCCACTGTACTTGACACTGCACCTATGTAGTCTATATTGGACTGTCTCTGGCCATTGCTCTCTACCCATTTAGGAGTAGCTTGGAGTCCTTGGGTGGGAGCCCCCTACTTTATCACCTGCCTGGCTCCATAGCCATAGCCTGATCTCATGGCAGTTGTGCAGAATTTGCCCCCACCCCCCACTTGTTCTATTCTATAGATGAGTGGCCATCTTAAGTTTGGGCCATGTGGTTATATCCTGGCTGAGCTCAAGAAAGCTACCCTTGCAAGTCAGAAGCAGCTGCTTTAGCCTGCATCTGTGGTGGCTCGGAAGGCAGGGATATAGTGGGAAGAAGAGAGGGAGCCAGGGATACAAGAGCAATTAAATAGTTGTAAACTTTAATTATGGGTGTCCCAGCACTGTCACCGACCTGTTATGTGACCTAGGACCAAATCTTCCCCTTTCTGGGCTTCAGTATTCCCACCGATACCATTATTAAAGTCCTCCCAGAGCTGACACCCTCAAAACTGACAGCTGCCAAACTTGAAATCCTAGTGTCTCACCACTGGACAGCTTTGAGCATGACAACCTAGTGTAGTCAGAAGGATTTGTGTTTGCACGGTGCTGTGGTTCTGAACATACATGCCTCCCCATATGATGGGTAGATGGCATCTATCTGCAACTTCATGCCCTTTAGAGAAACTGGGAATGGTAGTGGTACCATCAGGTATTGTACACACCTTGGGCATTAGTCTGTGAAATACTCTGGGTAGAGTACGTACGTGCTGTCGTTGCTAGCCACAGGTTACCATACCCGTGGATTTCATGTTGCGAGAGGTCAGCATCATTGAAGGATGAAAGAAAAACAAGGAAAACATCCCCTCACATTCTACTTGTTTTCTAATTTTCCTTTTCACTTTTTGAGATAGTCTTGCAATGTAGTCCAGCCTGGACTGGAATTCTCTACGGTCAAGTAGACAGTTCAGCTGGCTCAGTTGAATTTCTTAGTGTACTTAGATTTGAGGGTGACTGCTACTGTTTTATTAGGATCCATTCTCTGGGCTTCTTGGCTGTGTCTACCAGACCATACTTTAGGGCTGGCCCCTTTGCTGATCAGGATGTAGGTCCCTTGCCACAACAACCACTCCCTAAGGCATCCTTTCAGGAATCCTCTCCCACTCAAAAGCCCAAGGTCCACAGGATTCCCCAGACCTAGAAAACTCATGCTATCTGGGAGCCTCCACAGAGCTTGCAGGCTCAGCTTCTGAGCCAGATTCATCTCTGAGCCACAGAGCCAAGAAGCAGAGTCCAGGGCTCACAGGTGGCATGAGTCACTTTGTATCAAAGGAATGATGAGTGGTAACCAGTATTGATGGCTGGCCTTGAGCTTGGGATCTTCCTGCCTCAGCTCCCCCAGGGCTAGCCTAGCCTTCAACAGGGCACTTCTGCTTCAGGTAATCACTGATAGGTGCTGTTTCTGCATTTGTTTTGTCATGGAACCTTGGGCCTCAAGCTTGGTAAACAAGTGCTCCACCACTGGTCACATTCCAAACCCCTACAACTGATCTTTCCAAGGATCCCATGGGGCAGGTGCTCTCATTTCAATCAGATTTACACTCCAAAGCTAAAGTGTAAGGGAGCCCAATAACACACTACCCCAAGGCACTGGGCTTGCACTGACCCCCAGCCAGTCTTCAGGTCCCCCACAGGTTTCCTCTATGTCTCCAGGTTAGCTAGTAAATTTCCCTAGGGCTCAAAGCCCAGGCCTCCTCTACTAAACATCACTCCCTCCCCAAGAGCAACCCTCCTCCTTCCTGCCCAAAGATAACCAATACTTCCCCCGTCCTTATTGCTGACAGTTCCAGTGCCTTCCAGTCAGCGGTCTGGGGTCTGGGATGCAGACTGACCAATGGATGTCTCTGCCTGCTCTTCTCCAAACCGGCTCCCAGACTTAGGCTGCCCCATTCACAGAGCCTTCTCCTATTGTCCAGGCTGGTCACTCACGCCTAGCATTAGCATTTCTAAAGGCTTCTCTTAGAGGCCGCTAAGTACTAGTGGAAAAAGAAGATCACTTTGAAACACTCGCTTTGGGAAAGGAGCTTGCTAGACAGGAAAGTTTAGCTTCAGATTCAGTGTTCCAGGACTCAGTGTGTTCGCTCTTGAACTGGGGAAAACCTCTCTCTTTCCTCTCTGAACTTTGAACACCAAAGCTTCCTAAATTCAGAGTGGTCGGAAGTGGAGTGGCTCCTGGGGTCCCAAAACAACTACCTGTAACTTTCCCTGGGTTTCTTGAGCTCTATCTGGATCCTCTGTTCTCCACCCACATGCCAGTTTTGTGAAAACTGGTTTTCCCTGCCCTAACCCAAGCGGCCTTTGTTAGGGCCCTGGCAGGATGGGGCATGAATGGGGTGACTTCTTTGCCCTGGCATCTGCAACCCGCCTAGACAACTTGGGTGGAGAGACAGCGCCACCCAGTGGTTGCCTGAGCACTAAGCCAATCTTTCCTGGGGTGGGTCCTTACAGACCTGGCTTCTAGGTGCCTCGCTGAGCTACCTCACCAGAGAAGCCCTTTCAAACTTCACTGGCATTGGTTTAGCTACTTCAGAACCAAAGCTAAAGAGCTCAGATTTTGCCCTCACCCATTTACCCCTCCAATCACACACACATACACACACACCTGACTCCTCCGCAAGGCTCTTGTTTCCACTGCAGGTTCTGTTGCTGAAGCTTTTTCAAAACTTCCCTAAGCCTCACTTTCCTTCATCTGGAAAATGGTAGGTAGGATACCCGTTGATAACCCTCTGTCCTTCTTGGTGGGCTGGGGAAATAGGAATTAGGAGTGTGGGGGGGGGGAGCTAGAAAGAGGGTGTAGGCTTGTGGTATAGGCATTTCTCCAAGCCAATACGCTACCACCCTCCAAGGGTAGAGGATCTCGTCCTATCCTGCCAGGCTTTAACAAAGGCAGGGGTAGGGCAAGGAAAACAGTTCTGAGAAAACTCCATGTCTCTCCTGCCTGGAGACTCAGCTTCTGACCAGCCTGGCTGAACAGCAGGGAAATGGAGCTGCCCCTTCACACACCTTCTTTCTTTGCTTCAAACCTCATTTTCACGTCCTTTCTGCCTCCTGCCTTCCCCATTTGCTTGCTGTATCTGTAAGATACAAACCACCTGCTTTTCAAGAATGATAGGGAGCAAAAGGTGGCAATGGTGACCCCAGTCTCCAATTAAAGTCATCCCCACCCCTTTCCACTCCACCCGGGAGGGAGGTTTGTGTAGCAGGAAGCAACAGGAACCCACTAAGAGAGAGGGAAGCTAGCTGTCAGCCCCAGCTCTCTGAAGCACTCAGCAGACATCTCTCCCTGGGTCTCCGGCATGCTCCCCTGGGATCCTGCCTCTGTGTTGGAAAGGGGCAAAGCCAAGCTCCCTTGGCTGAGCCTAGAGGTTTTATTGTTGTCTAGAGTTTGCTTACGAGTCCAGAAATATGGAGCTAATGGATAGAAGACCCGAGGAGCCTGGGGATGAGGGTGGGAGTGCTTAGTGATGAAGCTGTCTACTCAAGAGCTGAGAACAGCTGGTACCATAGATGTGCAGCACCAAAGTCAGGGCTCTGCAGGCCCTTGCTATGAGTTCCCACAGCTTAGGGGCAACCATCTGGGTGTGGGGTACTGTGTTCAAGAGGGGCCCCGATCCAGAACAGCTTTCCTCAGTCTGTTATTGTTATTAGAATGATAGAAGAGGCTCTGTCCAGAGACAGTATTGTACAACTAAAAATACAAGGCTTGGGGCTGAGGTGTAGTTTAGTGTGTACAAGACAGTGGGTTCAATCCCCAGTTCTGGGAAACAAAAAATACATGACGCTAAAAGGCACTGATTTAAGCCACTCCTACATTGTACAAATAAGGAAACTGAGGCCCAGAAAAGTAAATTAAGATGCTCTGTTCAGAATAGAGCTGTATACCCACAAAATACAAAATAAACACTTAAAAGAAGAACAGCTGATGGCCTGGGAGATGGTTTCCTCAGTAGAGGCACTTGCTGTCAAGTCTGAGGACTGAAGTCTGATCCTCAGGCCCCACATGGTGGAGGGAGAGAACTGATTCTCCAGTATGTCCTCCGACATCCAGCTGCAGATTCTCATGTACATATACATACATAAACATGTATATGAATAGAAAACAAACCCTAAGATTTTTAAAAAGAAAACATTTTATTTCATGCAAATTTAAAATAGCATTATGAAGATATAAATCAAATTCTTCTTCAATTTATATATAATCATGAACACCATAATACCTGCCCCCTTCTGAGGGGGGCAGTAATTTGTGACAAGTTTGCAAAGCATATTCCTGGCTGGTCTGATGTTTGCGATGCAGCCCAGGCTGGTCTGGAAAACATAGCAGCTATTCTCCTGCCTCAATCTCCCTAGGGCTAGGATTATAGCTATATACCTCCCCAACATAACCTGTCTGATGAGATGTCACCTAAACAACAATAAAGAAATTTACTGACCTTTCAGGAGTGATCTAAAATCATAATAAACTCTGAGTATAAGCAAAGGGGTTGTTGAAATGGACTAAAATGGACTAAACTGTCCTTACATGTTTTCCAAACCACGGTGTATGTGTAGCAGTGGTGGTGGTGGTGGTGGTGTGTGTGTGTTGTTGTTGTTGTTTTGCTGTTGCTGCTGCTGCTATTGTGAATGTCTCGGTTATTTTCTGTCATGGGTTTCACATTACCTTCACTAATGTTTGACATGAAGTGGAAAAAGGAAAAGCCTTCCATTGCTTTGAGGTTGAAATACACAAGGTGCAGCTATAAACACAAAGGGACATTCCCACTTTAACAGACTCCTGATTGTCCCCAAACTCCTGGCAGGTGCTGAGGAACTCTTGACTTACCTTTAGTTCTAGATGGACTAGCATACATCATAAAGCAACATCCAGATATACCAGAACATGGATTCCTCTTTTCCTCATGGAAATTGTCTCTAGGAATGTCTCTTGGGCATATCTCTCTCTCATTGTGGGCAGGTTTTCAGAAAAATAATCTGACTATGCCATGGTGGCATATGCATGATATCTTAACACTTAGGCTGCTGAGGCAAGAGAATCACATGAGTTCAAAACTAGAGAGGAAATTTCAGGCCAGCCTGAGCTACATAATGAAAACCCATCTCTAAAAACAGAATCGAATGGCTGAAGCAGCTTGGCTAAAGCATAGTGATAGAAAAAAAAAATAGTCACCAACAAGACAGTATGTTTCAAAGGCAAATAGAAGGAATGGGTGAGCTAGGCCCTGGTTTAAATTATCCCTGCTTTTTTTCCCCTACCTTTCTGCAACATCCCTGTAAACCTAGCATATGGAGCAGGCGGCTGTCTGTTGCTGACTTCATTCAATGTGGTTTCAACAAGCCCCTTTGCTCTTTGAGCATCAGTTTCTTCATCTGTAAAAAGGGGGACTAAGGAAGTCAAGATAGCAATCAGCAGCAAAATGGGGAAGAAACTTAGCAATCACATACCGTTAAGAGTCTAGTGCTTGGAATGTATAAAACATTCCGACGCTCAAGAATAAAAAGATAATTCAACTTTTCAAAATGAGCAAGAATAATTTGGAGATATAAGTACTTTCCAAAGAAGAGGTTTAAATTTCCATTAACATGAAAATGTGCTCACCTTCATAGTCATCAAGGAAATGCAAGTCAAAGCTACAGGAAAGGACCAGTGGGATGGGGTTGTAGGTAAAGGCACTGGCTGTCAGCCTGACAACCTGAGGTCCATCCCTGGACCCCAAATGAATATACACATGGACAGGCACACATACAGGTACACATTCAATCTCTCTCTCTCCCTCTCTCTCTCTCTCTCTCTCTCTCTCTCTCTCTCTCTCTCTCTCTCTCTCACACACACACACACACACACAGCAAGCAACAGCAGTAACAGCAAAGTACTGTAGAGATCCCACCTCACATTTCACTGCCAAGCCAAAATACAATAAAAATCAAAGCCCAGAAAGTAATAACTGTTGTCAAAGATGCAGAAAAAAAAAAATGAACCTTTGTGCATTGTTAAGTAGCAATGTAGAGCATTTCCAATCTCTGTGGAAAACAGCTCAAAATATTAAACCCAGGGATAGGCATTTTGGCACACACCTGTAATTCCAAAACAGAGTCAAGAGGATTGCAAGTTTAAGACCAGCATTGGCTACATAGTAAAACCCTGTCTCAAAAAACCAAGATGGGGGGGGTGGGGGCTGGAGAGATGGCTCAGAGGTGAAGAGCACTGTCTGTACTTCCAGAGGTTCCTGAGTTCAATTCCCAGCAACCACATGGTGGCTCACAGATCTCTGTACTGAGATCTGATGCCCTCTTATGGCGTGCAGGCGTTCATACAGATAGAGCACTTATAGGTAAAATAAAAACCAAGATGAGCCATCGCCTTTTATTCTAGCACTGGTGAGGCAAAGGCAGGTGGGTTTTGATGAGCTCAAGACCCCACCCCCTTATATTCCCATTCCCACTGCCATCTACGAATTGTCTAGGCTAGCCAGAGCTACACAGTGAGACCCTGTCTTTAAAAAAATAAAATCAAGAGGCATTGAAGAGATGACTCAGCAGTTAACAGCACTGGCTGTCTTTCCAGAGGACTGAGTTCAGTTCCCAGCACCCACATGGTAACTACCAAACAACAGTTTGTAACTCCAGTTCCAGGAAATCTGAGGCTCTTTTCTGGGCACTTGCAGATACTGCACACTCACGGTTCAGAGACATACATATAGGGAAGATTCTCATACAGGTAACATATTTTAAAAATTAAAAAAAAAAGACAAAACAAATTGTAAAACCTGAAATTACTGTATTGCCATTGTTTTATTTCTGTTTCTGTGATAAAATGTCCTGCCAAAAGACAACTTGGGAGAGAAAGGGTTAGATTAGCTCTTAATTCCAGGTTGCAGTTACAGTGGTAGGAGCTTGAGCCAGCTGGTCAGATCACACCCACAGTCAAGGTCAGAGAGGAATCAATGCACGTGTATTCACTTCCTTGCTTATACTCATCTTCATTTCTCCACTCTTACACAGTTGAGGAACCCCTGCCTAGGGGATGGTGCTTCTCACAGTGGGCTAGGTCTTCCCACAACAATTAACTTACTTCGGACAAACCCTTACATAGTGTAGACAGTCACTCATTGAGATTTTCTTCCTAAGTGATCCTGGATTTTGTCAAACTGACAAGTAAAGCTAACCATCACACACATATGACATAGCAATTTCAATCTTGTATATGTACCTAAGAGCACACCTACCTGCACAGGCTATATACATGAAGGTCCATAACAACTTTATTCATAATAACCCAAAGGTAAAAGTGAACCCAAAGTCTTGTCAACTAATAAATGGACAGACAAAATGCTGTATATTCATACAGTAGAATATTACTTATCACTAGAAAGGCAAGAAACACCACTGATCCAGGCTACAATATGGATGGACCTTGGAAACATTATGCTAACATACAAAAGGACATATATTTTTTATTCCACTTATATGAAGTGTTCAGAAGAGCAAATGTATAACAACAGCAAATAGGCCAATGGTTAATAGGGTCTACAGTCAAGGGGGATGGAATTTAGTTCTTGGAGGCAATGCAAACACTCTGAAATTAAATAATGCCAAGAAATGTCTGTAGCGTAAAGAAAAACACGACAAATTAGATGTTATTTTGGTCCTGGGATTGAATCTAGGGCCTTGTGCAAGTTAGGTAAATGCTCTACCACTGAACTATCTCTCCAATCTTTTTGTTTTAAATGCTATACCTCAAAGGGGAAAAGTTGATATGTAAATCATCTCTCTCTCTCTTTAAAGAATGAGTTATAGCAGTGATTTACCAATTTGGCAGAATCACATCCAGCCCCTCCCCACGAACGCCTGTATATTTAACATGTCCCTGGAGGGGTTCAGATGAAGCCAGATTCGGAACCTCTGGACTAGCCCTCCCATTCTCAGCCCTGCTCGCATCTGTAATGAGGGGGACCTGTAAACAGTTGCACACAGCCCTTTTCTCTATGGGAGCTGGCCCCTCTAGGGTTCTGCATGCCCTGAAACAACCAGACCTCACACCCCCAAGAAGGACCTGTTGCATTAACTACAGAAACAGACCCCTCTTGTGCTCCTGGGGCCGCAGGGGTTCCTTACCACCACCGCTGCAAGCCACTGCAGCAGTCTGCTGATGCTGGCTTCCCCAAATGTGGGCTTCGTGCCCCTTCCCCACCTCCTTCCTTCAGAGCTTCCTTCTATGGAGCTTGAGATCTACCTTCCTTTGCTCTGGGCACACTGATGCCAGGCCTGTCCAGGAGGTGATATGGTACTGCAAGCTGGAACCCATTAAGAGGTCTGACAAAGCAGCAAGCCACAGAGATGAACCTCAGGTGCCAGGGAAAACTGCCTGCTCTGGTAGCCTGGTTCTGGGGCCTAGCTTAGACTGAAAACAGAGATCTTAGATAAGAAAGCCAGTACTGGACTTCATCATGAATCCCAAGCATTTGAGTGCTTTTGTCACCTATAGCATGAACAAAGATACAATTCCAGGCCTAGAAGAGCCTGAACCTTGCTGTCCAGGTATAAGCTGTTGAACTGGGAGCTCTAAGGGAATCTTGGCCTGCCTTGCCTGTCTGAGGCTCAGATTATCTTGAATCCTCCCAAAGACTACAGCAACAGTAGTGCCAATTGAGGAAGGGTCAGCTGTATGCTGGGCCCAATGTGACCTGCTGTAAGATGTTTCATATAGTCTTTATAGTGACATCTGACAATGGGAATTCCTCCTTTTACAGGACCTCCAAAACTCATACATTCATATAATGAGTATTTATTGAGAAGTTATTATGCACCAGGCACTTTGGTAAATGCTGAAGACAACAGCAGTGGGTAGGGTCCTTTTGAGGGGGAATTCTATTCTGTCCCTGGCCACAGAAGAAACTTTCTTGAAAGTGATTGGACGGAGCTATCAAGCCGTGTCCACTGGAGTCCCTGAGTCCTCCTACCTCAGTTTCTCCCTCCACGTGTAGATCCTTGTCAATGGAAGTGCTCAGGCTGCCCTGTGGCTGGTCCAGGACTGTGGGAAAAGCACTGTTCACATCTCATTATCGTGGCACTTGTCCATTCTCTCCAGTCCTGCTTAATTCATTGGCAGCTATAATAGGCTTACTTTGTGAAAACACAAACCTTTAAGGATTACCATTGTGACAAACTGAGCAACAAGGTCATTTTTGTGGGCTCTACTAATCTCCTAATCAACCTTCAAGTAAGCCACAGGTATGGCTGTGGCTGTGGCTCAGTGGTAGAATACTCACCTAGTGTGTACGAGGCCCTGGGTTCTGGCCCCAGTACACGAAAACTAACTTGGTTACTCATGCCATATGGGTGCTTATTTAGGAGCTACTTACAATCCACGAATAACAGCCATATGAACGTGCTCTGGGGAAAGATGAAGATAGAAAATACGAGTCCCTCTGCTTCACGGAGGAGAATGTGGGTGAAGAACACCTTCTCACCCATGTCAAGGGGCAGCTTTGGTAACCAAGCTTGGTTAAACATGGAGCATATAGGCTCCGGGAATATTCCACGGGAAAGCTGTGTGGTATATAAGAGACGTAAGAAAGAAGGGTAAAGGCTAGTGGTGAGAAAGCCCTCAGAAAGCGAGGGATGACCATGACTCGCATCAATCACTGATTCACGGAAGACCTGAGGAAAACTTGATGAGAGGTCTAGGGGCAGGAGGGTCATTGAGGGAGCCTGGCAAAGTGTATGGAGTACGCAGATTCTGTGAGCCCTTAGTATTATCTCACAGTGCAGGCCAAGTCTATTCATATTTGGTAAGATCAGAGAGCCTGGGTCATGGTGGCTATATGGCCCTGGTCAAATGACTTCATTCTGCATCGCTTTTCCCATTTTATAAATGAGGAGAGAACAGGACCTTACTTACACTGTGGCTGTGAGGAGTAGCTGAGACAAAATGTGTGAATGGAACCTCACCCAGATATTATCCTGACTATTCAAAGAATCCAGTACACATGCTTTGGCTCCTTTTGTTTGTCAGGCAATGTTCCAGGCATCTGAGTGGTGGTGGACAGAGGCAAAGGGTGTGATGAGCATAATACCGTCATTACCACTGAGGAGCCAAAATAAACTGTCTGGCTTGAACCATATGAAATGGCCAACATTCAACCAGTTTCTGGCCCACAGTCCAATATTTCTCTGACATCTGGATCAGAAAGCAAAGTAAGCACAAAACAGGATGGGGGATCACAGAGAATTTCTGGAAGAATAAGAGCTGGCTACCTCAAGGAATCTTGAAGGTTTTGAAGGGGTGGTTTGCAGTGGACTGAGAGTCAGCCAGCCAAGCCTGACAGGCTGGAAGTAGCAAAGGGCAGTTGAGCCCAGGGAGCTGGGTGGGACACATTGTGGAGGGTCTTAGCTGGTGACTTTGAAATTGACCCCTGGGGTTTGGCACACAGAGGCTGCTATCTTTCCTTCCTGCTGAGTGGCCTAAAGTGGCCCAGCTGCTTTGTAAGTCTTCCACAGGAAGCTGAGGTGGCAGCAGGAGAAACTAGCTAAGAAAGGAAGGTTCTGGTAGGGAGCTGGAAAAATGTATTCTTGATTGACCAAGGATGGCTGAGAAATATCTTCCCCTGGAGACCTTGTGAGGAAGTCTTTATCTGTCTGGTTCTAGAACAGTTCTGCCCAGAGGCCCTGGACCAAATAACCTATTTGGGCTTTTTCTAGCCTGCAGCATAGGTGATATCATTGTTCTCCATTCCTCTGGATAGGGCAACTCTCCCAATCACATTCATTGGGGGATATTCTTGCCTTTAGAGATTCCTGGTTCCCAGAGCCACAGCTCTTCCGGTTGATGATTCACAATGTAGTCAGCAAAATCACCCTGATGTCTAGCCTCCATCCTCCTTGCTGTCACCCTGAGTCAGCACAGCTGTTCTCCCACTGTCCCTTGGAGGTGACAAAGCATAGGTTAGCTCTTTATATAGCTAAGGCCCTCATGTTTGGCTATACCTCGAAGAGCCTGTATTTGAGTCTTGGCAAGTTGTACGAGCTTTAGAAAGTCATTTATGGACAGGGAGTAGGTAAACTGACATTTGTGGATTGTTATTTTATGCTCTGTAATGATTGGTTAAATGAATCTGATAGAGGCAGTTTCCTTATTTTATAGGAAGGGGAGTTGAGTAAGGCTCCACAAAGCTGGACATCTTGTTCATGATCCAACTAGTAAGTCATATAGCTATAGTTGAAGGAAGGTTCATACTTTTAGCCTGTGGTTAACTGCTGTTACTTTACTGTGCAACCTCAGTTTCTACTATCTGTGAACTGGTGACAATACTCTCTGGTCCAGAGGAATCAAAAGATACCTATTTGTAGGGCATGGTGGCATATTCCTGCAATCGTAGCACTCCAGGGGAGAGGCAAGAGGATCAAGAGTTTAAAGCTATTTGGGGCTATATAGTGTCTCAAAAGTCAAACTAAAACTCCCTACCTACTGCATGGAAGAGATATATAAACCCCAAAGTGCAGATACTAAGAATCTTAAAAACTCAACCCTAGTCATATCTCTAGGCCTCTTCTTTTTGATCCAGAACTGTTCTCCATATCAGCTCTTAATACATTGGATTGCCATATATCACATACATGGAAGTACAAGGGATGGAAGCCTAGGGCTGCTTGCATGCTTCAAAAATACTCCACCGTTGAGTCATCCCAGCCCTGCCAAGCCTTTATTGAGCATGTTTGCTTGCTTGCCTAAATTCACTTTGGAGCATCTCCAGGGCATGTTGCCTGCCCTGCCTCACAGTAACGTGCATGAAGCCCAGCTTAAGTGGCTGGTGGATGTACAACTTTCCTCAGCCTTTAGAATTCCAACTACCCTCCCTCCTCTGGGCCATAGAGCCATACTTTCTCCACATGCCACCTAGCATTCTCCCTGCTACCTGTGTAGCCATGTTGACCTTGGCCAGCTGGATCTCAGTCTTCAGCATGTAGCTCTAGCCTCTTCGAGATCTTTGCACATTTCTACTGCTCTATCATTGCCAGGGTACTGATGGAATAAATGATATGCTTCAGTTACACACATGTGTTGTGCACTTCTCTAATTGCGTACCTTGGTTACAGTACTTTGGTGGAATGTTCTTGCTCATCCAACTTCACCATTTGTAAAGTTCCTACTGATCACTCCTTTTCAACATCCTATGCATCCCCACTACAGAGCAACAACCTTTAAAGGACTCTTTACATCTACTACCTTCTCAGGAGTCACCTGCATCCCATTGTGTGACCACAGGCAAGCTCTATTCTGGATCTTGGTCTCCTATTTCCAGCCATGTCCTGTGACTCTCCCCAAACTTGCCATCTATAACCTGGCTTTTGGAAAGGTTATAGGGTAACAAGACACAAAAGAGTACCACGTAGGACCTTCAAGTCTTGACAGCATGTGCTCTGCTCCCAGACCTACAAATCAGCTTCTCAGATATTACATGATAATTGGCTTGCTTAATAAATGGATAAATAAATATCTGCTTAACATGATTACCGTCAGAGTCCTGAGCTACAGATCCTCTCCATCCTTGGGGTATTACTGCGATAGAGGCTAATTAGTTCTAATTAGGCAACTCCCAGTTGCTTTAGACAGAGATGTCGGGGATGGAGAGAGTGCAAGGCAGGTGGGGAAGGGACAGGAAAAGGACCTATCTTACCCCTCCCTTCCTCTTGTGCAGGCTACCGGAGCCTGGCCTGCTGGAGACTCTTCAGTTACCTGGTTCTTAACTTCTCACTCACCTGAGATCAGGAAAGGGAACATCTGGAGAAGCTACTGGGTGACAGACACTGCACCAGCCTTGTTCTCTGCACCCTCTCCATTGATCCTCATAGTGAGGCAAGAACTAGTCACAGCCCTAATTTGTAAATGATGAAATGGGTTATATTAAAGCCAAGCACTTGGAGGCACAGGTGCCCAGCTGGATTCAGTTCCTAGGCCACATGTATTGTCTGGCTACCACTGTTCTTCTAAAAGAAGAAGAGTGTGTGGAGTCTGTGGGGCAGCTTAGGGGCAATCACCAAGGGACATTTTCCGGAGTCAACCAAACTGGCCATAGCCAGAGCTAATGCAGTAACTAGTAAAGTTGGTCATTTTTTGGATTCCCAATCTTTGCCATCATGAATCATGGTTCCTTCCCTCATGACTCAGACCCCTGTTCTCAACGAGTTACCTAGAAGTCTGTAGACACCTAAATGGCTGGTCATTTAAGTGCAAGAAGTAGATAGAATGGACCAGATATTCAGGAAGGGCAAGATGAACTCCAGTCCATCCAGGGCTGCATAACAAGACCTTGCTTTAAAAGTGGTATCTATAAAGAATGGTATCCCTCTTCTGTCATGCCATTCATCCCAGAAAAGTTCCTAAGGTGGAGATTCTCAGTAAAGATTTTTTTTTTTCTCATGATACTACTTTAGGTTTGAATCTGTATTTGGTTCTGTTCTGCCATTTCTTAGTTATATGTTCTCAGACAAGCTCCCTTTTTGCCTCCATCTATCTTTACTGCCACCATCACAACTCTTAGCTGGCCACACAGTCTTGTCACTGGCTTCCCTGTGTGTTTCCTTGTTCCTTTGTAACCTAGTCTTCATACTGAGGTTAAACAGATCTTGTAATACTCCCCTGACTAAGTCCTTGAAGTCCTCTCTACAGAGCTGGCATGATTAGGCCTGTCTACTGCTCTGAATTCATTTTAGGCTATAGTCTCTTACTTACTGGTAACTCTGGTCTCCTTAATATCACTTGGGAAATATTCCTCTTGTTTCAGCCTTGGAGCCTTCATTCTTGCTGTTCCCACCACTTCACTGTCCTGGCTCTCTTTGTATTGCTGGCTCCTCCATTTCCCGTGTCATACTAGAGGTGGAATCCAAGACGTTGAGTATGCTTGCTAAGAGTGCAACTACTGAGCCTCAGCCCTTTCCTAAGCTACCCAGGCTGGCTGTCCTAGCTCTGTAG
Organism: Meriones unguiculatus; assembly: GCF_030254825.1. NCBI lineage: Eukaryota > Metazoa > Chordata > Mammalia > Rodentia > Muridae > Meriones > Meriones unguiculatus. The sequence continues at coordinate 24,410,665 of NC_083369.1, forward strand.
CCCAGGAAGTCCTTTCTCTTATCATGCTGCTGCATCAGCTTTCCAAGCCGCTGGAGTTACAGGCCTACCCCACCAGGCCCAGGTTCCTTTTCCTTCTTCAATATTACCTCCTCAGAGACATATTTCCTTAAACAGCAGTATGCCTTTTGTTCTCAACTCAGTACTCTTTTGGGTGCCTTCCAAACACCACAATTGGCAATTATTTTTCATTCCATTTTAAAATGAGTTTATTGACTATTTCCTTCCACTCACATAGAGGATTCATGAAGTTAATGACTGTTTTCATCGTAAGTGCACCTCAGACAGTGTTTAGCACATAGTAGGGCCTCAATGTGGGCTTGTTATGCAGACAGATGGTAGGTGTTTGCATCAATGAATGAATGAACAGTTCTTAAAACCGCTGTAAGGATTAAATGAGCTAATGCATGTTAAATGTCTGGCAGAGAGCCCAGTGAAAAGCACAGCTCAATAGCTAACCTTGGAATGTGCATGTGACCTACATCCTGGCACCCAGCTGCTTTTTGAGCTATCCTCACCCTAGCCAGCTAACCTTCCATCCATCTAGCTTGTGGCACACAGGCCCAGCTCCAGCTGCCATGGAAACAATCTGTTCTCACCTGTAGGTAGTATTTTGCTGGGGAGGAGAGCCTGTTGGTTGATGTTAAACCATTGGTATAGCAAAATGATTCATGGTGAGAGATGAACCAACAGTACGAGTGAGTACTATCTGCCTTCTCAGGCTTCCTGAAAAAGCCATTTTTCCCAGTACATTGCCAGCGCTCTCCACTACTACTGAATGGCTAGGGAAGTGTCCCACCCCATGTTCTGGGTTTGCATTGAGCTCACTGCCTCAAAGACCCAGCTTAAGCCTCAATTTCTCCATTGCTGCTGACCATCTCTGTGCAACCCAGGAGGAGCTCGCAAGTCAGCGTGTGTGTGTGTGTGTGTGTGTGTGTGTGTGTGTGTGTGTTTCTGTTTCTGTTTTCCCCTGGCACCTGGCACACACTTGGCAACAATAAAAGCCTTCCTAGAGAATCACAGCAGCAGCTTGATAGAGCAGCAGGAAGGCAGGCCAAGAAAATGGAAGCTCTACATTTGGCTCAGCCCGTGATGTACAGAGGAAAAAACTTTAGCTATGCTCCTTCCCCTTTCTCAGTGAACCCATCTAGAATGATGTTGATGGTTTCTAAGCTTTCTTGAGATGCAGGCTTGCAAGGAAATACTCACTAACTTACACACTAAAAGGTATTATTATTTTATGCAAAACCCCTTAGGTATTTTCAAAGCAAGTAGAATCCCTTTGGTCTATCTGCTGTAATAGAAGACTCGGAAGGGCCATTAAAAATATTGAACTTGAAACCTCTTCTCTGCAGGTAATACTAGATGGGGTTTACTTGACCACTTAGCATGTACCAGGAAAAATTCGAAATGTTTTGTTGTGTGTGGATGAACTAATTTAGCCTTCACAACAATGAGGCTAACAGGTCTATACTATTATCAATGTCCATTTTATACATGAGAGAAGCATGGTTCAGATTTTTCAGACGGCATCCTCAGGTCATCCAGTGGCAAAGTGCAACTGACACTTGAACCTCATGGCAGTCTGTTCCTGAAGAACATTGCTAACTACTCCACAGGATTGCCTTCTTGGCTCTCAGAGGATCTGCCTTCCTTTCAGAGATCCTGAGGCCACATGGTAGATAGTAAACTGCTTTCTCACCACAGCTCAAACAATACCAATGTGACCCAAGCTTTACTAAGAGGCATAAGCCCTGTGGGAAATATTGGGCCCTCCTTGTTCTAGCTATGTGGTGAACAAGTCCCTTGCTTTTCTGACCCTCAGCTATTGCATCTGTTACATTTGAAGGTCTGTAAGTATTAAAAGAGGAAGTAAATTAACATGAGTTAGATAGCTCTCTCTCTCTCTCTCTCACTTCTCTCTCTCTCTCACTTCTCTCTCTCTCTCTCTCTCTCTCTCTCTCTGTGTGTGTGTGTGTGTGTGTGTGTGTGTTGTGGGGGGGGGGCACATTGCTTTAAATTGTCTCTTCTGATTTTCCTGGAAGGCTCGAAGGAGAAATTATTCCTCTCATTTTCTGTAAGTATGCCCAGAAAGGCTAATGTCTTCCCTAGAGCCTCAGAGTCAGGAAGAGTGAAAACAGGATTCAAACCTGAAAATTCATGCTCCTTTTACTTAAATCAACTGCTCTAGAATAGCTTGAGAATTATGGAAAATTTTTAAAAAGATTGTAGCACACATTCATTAATACCCTCAGTGAATGTCTGAACCATAGTTACTACTGAACCCAAAGGATATACGCTCAGGACTTTTCACCCCACTTAAAGAAGTGCTTTCAGGATATATTTGAAATGCCACCATCACTACACGTACACTTTGGAACCACTACTATGTAAATTAAAAGTTATTTTTTACCACAAGAACACAGAAGATCTAATAGCCAAGGAAGCTCCCAGATGATGATTAATAGGTGGATAGCATATACAACATGTATACACTAGGATAAAGGGAAAACTCACATCTCCAGTAAGACAGGACAAAAAAAAAATCAAGATTTCATCATGCTACTCAAAACAGTGAGCAATATAAAGCTTGTGAATAGTGTTATTTCTAGAAGTTTCCATTAATACATTCAGAGTTGATTAGGTAACTGAAGCTTCTGATAACTCTGGTGTTTTATTTGTTTTCTTAACAACTTGTATTATTAGGATGGAGATACACTTGTTCAAATTAACAAAGCAACGTTAACACATTATTGTTAGTTACCTACAGTTAGACATTTTTAGTTTTTCTCCAATATTTCATATCCTTCCCAGTGAGGCTGTTAGCGCCATCGTCATCATCAGTTATTATGTCTTCTTCGGTTCCTCTCTGCTAGGGCCATTTCTTAGACTCACCCTGAAGGTTTTGAGGAGTAGTGCTCAGGGATTTGGTACAATGCCCCTCAACCAGAATTAATCTACTATTTTCCTCAGGTATAGACTGGAGTTATGGGTTTCATGGAAGAAGACCATAGAGGTAAAAGTTCCATTTGCTAATAAGACATCACTCTGGACATTGACATAGGTCATTTGACAGGGGGAATATTTATTGGATTCTCCACTATAAAAGTTACTTTCTCTTTCTCCTTTTGCACACATCACTCTTTGGAAGGAAGTCACTATGCACTACTGCACTTAAGGGATGGAGGACAGGATGACTCACTCCCCTCCTTATGTGAAGAAGTGCTACATAAATTATTTGCAATTCTTCTGCCCCAGGGATTTGCCTCTTCTCCTCTGTTTGTTTATTTATTTATTTACCTGTTTATTTATATCACTATAGGCTCGTGGAAATTTTCTGTATACTTTGGGTTAATAGCTAATACTACATTATTTATTTTGTTGCTCAAATTATCTACTTTGGCTGTAGGAAGTTCTTTCATCTGGCCTCGACTTCCCTTTACCATACACCCATCACTGAGGGTTTATATTTTGGAGCACTTCCTTCATTTCTGTTACTACAAGACACTTCAGGCTCATTTTGTATATTTTGTGCTTCAGACCTGGGATCCACCACTCCTGCAAGGAGACTGATTTCTTTTAATTGGAAGATGATATAGGGCATGGTTGGTTCTCTGGGACCCTACTGTCTAACAGAGCAAGGATGTATATGTTTATATTATATCTAGTGTATATATGCACACATCTCTGTGCATATACGCTGTATAAATACTCCTCTGTGCAACCATCTGTAGCTCTGTGAAACTACTACCATAGTTCAAATTTTTGTCTTCTCTCCCTCTCAAATGTATTGCCACATGGATTATTCCAGTTCCCCCTTGCTTAACCATAAATACATTTCCCTCCAACAGCAAGCAGCCTGGCTTCTGCCATCAAACCCAAACTCTTTCTAAATACTTGCTCCCTAACACCCAGATTCTCAAGGCTTGCATGACAGTTGACCTGGTAAGTAGCTATGATTTTCCTAGGCTCTGGGTAACTTTCAGTGGTGGGCTATGATTTTGTGGCATGGGAAAGCCCCCTTCATTTTGGCATGGGAAAGCCCCCTTCAAAGGCCTGGGATGCCTTGTCTCAGTCCTTGCCTGTGGCGGATTACTCATATCACAGCAGCCCCTCCACCACTGGCTGGCATGCTAGACTTACAGCCTCCTGTTGCACCATCTCCCCCTCTAACCGGTTGTACGATCTTAAGCTTCTATCTGGAAGGCTTGACTGACTGTGATGGAGGACCATCAGGAATCCCAGGCTTAGGCAATCTGCATCAGGAAGGGCTAAGGCTGTTTTGCCCAGAGGTCTCATTAGATCGGCTCAGCGGTCACCCTGGAACAGTATGCTCACTGGCCCTGTGTGAGCAGGGTCCCTGACCGGCCCCAAATCTTGAGAATTCTGTGCTTTGGGGATCTTTGTTCTGCTGCATAGCACCTGGCAGAAGTAACTAACAGTTCTCTGCAACACCCCCCCCCCCCCACCGCCCCGAACATTCTCTGGATCAAATCAACCCCAGCCTGTCTCTCCATTTTGGGATGCATAAGGTCAATCAGATTCCTTGAAGATTTCCAGGACTCAAGTGTATGATGTCTTCCTGCAGCTCCAAGGTTAGGCCCATTTCCAGGAAACTGATCTGGCAGGCAGATTGATCCCACCGGCTGACATGGTACTTTTTTTTTTTCTTCAAAATTATGAGAGGGCTTAGACTGTAGAATGGTGCTAACTTGTTGACCAGAATTGCTTCTGAAGAAACGGTATCGAGCCCCACACACTCCTGAACAGTCTTTTTCTGGAACTTAGGGAACTGAGAGTACAGAGTGTCCAGATTGCAGGGGAGTCCAGACTGCAGGGGAGTCCAGACTGCAGGGGAGTCTTGAAGATATTTAGCACGAGGCATTCCTTGTGTGCATTCAACTCTCTTTGTCCTACTCCCACTCTAGAATCTGCCCTGGTCCCAGACCCAATCTGGAACTTCTGGGGGCTGAGGGAGAAATAAATCCTGGTCCCTGTCTTCTAGCACCCCCCAGTCTAATAGGGACACAAGCACAGAAGCTGTCACTTTAAATAATATGCTAAAAAGAACAACAGCAATAACAATAGCTGATACCACTTACTGAGTTCTTTCTATGCCCAGTCATTAGGTGTTTCGTAGGCATCATTGACTTGTTCTCAGTGAGCTCCTAGGTGTCACTATTATCCCCACTCAGGAGGCAACCAAGGCTTGGCAATGAGAATCTACCGAAGTGTGAGTGAGAACCATGCTTGTACCTCAGGTCTCTCCAACTCCACAGTCTGAGTTCTTGACCTTGAACTTGCAGCCAAGTGTGGTAAGGCAACTTGCCCAGAAAGAAAGGGGATGAATCCAGTGCCCTCTGCCCCCAGCTCCACAGAGAAACCATAATGCTTTGCCAAGAAGACAGTGGTAAATGTTCCTGATCCTAGCTCCTCCTCCCTACCATGGTCTCATCTCCTGGCATGGTTCCAGAGACAATCAGACCATGTGGCTAGCATATCTCCCTCTCAGCACTGCCAGGCCACAGCTGGCCCACCTTCATGTGTCCCCTACTGTGCCCAGCCCTCTCTCCTCAGCCAACCACACAAACCTCCTTCCGTTCAGCATTCTTGCCAGCTGGTATGTGAGCCCTGTGTGAGGAGACTAGGTTGCTATGGCAGCTGTGGAGGGCTAGTGTGGAGGGGAGTATGCTGATGCAGAGCTGCTGACCTCTCTGGGAAGGGAGGCTGTGGCCTCAAGCCTGGTAAGTGCTTCTGCAGGTCACCTCAGACAGCCTACCCCCACCCACTCTGGCCCTCTGCCCACACCGGGTGTGCTTTAAGGGCTCACACCACACAGGGAAAGGGATGAGCAGAGGGAGAAAAAAAATGCCCAGGCTCTTCAGAGCTCAAGCCCAATATAGCAGAACTAATTTGAAATGTCACTTAGGGCAGTCTCACTCCCAGCCAGCAAAAAGCTGGTTTATTTACATAGTTGGCTGTGGCAGGAGGCCAAGAACCTTGTCATGCCAAGGCGTAGAGGATGGATGGCTAGGAGCCCTGGTTGTGGCCCCTCAGCCTGGAACCTTGCTCTGACTTACCATCTGGAAGTCCCTGGGGGCACAAGGGCCCTCATGAATACCTTACTCCACTCTAGGTAGCATTCGACCACCCCACCCCTTTCACAACCTAGGGCAAGGCAGGAATCAAGGCAGACTACCTTGATTTCAGTTTGTATTAGGCATGCCTGGCATAATTTTCTTATTGAACCCATACCAAAGAGGGGCTATCCCCATGTCCCAAGTCAGGAAGCTGAGGCTAAGAAAGATGAATAATTTTCTTGTGGTTTTATAGCAATTAAGAAACTGACAACTAGCCAGGTGTGGTGGCACACACCTTTGATCCCAGTACTCAGGGAGACAGAGGTAGGTGGATCTCTGTGAGTTCGAGGACAGCCTAGTCTACAAAACGAGTCCAGGAGAGCCAAGACTACACAGTGAAACTCTGTGTCAAGAAAAAAAAGGAGGAAGGAAGGAAGGAAAAAAGGAAGGAAGGAAGGAAGGAAGGAAGGAAGGAAGGAAGGAAGGAAGGAAGGAAGGAAGGAGAGAGAGAGAGAGAGAAAGAAAGAAAGAAAGAAAGAAAGAAAGAAAGAAAGAAAGAAGGAAAGAAGGAAAAAAAGAAAAGAAAAGAAAACATGACAACCGGGTTTCAAATTCAGGCCAGTCTGGCTCCTGAGGCTCTCTTTCCCCTATCTCTATGCTTTGTATCTTAGTGTTCATCATCCAAGCTACTACCAGGAATATAGCCTATCTAAAACATGAGGCCTACAAATTGACTACCAATGGCATATATATATTATTGGAGATTAAACCCAGGGCCTTGTGCATGCTAGGCCCGTGCATATACACCACTGAGCTGCACCTGATGGCCTTTTAAAGCAGAGTCCTCATGGTCCCAGTGAGCCACTAGCCTGGAAGCCAACAGGCCTATAATGGGCAGGGTAGTTCAAGCCCCCAGTAAGAGAACAGAACCTTTGTGCTGCTTACTCATATGCTTCCATCACAGAAGCACCCAGGTGCTGAGATGGGCATGTAGACATGACAGTCTTAGTTGACAATGCTTTGCTCTGGCATGTACTGAGCATTTCTCTGGGATTAGATGGCTGTGAGTGTTGGGAGCTCAGAGAGAAATATGTAGTCTGTGTTCCCATGGATTTTAGAGTGGCTATCTATAATAATATAACAAGATGGGCTAACACTGAGTGGTTTATGCCAGGAACTGTTTTAAGGCATGAGGCTCTGAGAGCGTTCCTATTGCTGTTCAGAGGTAAAGAAACAAAGTGCTGAGAGACACAGCATTTTACCCAGGGTCACCCAGCTGGTAAGAGATAACAATGGGGTCAGAACCTAGGCACACTGTTATCAAATCCTATATTTTTAACTTTTAAGCTTTTACACATATGGGTATTTTACCAGTGTGTATGTCTGTGAGCCATATATGTGCATGGTGTCTGAAGAGCCCAAAAGAAAGTATCCGATCCCTTGGAACTGGAGTTACAAATAGTTGTGAACCACTATGTGGGTGTTGAGACTAGATCTTGGAACTTCTGAATGAGCAGCCAGTACTCTTAACCACAGACCCATCCATTCAGCCCCCATACCTACTCTTAATCCACCATTATCTAACATAAAAGGGAAAAGTTACACACAGTGGTAAGGCAGCTTGGTTTGCCAAGGGTACTGCAGTAGGCAAGCAAGAGACTCATTTGGCAGTTGAACACTGTTAGGATTGTGTAGTGGAGTTACACAGTGGGTTCACAAATCATGTCTCACAACTGGCTCCACGTGGGAGGTTTTATTAACAGAAGGGGGAAGGGATCACAGAGACCATCTCAGGGCAGGGTAGGAGAGACACAGAGAAAGGGAGAGAAAGACATGGTGTGAGAGGGGCGCTCCAGCAGAGAGAGGAGAAGAGCAAGAGAGTGAGAGAGCAAGAGCAAGAAGGCAAGAGAAAGACAAAGTGGCAGGTGGGACCTTTTATGGAGCAATTGAACCACACCTGTCAGGTCAAGTTTGGTTATAGAGTGTATAAGATTAGAGGCCCTTAAAGAGGGCACTAGATGTAAAAATCTGACATCCTCCAGAAGACATCCCAGAGGAGATTACCTGGCAGGTGACACATGATGACATCATAGGTTGCTAGGTAACCTAGAAGCAGACTGCCCAAATACTAACATTCCTCCCTTTTTCTGTACTTAAAAATAAGCTTGGGTTGCTCCTCATGTAAGGCAAGTGAAAGTATATATATGTAGGTTCATTGGAAGTAGTGAATAACTGGCATAAGATTCTCTTTTGGCTACTTTCTGCTGACACTGGGGTTGCTGGAAAGAGGTCAAAAGGCTGAAATGCTGGCCAAATCCAGGATGACCAGGCTGTTTTGATGCTGTCCAGGGTCTGTGAGAACATCATTGCCTGGAAGGGAAAGTGCAGGTCCAGCTTGATGGAAGTCTGTGAGGTCAGACTGGAGCACCTATGGTAGCTGCTTTGGCACTGTCTTAAACACCTGGGTCTGGCAGGATACTGGAACATATTTATAGGCAAAAGACAAAATTAAGTAGGTTATAGAGAAAATTCCTTTAGGCATACATTTAAAGCTTTTGGGACAGCAAACAGACCTGGAAGGTTTGGATCAAAGAGACTTGAACATGGGAAACCTCCATTTACCTGAGGGAACCTCCATTTACCCAATCATTGGCAGTAATTAAAAAAGGTTTTGCTTTAGATCTGTGATCTAAGGAAATTGAGGTCAAGTTTGGTTATAGAGTGTATAAGATTAGAGGCCCTTAAAAAGGGCACTAGATGTAAAAATCTGACATCCTCCAGAAGACATCCCAGAGGAGAATTTGGAGGTAATGGATGAATGGACTATTCCCATTGGGCAGGTAGGAGTCAGTAACCTTCCAAGGCATCCCAAGAGCAAAGATTGACTCAGTAGATTGGTACAATCTGTTCCAACAGCTCGTCAGTGTTGGCCAGAGACCAAAGGCACAGTTGCCCATAGCAGACATGGTTTACCTAGATTTTTGTAGACAAGCGAGAGTGGGAGGGAGAGAAAACATACCAGTAGAGGGAAAATCTTACCCAAGGGAGAAGAAAGCCTTAAATGAAGGGTTTGGATATAGGTTGGTGAGAGGGATAGGAAGTATTTGTGCCAACCAGAAGTGAAGACTCACCAAATGGCTGATGTTGGGTATGCAAAGGTAGCAATCAGTAGCCAGGAACTGATACCCACCAGAAGGGAAGACTCGCCAATCAGGTGGTGTAGGATGTAGGCATGTAGCAATCAAGTAGCCAGGGAAGAGGAAGAACCCCACCCTCTGAGATAGGCAATAGTTGGGAAAAGTATCTGGAGCCCAATTGACCTGAGAGGTGGATTCAGGTGGATTTCCTACTACTTAAAAGAATCCCCTTTCAGGTGTTTTTTTTTTTTTTTTTTTTTTTTTTTTTTTTTTTTTTTTTTTTTTTTTTTGTGCATTGATGTTTAGCTTCCATGTATGTCTGTGTGAAGGTGTCACATCCCCCGGAACTGGAGTTACAAACAGTTAGGGGAAGCCATCAGGGTGCTGGGAATTGAACCTGGGTTCTCTGGAAGAGCAGGTAGTGCTCCTAACTACTGAGCCATCTCTCCATCCCCCTTTTAAGTTTTACAAAAGAGATAAAACTTTAGACATGTTAGCATCACAATTATAAGTTGAGGCAAAATATACATTATGGAAAAGGCAACCTTTGTGTTAACAACATAAATACTCTCTAAGGTGAACTCTGGAAAGGCAGAATCCTTTCATGAAGTAGAAGGGGAAAAAATCTCACTTGATCTTAACCTTTAGTATGATTATACAGGCTTTTTGGCTTTTTTCTCTCTATCCAGAAAAGACTGTATGTTCATAAGTCTAGCACAATGAGAAACAATTTTTAAGTCTATGCTTAAAAGACAAACCAAAGAAGATTTAAAATTTTGAGCTTAGAACCATGATAGTCGGTGGTATAGTGGAATGTTTTTGTATTAGAATTAGAATAATAAATCAGAGCTCTATTGATAAAGGTCAAAGCTCTGGACAGTCAATATAACACTATCATAACAATTAAGCATTTTAACCTATTTAGGATACCTTAAATCACCTTAGACCTTGCAACCTTTATAACTTACATTTGCCAACCTTAAAACATTTTTAGACCCTAAAACAACATTTGCCTTAGGCCTTTGTATCTAGTTATTTACCATGAGACATAAGTAAGACTGCTATGAACATTTATTTTACTTTAGGTAAAGGGATGGTAAAAGATTACATCTGAGGCCTGTTTTATGAGTCTGGTATCAAACTAGGCTGTCTAGACCTGACAGTAGCAACTCTAGGACTGAGGCTTAAGGCCTGGTCTCCTGCATATGAAGAGAACTGAGAAGGCATCTGAAGTCTCCCAACACAGAAGTTGGCAATATGTCCTTGGGAACCAACTTCAACATTAAAACAGACCTGAAATGTTACCCTGGACTGGGTGAGGGTGGGGGAGGTTGCTGAATCTAGGAGCCATTTGCTTCCGCCAGGCCAAAGAGCTAGAAGGCTGGACGTGTCTGTGGCTCTTGTGTTGGTTGAGCCTCCATGGCTGGGCACAGAGGACAAACCTGCATGTGAGCATTTTAACTTTCAGAAACCAGTCTGCCAGCAGGCAGTGTGTGGCTTGTTGAGGCAGCCTCAGGACCAGTGTCCCCTTTGGCTGCATTTGAAATAGCTACCTGGCCTGCATTTGAGTTTAGGCTATACCCTGGTGGGGTCGGGCATTGCAGACCTCTTGCTTTCTGTGAGGGAATACCAACAGCCTCAGAGAAGCAGCCAAGGTCTAGAGCACAGTTTTTGCTATAGATGAGCCTGATGGGAAGACTCCTCTTTTATTATTTTAAACAACTCTTCTATGGTGACTCAGGGACCATCCTCAGCTGTTAATTAAAGATGGCAGTTTGCATTTGTAGGACTATATATATATATTTGAACATGTGAAAGGACTTGATCATCTATAAGATGACTGACTATAAACTTGCATTTGTTAGCCATTAAATATTAAGACTTTAGGTTTTGTCCCTATTAAGTTGGAGCCTTAAAAGTCATAAATATAGTCCATTAAAGTGAGAGCATAACAGTTTCCTGTATGATTTAGTATACAAAAGTCCATATCTTATAAAAGTCTAAGGCTATCTTATAGATTAATAATATTTAGAAAATAAGACCAAACATATTTTAACCTTTGTGATAGTGAAGATATAGCACAATGACCAAGTTTTAACATAAATAAATGCCTCTAAAATCAATAGATCTTAATTTAGAGTATTGGTAGAAACTTGTACATAGTAACCTCTGAGTTATGAGTTTTAAAACCAACAATATAGTAGAACAATATAAAGTAATTTTAAAATTACATTTGAATTTATTGTAGCAAACCTTTTAGCCAGAAAGCTTAGTGGTGAATCTGGATCATAGGCAGATCATGGCAGGAGAAACAACATTTATTAATTTAGGAATTGATAAAAACATAGACAGTTAGACATACATTTTAAATTAGCTTAATTTGAGTAGACCTTTATAACCTTGAAAATTTAGCATTATATAAAAATTATTTTGAACTGGGGTTGAATCATATATATTGTAAAATATAACTGAATTTTTATAAAAATCCATACCAATTTAAAATGAGACTTGTTGCTGTCCTAGTCTAAAAGGAGATAAAATAAACAGAGAAGTGATTATGATTAAAATTGTTCATACCATGTGGTCACCTTAAGGTTTACAGTTTAATCTTAAGAGTTTTTTTTTTTTTTTTTTTTTTTTAGAGTTATCAAAAGAAACCAGAGAGTATTTTTATTTAGTAGATAGCAGGCGGAGAGAAACAGACAGGACTTTGAGAAAAGAGAACTAGGGAACTGAGTTTCACTTCATGGAACCTTTAGTGTTATTGGATATTACTGGATATTAGACATTTGAGTTGGGCAAATATAGGTATAGAAGCCAGAGGTTTCCCAACGGGAAGAGAATATGAGGAACCATTCCTGCAAATGAGAAAAGGGAAATGGAAATGGACCATGCAGCTAGTGGTTCATCAACCAAATAGCTTGGCTAAGAACTTTGGTGCCTGGTATCAGGGCTTTATCAGCAGTAAGGCTGAGTTCTTGTAAAGGAAATCTCATCCGAGGGGAAGGATAGGGGCAGACAGGCAGCTTTAGAATGGAGGTAGGACTGGGCGCAGTGGCCTTTTAGGGCCTACAAGAGACTGCAGTTTTGCAGCCCCTAAAACAGTGGGACAGAAACAAAGTAGTAAAAGCAGCTGGCAGCGGGGGACACCACAGTGTTTGTTTGTTTTTTAATAGCCAAGATGGCTGTGAATCATGTGAAAGCCCTTGAATGCCCTAAGATAGCAGTGACACCATGTGCTTGCCCTTAGTGGAGATGGCGATGAAGCCACGGCTCCATCCTCTTTATCCCAAAATCAACATGGTGGCTGGTCATGAGTCGTGTGCAGCTGAAGCAGCATAGCAGAACCAGGGTTGCAGGACCCAGGGCCTTTCTGACAGCATTGCGGTCCCTGCCCAGATGCAGTTCTAAACTGGCCCTGGGCGGCATGGCTGAGCAGGTGTCAGCATGCAATTCAAAAACCCTGCTTCACACATAAGCATGCACGTGAGGCGGGAAATTTAAAACCAGATTTCTTGGGGCCTAAGGCAGTGGCAAAATTTAAAGCCATCTGAGGGCAGTTTTAAAGCCCTCTGTATCACGTGGGTGGGTCCTGTGGCCTTGCTTACGTAAGAGTAAAGTCCAGGGTGAGGAAGCGAGTAAGCAATTGTGAAAGACCAGAACAGATGAGGGCGTCAGCGAGAAAAAGTTCTGTTGTGGGCCACATACACATCTGTACAGCCACTAAACTGGAACAGATGTGTGTGGCAGCTGCAGTGGCAGGTTAAGCGACCATTAAAGGAGCAGGAGATGAGGGTTCGAGAGAAAGATTTGTTGTGGCGGGAATATGAAGAGGGGTTTTAGCATGTCTAAACATTACTAGAAGAGCCCTCTTGGGTTTTGGCACCAAATGTTAGTATTTATATAAAAATGATGCCACATGCACAACCTATCTTAAATCCAATGAGCTTTATTGGATGGAGAGAGAGAAAGAAGAGAGAGAGATGATAGGGGGAGGAGAGGGGACTCTCTGACAGACAGAAGAGAAGAGCAAGAGAAGGGAAGAGCAAAAGAGCAAGAAGGCAAGAGAGAGACAAAGTGGCAGGTTGGTCCTTTTATGGAGCAAGTTAACCACACCTGCCAGGTGTGACTACCTGGCATGCAACACATGATGACATCATAGGTTGCTGGGCAACCCAGAAGCAGATTGCCCAAATACTAACAAACCCTTCCTTGAGTACTTCTTTGGAATGTTGTCCCAGAAAGAGATGCTTAAGGTAGCAAATCGACCCTCAGAGAAATTAAACCACTCTAACAGGCTATATCTCACTTTTTCTTAGGGCTCTGACTACTTATTGGCACTGAGGACTCAGCCAGCCATCACCCGTCTTTGAGTGGTTACCACTCAAAGGATCCAACTGAAAAATAGGTCTGTCCTCTTGTCATGGCCATAGGGAGAGGATGTGGCTGGGATCAGCTGGTAATCATTTAAGGATGTTGGTGTAGCACTAAGGTGGGGAGGGGCATGGAGAAGGCCCAGAAATCAAAGCCAGAATGTGGCAAATAGCTGGCCAATAGGCAGACCCTGAGCTGAAGGGACAAACCCAGGGCCAGGTAGAAGGAACTTAGCTGAACTGGAGACACTGCTCCTTGAGGCTCAACAACCAACAGATTGATTCTAGAAGGCTCAGAGTAGAAATAGTAACTTGTTTTGGGGTTAGGTGAGGTAGCTTTGGTTCCTAGAGAACCAAAGCCACTAGAAGCAAAAAGACTGACCCATACTCAAAGCTGCTGTCTGATTACAAGACACTCATTTATCTTTCTGGGATTGTTTTTTCTCCAAAAAAGCTCACAAGAGAAGAGAGAGACCACCACAGTGCTAAAAGTTAAGATATTTTCTTCCTGTCGTGGTCCTCTCCTCCCCCCATGTCTGCCAACCATGCATCCCTTCAGCAGACAGGAGAAGAGAGACCTGCCTTTGGAAGCATCATGAGCTCTATATATGTGGGGAGGAGGGT